>NW_027526361.1:81374987-81832487 GCF_048455015.1 Haemaphysalis longicornis
TTATCGGATTAGTATAAAGCAGCACTTTCTGGCTGAGGTATTTTGCGACCCCTGAATCTGAGTACTGGATGTGTTGTTTCACTACGTTCTCGAAGCATTTAATATTTCGAAAAATGTGTTGCAGGGCCCCTCTAAACGAACTTCATGACTACTCGGACATGTGTCCTCACTTACAACGAGTGATTTCATGTCATTTATTTTACCCTCAAGGCCACGGGCTTTACAGGGGGGAGCGGGTAACTGATACAAAAGATGGAACAAAAGCAGCATGAGTGATAATATACATTATAAATAATGCGAGCAAAAACGGTGTCAACGAAGTCTCTTCGGAATTGTAGAGGCTCTGTGATGGCAGCTGTTGACCCGGGAAGGTGGTTCCAGTCGTGGATCTCCTGGGTATAAATGACTGCGAGCATGTCAGTGTCTTTGTGTGACGATGCATTACTCCTACCTTGAGTTTGTGATCAATGCGAGGAGAGACATAGGATGGTGAAGGAATGAAGGATGTGCGGAGAACCGGAGTATGGTAAAAAAATCTGGTGGAAGAAACAAAGATGAAATTACCGGCGACGAGTTGCTAGTTCTGGTAAACAAAGTGAGTTTTTTATAGGAAGTGACACTCGAGGTAAGGTTATAATTACGGTAAATAAAACAGGCGGCATTATTTTAAACACGTTCAAGATAGTTAGTCAGAGTTTCAAAGTCAGGGTCCCAAACTGGAGAAGCATATTGAAGTTTTGGGTGGCCTAATGTTTGGTACAGCAGTGTTTTCGGGACAACAAAAGTTACGGCGGAGGTAGCGTAGCGTTCGGTTGGCATTGTTAATTATGTTATCAATGTGAACCTACCAGGTAAGGTCTGAGGATATTTGTACCACTAAATAACGGCCCAGATGTTACGAACTCGAGAATATAACTGTTGAGGTCGTAGAAAGGTGCAGCAGAAGGTTTAAGTGTTCAAACCCGCAAACCTTTACACTTGTTAGTGTTGAGTTCCATCTTCCACCAGGACGTGATTGCGTTAATATATGTTTGCAACAGTGCAATATTGTTGTCGTCAATAATTTCACGAAAAATAACGCAATCATCCGCGAACAAGTGCATTTTTGACGAAACTCAATCTGGTAGATCATTAACGTAAGTTAAAAATAGCAGGAGACCTAGAACACAGCCTTGTGGAATGCCAGAATAAGCGGGACTGGGTGATGATTCGTGATTATTGGCCACTACATGCTGTGACCTATTAAGGAGGAGTAACTCAAGCCATGAAAAAAGATTAGCTTCAAAGTGTAGTTTACTCAGTTTTACAAGAAGTATATTGTCAGAGACTTTATTGAACGCTTTAGCGAAATCAAGGAATACACAGTCCCCGCATGAGCGGTGGCCCAAAATAGAGTGAAGCTTAAGAGTGAATGATACCAGTTGCGTTTCGCACGAGAACGTCTTGCGGAAGCCGTGTTATTAAAAAAGTTATTATTGCAAGTTATGTGTTTACATTATGTGTATTGTTTAAAGTCCCAAAAGAAGAAAGAAACAGAATAAAGGATTCCAGAATTTGCTGAAGGCAACACCATCTATGCATGCTGCGCCTCCTCGGATTGGTGCCCCAACCGTTGCTGTTAATAGGCGAAGTAATTGTTTCTACGAACATACGCAGGTGCTAAGATTGGGCAACCCTGGATGTATTCCGCGCCGTGTAAAGGGTTGAAAAACCGCGCCATTGATTCCTAGCTCAGAACACTTTCTGCCGCCGCACGGCGCACCAAAATTCGGCAGTGACAGCAGTAAACTCGCCCCCGCGCATCCAATAAATCACTCTATCGTGCCAGGAATAACTCACTCGCTTTACACGGCCGTGTTGTGCAGCGCTTTTTACTTAACTACTACGCAGCGAAAGCTAAATTCTCTCCACTCTGCGCCTTCTGGTCTGCTGCATTTGTCATTTGCGCTGTCTTTATATCAACTGCATGGTGGAAAACGGGCCCATGGCAACAGAGGAATGCTGTTTTATCTTTGTTTGAAGGATTCTGCAGTGGGAAAATCCCAGAAGGCTTCTTTTTCTATTTTAATATATTGAAGTGTGTGTAAAAATCACTCCGAAGTAGACGGTTTGTGGGCCATTTCTTCGAAAAGATTAAAGTTGTTTAAAAAAAAACAGCTAAAATACCAATCTTTGTAAGGAACTATACTTTGCGCGCTAATCAAAAATGTGTTGCAACCCTCCACATTGTGGCAGTACTTCTTGTAAATGCTAACGTTGTCCACGTTGTCGCTAATGGCTGACATTCAAACAGAAAGTTGGTTGTGTAATACAAACTGTTAAAAATACTGGGAGCTCTTCCCGTACGAGATAGTTCCCGTTCCTGAACTTAACCGACTGAATACTAGAGCGATTTGGAAAATAAATGCACAAGCAATGAGTCCTTTTTCCACGTAATGCTTAGGGTGAAGGGAAAAGGAGATACTGGAAAAATATTCTTGGGACCCGTTTTGCGGCCCGAACAGAACATCATACCTTACAGGAACCCTACACGGTATAAACACTTTAATGCAATGCACCACATTTTACTTAGAACTTGCAATTCATCGTTCCATATGAAGCCCTCCTTCCCCCATCCCTCCTCATAGGTGCAATGTACCCGCCGTGGTGGCTGAGTGGCTAAGGCGCTGTGTTGTTGAACCCAGGGACGCGGGTTTGATGCCGGCCGTGGTGACTGCTTTTCTGGTGGCAGTGGAAAGCGAGAACTCCCGTGCGTCGAAGTTTCGGCACACGTTAAGGATCCCCTGGTGTTCGAAATTAATCTCGACCCGTCCACTTCGGCGGGCCTTATCGCCCAGGTGCAGCTTCGGTACGTTAAACCCCGAAATAAATCAGTTATTGGGGCCATGCAGGAAATTATTGAGAGTAGAATGGTGATGTCAAGGACAGCTTCTTAAGCAAAACCGCAAAAGAAAAATTCACAGTCATAGCAGAAACTACGGTGAAATTACCTCAAGTCTATTTGGAAGAACAGTCATACTGCAGGGAAGGGTGCGGAAAGGCAGAGAGCAATGGCACAAACCAGGGCCATTTAGCATAGAGTAATAGGGGTGCTTCGAAGGAAATAAAGACTGCAGTTTGAGGAACACGCCACAACGATCGAGTGCAAAACTGAAAACGTTTTGTTCGGCTGGCCAGTTTCCATCCATGCACGATGAGGGGAAAAATCCAACTGTTCAGATGGATCATCAGTATTCTTAACGAGTCCCGCTGCCGGCGACAGCTGGATCTTTCGCACGCAAACTAGTACGGCGGAAAGCTTTTTTCCTGTGAAGGAGCCGAACTTCCACCTAAGTCGCGGTGATGACTGGGGAAGCAGCGGAAGTACAAACCATGGCTGAAACGGCAAGAGGAATAGGGCGGAGGAGAAAACGGCGCCCGTTATGTGCCGGAATTTTGAATTAAGCTTATTCCATGAGATTCCTCTTGCCACAGGGCACCAAGGCCGGCGCAAGGACGACGTTTTAGTTCCTCTTGGTAGCGCCGTTTTATGTTGAGGCAGAACTTCTGAAGTTTCTGACCATTAAACCTTCGAAAGAAAAACCAACTGCAGGAGATTAGACGAATAAAAAGATTATAAATCTTGAGCTGAACGCGTTCTGAGGTTCCTAGGTATTGTAAGTATAAAAAATATGCTTCGAATATTTGCCACACTTGTAAATAATGTTTCACGCATCGCATCTGAATGGCGAGCCATTGATGTGACCAGGGGAATATAAGCCAATGACACGGGGCCACAGATATTTTATTTCGACATAGGTGTTCTGAGGTTCAGCAATGCCAGAATAGAATGCCCAACCGGGCAATAAATTGGTGGTACCTAATTGTATGCCGGGCCTTCAATAACTAAAAAGTGCAGCGTAGTTCTTCTGAGTGAACGTTTCTCCTCCTTTACAGGAGGGCACAGAAAATTCAAAGCCGTTCCGCTCATCGTGAGTACTGTGGGAAGTGCAGAGCAATGATTCGCCCTAACGGGCTGTGGCGCCGTTATGCGATCACGGCTACCACCTATCATGGTCCTACCCTACCGGTTTCATTCCTCTCTTGATGAAGTGGGTGGCGGTTTGTCCAATGCAATTCAAATTTCCCGCCTTCGCGGGGCTCGCACGTCCCGCTGCCTGGAACAGCGCGAGCAGCAGTTCTGTTCTTTTAAGTGCAGAGCACTTTAGGGGCTCGCCTTGTCGTCTTAGCTCGCTGGACCCAAGTAGAGCCACACGTCGTTCTGTCGTCGCTGCGTCCCACAGAGGCTTCGAAACTCAAGCGGTTTATATAGTCATAAGCGCCCGGAACACTTGAACCGCTGGCGCATGTCATACATCTTTCCGTTGTTTAGCGCTAGGAAAACTGCAGGTACATTTGTGGCAAAATATACGTAAGTAACCCCCAGCGCCCACGTTCATTTTGTTAGGACCGCTGGTTGGGTTGGTTTTTGCAACAAAAAACTGGCAATGCATCCCCGGCACTTGCGGGAAGAAAAGCAAGCACAAAAAAAAAAAAAACAGAACTCCCGCTGCGCAGTTTCAGGCAGGCGGCGCGCGAGCACTGCGAAGGCGGGAAATTTGAAATGCGTTGGACAAATTTTGGATTAATTCATAAGGAGAGAAATGAGACATGGAGGCGAGAGCGTCATGGGTGGTTGAGTAAGCTGATAACCGTGCCCATTATGGCAAATCACTGCTCTGGACTACCGAGAGCGTTCACATTGAGTGGAACGGCTTTAATTTTTTGTTTTTGCTTCCATCTTGCATGTTCCGGAGCCATACTGCGCAGTTTGGAACGTGTCTTTTTTGGCGGGAACTTTTTTCGCTTAACATCGCGACAACCACCCCAACGGGCGTGCCGGTTATGCGCACAGATTTTGCCTCAAATGTACGTGAAGTTTTCTTTGCGCCAAACAAAGGGAAGGTGTATGACAAGCGACAGCGGTTGACGAGTTTTGAACTGTTATGACTATATAAACCGCTTGTTTTTCGAAGCATCTGTTTAGGACCGTTACGTCGCCATGTTGTTGGGCTCGGTTTGGGTCCGTCACCGTCGCAACGCCGCCTTATTTGCTTACTTAGTATAGACCTTAAGCCTAATAACTTGCCCCTCCCCACAAAAGTTCCTCGCCACAAACGCGCACAATGCCAGCTCAATCCTCACAAAATAATAAATACGGTCACAAAACAGTTACGTTACCCAAGATTTGCTCTTGTGTTTTTTTTTGTGTAAGATTTGTAGCCCGAGTAGAAAGACCGTCAACATTTTATTGTTTGGTGTAGTGTTACTTTGTGAATAAAAGCTGCTTTCCTGTGTCTTATTGGTATTCTCGGTTACTACGACTTGTCGATAACGTGCAAAATAGCTGGCAACTATTCGAGGGCCTAAATAAGCGTCCTCCGATTTTATGTGTTTTATGTGCTGCTGCATCGGGCGCATTTGAGCACCAGGTCGCGGGTTCGATTCCCGGCCGCGGCGGCCGCTTTTCTGATGGAGGCGAAAAGCAAAAATGCCCGTGTGTACGATATTTCGGCGCTTGTTAAAGATCCGCAGTTGGTCAAAATTAATCCGGAGCCCTCCACTACAGTGCGCCTCATCGCCTGCGTTGCGTCGGCGCGGTAAACCCTACAATCAATCAATCAATCAATCAATCAATCAATCAATCAATCAATCAATCAATCAATCAATCAATCAATCAATCAATCAATCGGGCACAATTAAGTGTTTTTAGTTCTCTTATTGACGTGCACGGTTTATTTACTTCGCCGACGATGTACAGTGCTCACGGTTTGAAACGCGACACTGCGAGTGCGTGGCCGCCGGTACATGCAGCGCCGCTCGTCTACGCCCGTGGAAGCTAGGTGTTGCATTGTGGTATACCGCGAGGATGAGAGCGTGTGGACCGTAGGCTTACTGCTTCCGGTTGCCAATGAGCGGGACTGTGGTTCCCCGCAGCGACAGCGGGGCGCTGCGAGCCTTTAGCGCTGAAACACGTTTGTGCGCCGACGGCAGTAGCCCGGCTGTGCGCGCAGCCGATTTCGCGACATCGTGTGCGCGCGCTCTTGTTGCGCGTGCCCTTCTAATGCGGCACAGTAATGTTCATGTAATGCAACGTCACACTTATCTGAATAAAAGCAACTATTACGAAGGAACAGCAAACTTTATTCCAGGATGTAAACTAAAAAAAAAAAGAAAAGACGCTTTTGCAGGCACGTTCGCGTGTGGTGCGGTGCATAATTACTTCGTCGGCTCTCCTCTTTTTTAGTTTATATCAAGGAATAAAGTTGGCTGTTCCTTCTTGCAGGCGCTCGTTTTATTCAGATAAGCGTGACCGTGCCTTACACGCACATTATCTGAGTCGCATCGGAAGGGCACGCGTAAGAAGAGCGCCCGAGCAGACGATGTCGCAAAATTGGCCGCGCGGACCGCCGGCCGGCTACCACCGGCGCACTAACGCGCTCCAGGCTCGCAGCGCACCGCTGTCGCTGCGTGGAACCACAGTCCCGCTCATTGGCATCCGGAAGCAGCAAGCCTACGGTTAAAAAGCTCTCACCCTCGTGGTATACCACAATGCAACACCTAGCTTCCACGGCCGTCCAGGGGCGGCGCTGCTTCTACCGCAGGCCACGCGCTCGCAGTGTCGCGTTTCAATCCGTGAGCACTACATCGTGACAGCACTGTACGCACGCGTGGCTTTCAGTGCATGCCGCGTATCCTGGCGACGGCCCGCGCATGCGCAGTGCAAACAAGTTAGGAGAGTTTGTGTCCAACGTTGATAAGAAACATCGCCGTTCGGTATGTGAGCACTTTGTTTTATCTTCCCACCATGTTCGGCTCCCGCTCACGCAAGCGTTATCTAACTTTGTTGCTCGATAAGTGAAAATGGCGCATGCAGCTATATTCCTGTATTTTTTATTTCCTGCTGAGCGCCCAACAGATGATGGAAATACGATGGTCTGTCCATATCAAGGTCGGTCACAAACTCCGTTGTTCGTATTTCGATTGATTGTAGGGTTTAACGCGCCGACGCAACGCAGGCGATGATTGATTGTAGGGTTTAACGCGCCGACGCAACGAAGGCGATGAGGCGCGCCGTAGTGGAGGGCTCCGGATTAATTTTGACCACCTGGGGATCTTTATCGTGCGCCGAAATCTCGTACACACGGGCGTTTTTGCTTTTCGCCTCCATCAGAAAAGCGGCCGCCGCGGCCGGGAATCGAACCCGCGACTTCGTGCTCAGCAGCGCAACGCCTTAGCCACTGAGCCACCGTGGCGGGTACGCAGGCGATGAGGCGCGCCGTAGTGGGGGGCTCCGGATTAATTTTCACCAACTGGGAATTTTTAACGTGCGCCGAAACCTCGTGCACATGGGCGTTTTTGCTTTTCGCCTCCACCAGAAAAGCGGCCGCCGCGGCCGGGTATCCAACCCGCGACCTCGGGCTCAACAGCGCAAGTTGTTCGTATTTCAATTGATCCCGATAGTACAGGAAAGCTTGTCACACAGTGACAGAACAATTGTGGCTGGACTTAGCGAAGACAATGCGATGTTAGCCATCTCATGGATCTGAGCTTGTTTTTGCTGCTAGGAACACATTAATTTTTCGCGTGGCATGCATATAATAATAACAATAGCGCACAAATATGCGTATTCATCGCGATTTTGTTGTTTTCAATGAGCCGTTTCCCCGGTTACGGTAGCTATACTTCATTATGCAGAGCTTCCCTCTGGCCTCGTAACACAAGAGCTTAGCCGAAGCCGCCGGAACCAAAAGCAACACAACAAAAGATCCTAACTTACAGAGCCGTTCACGTGTTTTTCTTTTCAACTCTTTTGATTGCGCGCCACGTACGGTAGCGAATGCGGGTCACTGCACGAATTGCTAAAGACAATGGCTTCATCTAAATAATTGGGTCCCTGCGGGGAGTGCGAAAAAAAATAATGACATTTTTCGGAGTGGTGACTAATGTAGTGATGGGCCTATTCTTCCTTTTACTGGCACTCACTTTGGATTTATTGGTTTCTTCATTAATAAAGTATCTTGGTGAGTCAAAGCAATATTTTCGATTCTGCCTTAGCCCGTGACTAGTTAATTATGAAAATCCTGTAATGGTGCAGCTCACAGACGCCACTTAGGCATGGCGCGTCGGTGTATTCATGAATGAACAACGGCAGACTGAATGCTTGAACAGGGGATGATTTGGACTCCCCGATGTATGAGCTACTGCGTCCATGTTCCCGCACTCAGCCACAGCGAACGAAACAATAAACTCACACACGAGCGTTTGTGCGTTTTCAATGCACCTCAAATGCAGCATCCAATGCAAGAGAGAGAGTGTGTGTGTGAAAAACACATCGATCGAGTCCTGTGGTTCAGTGGTGCGTGGTGGCCGGCGGTTTAACAGCTACCTGATAGCACCGAACATTTTACCCGCACTGTCATCTTGGCGAGTACGCACACATTGCAATCTGCGCATTCAAAAGGGACACGAGCTCGACAAGGGCTGCACTTCAGGACGCCTGCACAACAAAACTTGCCTACTGGATTCATTCTCATATAATGTTAAACGCTTTGTGGAATCAACGACGAAACCCACCTGTAAGGCATCATGCGTCACACTATCGCTGCAAAAAAGAGCTATTTATAAAAGACCAGAAGACCTGCATACACTAATATTAGGCCGCTTATATTGCTACTAAAAGTGTCTTTCCAGGAACGCATTTCTGTCTACAGTGAAGCAGACTGAACAATATTCGCTATAAAACGGTTCAGGCGAATACACGGGATCTTATAGGAGCCTTTATTAACAGGCCGCAGGCTCTCATACTTTGATATCAGACTGCTTTATGGCCCTAAAAAATGTATTCCTGCCAATTCATTTGTCCACAGAATTTAAACCCACGCCAAAGGCGGTAGGCGTATAACACTGCGAGAGGATACATGGGGTTTTGTAGAACTATTTAATATTGTGCTTTTTGATGGTCTTACCTTTGTACAAAACCGCTTATATTACCATTAAAATGCTTTCTTATTAGTTCTTCTCAATTTTGGAGTGAAGCCGACTTCATCGGAAGTCAGTTTAAACCAGAACATCTCACGCCTCCGTCCGACGATTGCCCTTCCAAAGTTTTTGTTTGTTTGTTTTAAAAACCAGCAGATGCCATGATGAACCAAAGTGTAACGATTTTGACGGATGAGTGGACTCGGTATTCTGACAATGGTCCTTAGCACACTTCTGGACAGTAGTCAGTGAGCGTCTAACTAGGCTGCTCATTTGTTGAGGCCGCGAAGCCGATACGGATTTTGAGAATTACATCATTGCTGTGGCCCTTCCACGCGGACACGTGGTTGTGGGAGCAAATTATACCTAGTCGGTAAGCGTAGCCATACCACGTTATGGAG
The DNA here is from genome assembly GCF_048455015.1 of Haemaphysalis longicornis. Lineage (NCBI taxonomy): Eukaryota > Metazoa > Arthropoda > Arachnida > Ixodida > Ixodidae > Haemaphysalis > Haemaphysalis longicornis. The sequence goes on from NW_027526361.1 coordinate 81,384,410, forward strand.
CATTAAAACGTATGGCCTTTTCATAAAACGCAGGGCCTATTGCGACAAATTGGGCACATTGGGTCAACGCTCTTTTTTTTTCGTCGTTGGGTAATAAGCATCGCGAACAACGAGTATGTTCGCAAGCTAATGACAGATCAGAACGCTGACTTCACAAGGTGAGCAAATGACTTGTTTAACTCATTGTAAGGAAAAGACGTCAACTGCAAGTTTGGTTCATTTCAAGGATTGTTACATCAAAATAACAACCTGCTTTGTCTGCGCCCCCCGCGAAAGCTTAGTTCTGTGTTTGGCGCCTAAGGGCCGCGCGCCAATTAGTGTACCCCACGAAAGGCACCCCTCTTCCTCACCAACACCACCCCCGGCTCCGCGGGGAGATTGCCAATGAACGGAGAGTCGCTTTGGGACCGTGCTTCAAACCATTCGCAAAAAGACGTGCTCTTCTTGTGCCCGAATGGACCGTATTTTTAAGTGTCCCCGTCTGTCAGCTCGTGACTGACTGCGCGGACATAACAAAATCACTATTTCCTCAGCTGTAAATAATTTAGCAAGACACACAAGAGAAAAAAAATACAGGGAAGATTGCACTCACGTGCAAGACTTGGATAGTGAAGCTGTTGTAGGTGGGCATTGTCGGACACATAGTTAAGTTTCGGTATCATTGTTTATTCGCATAGTTGCAGTGGTAGTAATCATCACCATATACATCAAAGAGGTCGTCGTCTTCTTCGCGGGGAGTGGTGGACGCAAAGTCATCCTCAGCATTGTAAACTTCCATCAGCTTAACTGGCAAAGCTTGCACTAAGTCGCGCAATGCTTGAACCATAGCGAAGCTGCAGGATTGCTCTATACGTCAGCACTGAAGGACACATCACCACGCAGCTTTACAAGCTTTAAATTGTTTATTTGCATGTTCCGTAGTTGTTATGCATAGAGTTTCTTACTATATACACTAGAGAGAAACCTGGCGCTAGCGTTTATTCGGCTCACATCAAGGCCGTCTGTGTCGTCATGGGCCGCCATTATACTTATACAATTCTCTCGCATTAGTTTGATCAGTGGCTTGGATTGAAGCGTTTTAGTTGCCGTATATTCGAACATAGTGCCACAAAAACGCAAATAATGGTGCGTTATTATAGAAGTGGAAAATAAAACAGGCTGCTTGAAAACTAAAGAAAAAGGAAGTAAAGCGTATTTTTGCCGGAACGGTTGTGCCTAGTATTCTGCAGGTCAAGCTGGTAGTTAACGAAAATGTTAACATTGCGGGTAAAACTCTCTCATTTTATTAATTTTGCCATTATATTAAATAATAAGTTTTTGGAAAGCGTGGAAATGTTTTTGAGCATGCCTATGAAATCGTCGCCTTCGTGGTGAACCGGTGCAGTAACCGTCAGCTACACTTTAACAAAACTTGTTGCTGAGCGAGTTGGTTTACACTTGGAGAAAAAGGAAAATGTGGCAATAAACACTCGGGAGGGAAGACAAAATACGGCGGCCGCAGCGCCCCGATAGGTCGTATCTGGTCTTCGTAGAAGTACATTTCATTTCTTTTTTTTTTTTCACAAGCTCCAACTTTCGCGGCGGCATATTACCCGCTCAGTCATACATTCTTTCGACTCCGGCATGAACAACGTTAGGCACGATCACGCATTGCCTGCTATTTCACCAAGCACGCAGTTGGCCCGGCTCACGGCTACCACAGAACACAGAGCATCTCGGCTACCTTGCAGCTCGTACGTGTGTTGTGCATTGTAAAGAAACTAAATCCAAAAAAACCCTGAAGAATTCGATTGTCATGCCAAGCCCAAGCCAGAACCATGGGTCTTCCCATAACCCCCCCACGACGGCATGGATTCCCAGTTGCAGTTTTCTCTCTGGTATACTTACTAAGCAACTCAATGTTGTTTTGCACTGTGCAAGTGGTAGTCATCGTCATATGCATCGATATCATCGTGTTCCTTACGCCAAGCATCACGCGCAGTAGCGCTTGACGACAGCACTGAAGTTTTATTTTTTTTCTAAAGCTACTGCGCGAGCCAAGGACTGGGTGGTCGCCGAGACGCGCGCGTTCACGAGCGCTTGGCATTTTCTCACTCCACGTGAGTTTTGTCAGTTTTTTATTTATTTTTATTTTTTGCTAAAGCCACTCTGCATACAGGGAAATCCCGGCGGTCGCCACGAGGCACGCCCTCGCGGGCGCTTCGAATTTTTGTGGTATTTTTCCTCCAACACCGAATTTACGACTTGCACAACAGCTCCACTGTTAAAAGTGGATGAAGTTGTTCCTCGATGTCTCTGATGAACCAAAGAGCACGCTCTTAACACAAATCACATGCAGCGCTTTTGTATTGAGGTAGGGTCGGAGAAGCCCGGTGCTGACGGTGCCGTGGAATCAGTATCTGCGGACAGTAAGCAAGTGCGGCAATATAGAGTTTTAGCTGACCGTTTTTACGGTCCGCTCTGCTCTGATATCAAGCGGGACGCCATTGCGCATGCGTGGCGCCCTCCGTCGCAGGACGCTCGGTGAGCGGACCGTCGCCAGCCACCGTACCGTCGCGGCATCTTGCACTCACGCGCCGAATGCCAAGATGGCTACACGCATCGAGGCGAGCGCTCAACACCGCGCTCCGTTTCTTCAGTTGAAGCATGAGTGATTGAACGGTGAAAGCACTTCCCAATATGCAAAGATGTCACGAACCTCAACGACGTTTAGAACGCAAGCGAAAAAGCTTTTGGCCAAAATTACTGCCTAAAAGTCCCCGAAAACGGGAAAGTTCCACGCACGGAGCATCTCTGCTCGCGTTGTGTGCCACTCACCATTGTAAACACATACATTGCATCGCGTACGTTATTCACATAATTCCACAGAACTCCCAATCAGCGTATGTAACAGGGGTGGTCACTCATACAGAACTGTCAAGGGCTTATACTCACATGCGCTAGGAAGTAGAGTGTACTCTGTGACCCGCAAAAAAAGGTAAGTTACCCCCGTTTGAGCGCAAAACAGTACAACAGCAAAGAACAGCCATCCCAGGAAGACGTATGTTTTCTTGCGGCCTGGATTTAGCCACACGTACACGAAAAATGACATTAAGTGCTTAATCCCTCAAGCTTTAATGGCATTAATTCGATGGTACACGCAAAAATCTAATGGCATTCGCGCTAATGTCATTTTTTGTATAAGGAGTGCCGCACAACTCATTTGCCGTCACGAACGCCTTAAATCTGCCTACTCTGGAACGCGAGGGGCACCAAAATGGACGAAAGAAACTCTCAGAGTCAGAGTTTCGGAGACACGGAAACGTAGCTGAACTTCAAAATAACAGGATTTTTTGTGCCCTCATGGTGGTGAAGTTCTCAAGAAGACCAAGTTCACTAAAACAGCGGCACAAGGCTAAACATCGTGTCACAAGTAGTTCTGAATATTTAGGATTTGGCTAGCGCTGGCTGGCGACGGCAGCTGCTGAAGCCACTTTTAAATATGGCTCACATAATTTTTTTAAAAACACCATTTCGCCTAACGCTTTCTTTCACAAAAAAAATTTTGTGAAAGAAAGCGAAATTTCAAAGCTGAGATCCGCTCTAGCAATCAAGTACAACGACAACACAAATAGGTGTCTGTGCATGGCACATACCCACGTGGGGGATTGGCCAGGAATCGGGCGTGATAAGGGCTAATGCACCCGCTTAAAGGAGTACTGACACGAAATTTCAAAGCTGAGATCCGCTCTAGCAATCAAGTACAACGACAACACAAATAGGTGTCTGTGAATAAATGCATCTTTCTTTCTTTGTAGTTGTGTGTGTGTGTGTGTGTGTGATCTCTCTTTCGCGAACATTACCGAACCGCGCAAATTCAACTCGTGCATTCGCACTTTCACATTCTTCTCCTCGGGGAAATGCGGGGAATTTTTTTTTTGTTAGAAACTTCTAAAATATGAGTGCATTTTTCTTTTTGGTCATTATCAACGGCGTGCCTAACACATTTAAGTCGTTTGCGTTTTCGCGTGTAGCACGGCCCGTATGAATAATATTATTCGGTATCTTAAGGCCTTAAACACTTAATGTCATTTTTCGTGTACGTGTGGCATGGGTATCAGTTCCTAAAAATTTCGAAAGTCCATAACGGTGTGGCTGAAAACCACAACAGTCAGACTCCAAGGATATTTTTAAGTGAACGAATGATTTCAGGGCAAAGCCTGCCACTGTACTCGTGTGGCCACAAAGCGTCGTCGGTGAGTAGCCGGTGTTAACATCCGAGTCATTCGCAGGCGTTCGCCAGGCAGTGGTGCAAGAGCATTATGTAGATGCGAGTCTATAAATTGAGCTGTTTTGCACACAAATAGGGAAGCGGCTTCATTAGCATGCAGTTCATGCAGCTTCCACTCACAAGAAAATGTTGACAGCGCGGCCCATTTCACGTTGCCTTTGCAACACGCTTCGAGGGCGGCCGTCTTGACATCGAAACCATAAATCCCCGTTTTTCATTATACGGCTCGGTAGCAATCGTCAAAACCACGAGCACGGCATTCTTGTACCGTTTAGAAGCGCTCGAGCAGAATATTAACATTTCCGTCGTCGGACAGTTCTCTTCCGCAAACAACTCCAGAGATCTGAGGTCCCAACTCTGTCTACCATACAGATGAATTAATGACCCGTACAAAAACACTGTCTGATTGAGTCATAAATAAAAAGGACAGACTACATCATCACCGAAACCCATTACAAAGAACAATACCGTGAGGGTAGCCTAAAAGTTCGTATCTTATCTAATCTACAGTGCCGTTTGTCGTTTGAGCTTGCTAGACAGAACGATTAGGCTATAAAAGCTTGTGCGTGGAATTAGCGGGCATCGACGTAGAGCCCACATCATATAATAGATCTTCTTTCAATACTCGACTCGTGTTCGCCATCAAAACACATACATTTCTCCTAGCTGCCTTGACGTGCTTCCTTGTACCTCTGCAAATAAAGAAAAACCGCCAGGAAGAGAGCTAGCTCCTGATATTACTGTTTGTTCTTTGTTAGCATACGTAAACCTTATTCAGGTGCTGTATAATAAGCAGTTCAAAGACAATCAAATTTACTCGTATTATGGCTTTGTAAACATCTCCGCAGACTTTTTGGGAAATGTGTATCCGGGACCTGTCAACCCAACTTGTGAACACATCTGTGCCCCATACATGTTTCCATGAACTTGCCTTCCCCGAGGGATTTCGAAGCTTTCTAAAGGCAAAACCGCCTGCTGTTGACACGTCTTAGCCATTGTTGCGTTTTTAATAGAAACGCATTTTAGCACCCTGTGTTACACTGGCTGAATTTTTATTAGGAGCAAAGAGAGCGAGATAAGTTTATAGTTGATTTGGACGAGTTCTGCATGGCTGCTGTTGTGAATATTTATTTCCAACGCAGTGATCGGCCACATAAATCTCTCTTCCATAAAAGACCCAGTAACATCTTTTTTTTTTTTAATGTACCGCAACACCGAGGAAGGTAGCAATGCAGAGTAGAAAATTACTATTGAAAATAAATACACAAATGTGCAAATTTGCTTTTACAGCAACTAGTAGTGCAGTACAAGCGCTTAAAAAAAATACATTTTATTAAGTGGAAAGACACCATGCTTAATACATTTGTTTCTGTCATATTCCCGACAACGGTAAATTACAGCAGAATGGCGTTAAGTCAAATTTCAGATACAATTTACCAGTGAATGTGGTTCCCTCTAGTGTAGCAACCTTGGTAACAAGCGTTACCAAGAAAACGTGGTTTTATATAGGATCAATTTTTCTTTCGTATATTGGTCAACTAAGAGGCTGAGCGCAAATGTTGTCGAAAGGCAGCGGTGCCAAGTGCAGAATAATTACTTTTTATTTTGCCACAGGAATAAGAGGAAGTTGGTTCAACAGTAGCACACCCATCACTACACCTACCCCGAGCCGTGCTCGTAAATTGATGGCTACCTTGCAATTGAAATATAACCCAGCATCATCACCCATGGTTCGTGCCGGCCTTTCCCTGCCGTCGCGGAGCAATACATAGGCTAGCACACCACGACCGAAACAACTTTCTGGCTACGCCGCTGGGCAGCACAGACAAGCGTAAAAAGATTATCCTGCCTCACGGGCTCGATAAAATATAACCATTTTTGTATTGGGGACACCCTGAGGCAGCGAATAAAATCCCTGTGCAGCATATTGCTTCTGCAACATACAGTAATCTTAAAACCAAAAAATGTGTTGCCCACTTCCACCTCTACCGGTTATACAAAAATATGGCCAAAAAAAACCCTCTAAATTGGCTCTACATGAGGTTTCTCAAGCGGCAATACTACGCGCGCAATCGGTGGCGTACTATCCAAGGAACGTCCTCCGACAAAGCGGTTTGAAAGTAAGTAGTTCGCTCACAAAAAAAGCGCCAGCTATGAGGCCTAGGGATTTTGACTTTTGCTCGAGGACCGAAGCACTGCGGATGCTACGAGCCACCCACTCTGGAGCAAGACCACTTAGAGACACCGGTCTATGCTTTTTAGCTCCAAGATACGCGCACGCATTGGCTCCGCACGCCGACACATCCAGCTTTAGTAGCAGCCGACGTTCGTGCGTGCTCCGCCAACTTATGATTGCGCGCGGTCGTATTCCTTCTCACGACCGCCGCCGCTAAAGCGTCCGCACGTTAGTTTCAGAGTAAAGGAACCTAGAGCTTGGCCCAAGATAGCGGGGGGGGGGTTCGACCATGACGCACTTGCTGGCGACAATTTTAAATGCAGAGCATTTCTTAGCCTCGCCTGTTCCTGCGTCGGACGGTGTCAACAGCTCCGCGTCCGCAGCACGTGCGCCTCTCCTTCCCTCCTCTCTCTCAACAGTAGCTGGCGTGCGCATGCGTCGTAGTCAGCCCGTTCGCTCCGTCGCGGTCTCGGCGTAACAGGTGCGTGATAGCAGCGCGGTGGGGCGTGGAAGGGCACGCGCTGCTTGCGCATGCGCGCTCTCCCCCCCCGTACTGCTCTCCCTCTACTGCGCGCGCTGCAAATATAGCGGCTAGCGGTCGCTCGTGTTTCAGTCACTGCGTTGCTCCTTCCTTCCTTGGTTGACGCTCGTGCCCACGTTTAATCGTGTCTGCTACTCCAGCATCACGGAAGAAGCGATGGAAGCAACACTGCCTTCAATCAGTACTGAGGCCCCAATGCTCTGCATTTACTCGTGTTCCCCTCGCGGCAAGGCGCGGGAATTTTTTGATGATTCCATGGCTAGCGGGCAGCCTGCGTTTCTTGCATGCTGCGCTGTTGCAGTGAACTCATTCCTCCGTGGTTGGTTCTCGTAGAGAAGGCTTGCGTCGTCGGAATTATTTTGTCGGCGCTACTTGCGTATATCTCTGGCGAAATTTTTGCCACACTGTGGTGTCTTTTCGCGCATGTGGAAGTTTGTTTTCGCAACGAATTGAGTTCTGGTAGGCGGCGATAAGTTTTAGCTGCTTCGGCGTATGCTATTTCGTGTTCAGACGTCAACCACAGCGCAGGCTGGTGCTTGCTAAAGTCGTTAACTGTGAATTTCCGCTTGTAGAAAACGCTTGACGTTTTTCAACGTTATCCATATCTTCAAGCTACTATCTGGGCTAAGTTCGTGCGGCCAAGATTTGCCCCGCCGGACAGTTTGCCGTACAGACGGCGACAAAAACGGCGGCCTTCGGTGCGAGCGGCTCGAACAGAGCGAAACACCCGGAACTCCCCCATGGTCACAAACGGTGATTGGCTGCAGCATTTAATAGAACCCGCCAATTGCGGTGCCGTAGTTTCCAGTGCCAGTTGTGTCGTAAAGGCTGCGTCACAGAGATGTAGCTACGTCCAGACTATGCTTGAATGGCGACGAGGATTAACAGGTTAAGATAGAAAGAAATATGAATCTTTTTTGCATGTCTGTACGGTCTTTGCATTACGGTAAGGTAGAATATTCGCTATATGTCGCCGGGAACTCTACCTTTGCAACGTCGGAATCCTCTTCAGGGCCTCTACAAGCGCATTGAAGGAGCGTGTTTGTCAACTCCTGCCAGCAGCGTGCTCTGTTCATTTAGCAGTGCATCAGCACAATGCAAGATTCTTTGCGGGATTGCACGAGGATTAGCTTCCAGCATATATACTGGCGTAAGGCGAGGGTTTTCGATTCAAATGTTACGCTGGTGCTCTTTGTCAAAGAAATACCAGCACATATACATACACCAGGATCTTTTGTCAATAGAAAGAAAATGTCAATATTACGTTAGCAGCCCCCCCCCCCCCAAAAAAAAAATAAATAAAATAAAATAAAAGTGCGACCATTGCCGTGTGCTGGGATCTTAGTTCTGTTTCCCAAAGAAAAGCATGAACGCTGCAGCATCAAAGAAATGACAAACGTAGTGTTTGCAAGCAAGGGGCTAAGTGCATAAAGATAATGGAGATACGAGGTGTTTGCATGTTGCATAAACAAATTTAGAAAGGTGCTTGTTACCAAACACTCTAACTGAACTGTTTTTGTAACAAAGATGGCGCCCCAGTAAAGACAACTCAACCGAGGTAGATTTGTTACTCGCCTGCTCTTCGGCCGAATGAATCGCCAATGGTCTACCCATACACCTTCGAACTTAAACTACGATAATTAACATCATCAGAACTGCTTAAGGTGTGCTTTACTTTAAGCCTTAGCATAGACGCACCGCACGTTCAAGTCAGCAATTTCAATAGTCCGTTTTAAAGATTGGCTGACGAGTCCGATACTCCCAAAAGCGAAATCTGAGCGCACTGGGAGCAGCAGCCTTCTCGGCGACTCCTCGTAGCTGCTGCTACGGCGGCGCACACCAATGAATTCTGGAGTAGGCGGAGCTAAGTCTGTGCTCGGGCAACTCGTTTAGATGCAGCGGCAGGCGAAGAACTTCCTCTGTCTCCGGTAATGATCGCGTCATCGGCGCACGTTATCAGGAGCGCGATACTAGGTTATCTCGTAGCGGATCTTCGCCGCGGAGAACGCCTCGACCGGCACCAGTGGCATACCGCTTTCCTCCTCAGACTTTCGCCAGGCAGTGCTCATCCGCTTTCCTTCTCGCTTTCTCCGCTGTTCGCCCAGTCCTCTCGGTTACATCGAGAAACTACGGCGAGGGAAGCCTAGAAGCAGCCGCGAGGCACCGGCTGCTTAAGAGCTGTGCTTTAAATGTTCAGCCAAGAGATTGTCAAAACACGTAGCGATGTGAATAACGCATGTCATTTGCCCTCCGTTCACATTACCCAAGATGACACCTCTCGAGTAAAGGCTGTGCATATCAATATGGGCGACGGTGGATTCATGCTTCTAGTCGGCCCTCGATGATTGGTGATCAGGGTTATTTGGTACCATATTAAGCTAGTGCAAATCCAGTGAACTCTAAACGCACGCTTTCGTACGAGCACTCTGCGTACTCTGGAATGCGACTGCGGTTCACAAAGGCGAGTCGCTGAATATGGCATTCCGGTAAATGCTAATTAGCAAGGGTATTGCGCTTGTCAAGTGTAAACGTTATTTTTAGTATTTGTATTTCAATAGAGCAAGGGCATCGTTGGTTAATGAGCGCCCTGATGCGTTTTCGGAATTTTATTTGACACTGGTGACTTTTATGACATAATGGAAATGAACTTCCTAGTCTGTGCCACGGGTGTATAAACGCCATAATTCATTCCACTCTTTGATATAGATGATTTTGGAAGCAAAGGTGAAACGGAGCTTTGAACGGTGGTACGAACTAATTTGTAGCTTTGATAGGTGGTCATCGTGTCGAAAGGTACGCATACGCATCTATTCTTTCACTTTATAATTTTACATACATTCGTATGGACAATTACTGCCATTCAGGTGATATAGATGACACTATATATTTGTAACGTCTCCACGCGCCCACCACCTTGCGGCGTATAGGCCACGACAGGAGAGCGGAAGAAAAAGAAACGGCACACAAACGCTTGCAGCGATGGCAAAAGGTTTGGCGCTGCGAACGTAGACATGGCCGACGCGAGGCGCACATCAGCAAATCTTTGAGAGCGCTTCAAAGTTAAAGCAAGTCCGAACCTAAGTAAAAGCAAACAAACGCGCAGCAAGAACACAAATAAACGTACGCACACAAACGTCTGGCGCTATGCAACGTTCCCCGCTTCAAATACGCGTGGCACCTCGGAAGCGTGTTGTTACGCACCTTAAATTCTTCAGAAACCAAGCCCTAAAAAGCTTCACTGTAAGAAATCTTTTGCTGAAACATTGAGAGCGTCATGCGGGCTAAAATGACAGTAAAATCGGTAAAACTTTCTAAAAACGACTTCATCATTTTTTATTGTATCCGTGACACCTCGCCAAAATTTAACTCATGCCATGATAACATGTGTCATACGCCTAAAAAAGTGAGCCTTTCACATGACATTGGCGAAAATGTTTGGGAACCTAAACGGGAGATGAATGTAGCGGAAAGTATTTCTGGAATTGAAAAGAAAGAGCAAAAACTAATTTCCGGAAAATCGTCGTTATTTTAAACTCATTACTTAACAAAGGATCTCCGTAATTCAACAAAAAAGGAATAAGCTGTTTTAGTTTGGCATTTTGGCTGGTCCTACCGGAACGAAGCCGCCGTCTTTTGTCACTGTAGTCGTTCCAAAAAGATATTGGTCAGCTCTTTTATTCGCAGCCCATGTGAACGTATGAAGGCTTTGATTATGAGGGGCAAGAAGCGGCGTTCTTATTGGCCCAAAACTACAGGTATTTTGCAGTGCCTCCTTACAAGAAAAAAGAATTCCATCTGCCACGTTTATACCAACGCCAATAAAAGATAGGTACGGATCATATCCTTTTTTTTTTAGAAAAGAAGGTTATTTTTTAGGAAATATTATGCAGGTGTACATTTTATGTTCCCCCCGAGCTGATGGAAGCTCCATATCAATGTTTTCCTTCTGCTCTCTGTAGTGTTTTTTTGGGGACACAGGCGATCGACTATGATTCCTTAAAGGAGCCATGCAGACAAAATACTACTTCGGTTCATTCGAAAGACTGCCTCGTTAGAATCATTCTGACACCAGTTTTAACGTAAAGTTCACTCAAATAAGCTTCATAAATAGGTAAAACGCCAATCACCATGCGACTCACTAGCGCCTTTCCCGCAACAGAACCTATGATGTCATGCCAGACAGCTCGGCGATTGGAGGAGGCCGGCAAAAGCAAATGCTAGTTATTCAGGGCTTCCTTCACTAGATATTTTCGCTTAAGTGTAAAGCATATATTTTTTTAGAGAAGTAAGAATGGTACGATAAGCATGGAAGCTACAAAAGTACACGTAAACATTGAAGTACCAGAGTTTACTCTTGTTGCTACTGCGCGCACTTGGCTTGTCATAGTTGCACAGCAGTGTGGCGCCTGGGGGTTCTGCCACGACACAGGAAGATTAGCGTAAGCGACATTGTCTTACGTGACCCTGTTTGTCGAGTATACCCCATGTTTCGCAACACGAGTACTTTCTACCGTATTAAAAACAAGCCAGGCGTAAATACGGTCAAAAACGAAGCAAAGGCGGGCAAATGTCAGCCATGGCATGGTAGCGCCATCTGGGAGGACTGACGGTCAACAAGGCTCTGTAGTTCGCTGGATGCCTAGTGCCACGTTCGCGTTCACTTCAAGGCCTGCTTTTTTGGCGTAATCGCAGACTACCTCATTAAACACAAGATTTGGCTGGAGAATCAAAACTTTAACATAAATTGGATAATTTGCTGGTGAATAAACAATCGTTTGCTGCCGGACAAGCGCTGGGGGAAATATAAAACGCCAAATATTTCGAATAAAACAAACTGGTACTTTGTCTTCATGGCTGCTTTAAAAGTTGTTAAAGGCAGTGAGTGTTGTCATTGTGGCGTTTTGATAGGAAACGTATAAAAATGTCTTGAAAGATCAGTTAAACTATAGACCACTTCTGAGTTGAGAACTCAACTTCAAATCAAGCATCTGAGTAATGGGATATGGTGGCACACATTTTTTTTATTTTTGAAGCGGCATGAGGGTTCTTAGATCTGTTTTCTGGGCTTAGTTTTGCAATGTGTTTACATCATGCAGAAAGAATTCTTTCTTCTTTTTCCTCAACAGAATTTGATCTCGTTTGTCACCACTTCAAAACGCTACCCCTTTCATTTTTCGCAGAAACCTCTGGCTTATTTCTTCCTTAAAGCCATGCATCACCTCGGTTTAACGTTATCGAACACGTTTCACCATGCCCAACAATGATTTTTGCTTATTTGACACTTCACCACCAATTTATGGTAACTTTCTCAACCGGCTAAGGGGACTGGACGAGGAATAGCTTTGGATGAATTGAACAAACGTCACATTTATTCTCTGCGAAGAAGCCCCCAGAGCAAACCATATTACCATCAAATCTACACGAAACCTACCAACACTAAACCATCTACACGAACCTCCTTAAGAGAAGCCAAACTAAACCAAAAGCCACTACAATAATGTCTCTACACAGTTGAAACATGTATCACTAAAAGTATTAAAACTAATATTTATTACTATTACCATTTATTACTAACCATCTCTTACTAATAAAACGCCAGAGCCTTCAATGCGGCCTCTTCAACTTCTTAGGACTACTTGCCCCTGCTGGGCGAGCCTATCGCCGTCACTATCGCTGAAGTGGCGCAGACATTGCTTGCCCCTGACTCGATTGTAGCCTTAGTTAGGGAGTATTGTTGCGGTGCCGCCGTCGCTGTGGCGGCGCACGTCCCGACGTATGTCCTCTAGGGCTACCCCCGTGGTAGCTCACGCACCGGGGGCAGCCTTTGGCGGGGTGACGGTCACTGTGACAGCAGAAGGCACCAAAGGGACCCGGAATGGTCTCCGTGCGGGGACTGTCAAAACAAAGGGTAATGAACCTAGATGATCTAGGAAGGCGCCCGATTGTCACCGCTGAGGCCTTCGATGCAACCTTTACTGGCGCGACTGGTAAACGGAAGCGCTGCGATGTATGCACGACGTCGTTTAACAACGTGTGGCTACTGATTGCATGATGGCATTGCATGATGGGATTGCATGATGGGATTTTCAAGTGCCAAAATATTGAGACAAAGGACGTAAAGGAAAAACACGTGTTTTTCTTTGTCTTTTACGTCATTTGTATAAATATTTTGCTACTTGAAGGTCTTATAACGTCGGATGTCGGCTCACTCCCTCCCAAGCCTGCGTGGCGTAGTCGATGGCCTGTCGGCGTTCCCGTAGACTGGTCTTTCGAGACGCCAATTCTTTCTCCCGGCGGTCCTAGGATTTTTGAATAGGTAGTTCTGTTTCAGCCGCACGGGTCGTTGCCCCATTCGTCCTTGCCTCACCTGCTTTGTTCCCGGCATCTCAAAATTGGTCACGTGCTTGGCGGAAAAATGGAATTTCTCCCTCTTCTTTGTCAACTATCGCTTCTGCATGCCTCTTCATAACAATCCTCTTTGAGGATTGCCCCTTTCAATATTGACAGTTGTCCAAACATGAAAAGATACAGGAACCAGCAGGTCTGAATGATTTCACTAGTGACCAGTATGATTAAAATCGTATTACACGGTTCCTTTTGTTTTAAAATAAAAGGTGTTTTTAAGCAAACTTTTTTTACGAACCCTCATACGTTCATCGGCGATAATTTCGTGGTTTAAATTGGTGCCGCTCATTTCTCCGCGGAACTTCTGGAGTCGCTACACAGAGGCGTACAGTACTGTGCCGTCATTTATGACTGTCATCCTTTTCGCCAATTCCACCAGCATATACGTAACAGTTGATGCTGGTGTAAGAGGGGACAAGATCGGCGAGCACGCATTCTCCTCTCTTCCAGCAAGCAATACAAGAATACCGGCCGCCTTCACAGTGGCGAACAGCCCTAAGGACGGCTTTCCCCAATAAAACATACTTTATGGTCATCGCATACCCCTTCCCCTCAACTGAAACCATAAATATAGCTCGAATGAAATGTGTGTGAAATCTAATACAGCGCAGTGAACGCATAACGAGCGTATGTAGTTGTCTCCTTTATTCAAAGGAAAAAACGGCATCACTCTCACAGCCGTTTCTTGAATTTTACACAAGTGTAGTTTGTAGAAATTACTTCTTTTCGTACACGTCTGAACCTCTTTTGTTTCGTTTTTTTTTTTCTTTTTGCAGTTCCTGAGCCATTTGGCGTATACTCATCGCTTCACCTCACGTTTGGGTAAGTATCGATGGCTTCAAAGAGAAATAGACGTTGTGATTTTGATCTCATGTTGTGTAGCCGAAATACAAATGTGAAACCTAACGTTTCTGCTCCACCGATACGGAGTGCTTGTTTTATAATCGTTTCTTAACACGGCTAGAGGAACCGAGAGCCATTGACTTGATACCCCTGAGTTCCTTAAAGGGTTAAGAGATCACTAGGCATAATAAACCTACGACAATTGTATGACACGTTGAAAAAATACCCACCGTTGTTAGCGAAGCGAAAATATTGAACCAATACATTCAAATGAGCCGCGGATGGAAGGATGAAGAAAAAAGTGCCTACATTAGAGGAGCGCATTGCCGGGCAAAAAGAGGAGCGCTCTCTTTAAATTCTTATTTCACTCTTTCCTATTTCCCTGTGCTCCCTCTGTTCCCCGCCGTACTTTGCGCGACCTGTGCTCGAAAATAAGCCCTACTTCGGCGGCGGCCAACTTTCCGGGGTTGAATATATCGGAGCCTGTCTTCACCACTATACCTTCCAACGAAAACCGGTTCGGGACCATATATATTGCCCCAACGGAAAGCCTCTATTAGGACAGACAGTGGAGAACGTTTGGGGATGGGACGGAGGAAACAAAAAAAAGGGTCTGAGTAGCCTAGCGTGCGCAGAACAACACATGATGGCGTAACAAGTAAGACGCGCTAACACAAATTAATAGACGTGAACCCTTTGACTGCACACCTGTTCAGCCTATTTCCCGACTACGGGTGTTCATTTATGTAGGTGGACATACTTCCTTTCTGTTGGATAAAAATCAAGTAGAAAACCGATTGTTAAAAGTAATCAGAAATTTGAAAAAGATGCGACAATAGCCATTTATTCTCAAGTTCATTTTCTGTGAAAGATTCAGGTGTAAACCACTCATGTTCTTTTAGTATAAAGGGAGAAATGCCAGCTTGAAGGGTTTTTGTGAACTGCTGCCAATGCGGGTATGGTTTCAGTACTCTTGGTAATGTTCTGCCTTTGCGCAGGCGCAGTAATTACACCGGGCTACAGCGTCATCACATACTTTTGGCGCAAAGTCGTCATCAAAGAGCGGCGTCGAAATTGTGGCCAACATTCAGTTCCAATCCCTTAGTTTCACCCACATCGAGGTAGCACTGTTCTACTGCGAGTTTCAGAACTCGCCCTCAGTTATAACACGTTGTATACAATGGTGCGTAAAGATGGAGTAATGGTCGCATGAAAAAGAAAATAACGTGCGGCAGTCCTCAGTTATAAAGAGACAAAATAATTGGCTTTATGAATCTGTTTCCGCATTGCTAAGAGATGCACATTTCGTTCCAACGTTTTGTCACCAGACTGCTTTTCCAGAAATTTAAGTTGAAACGCCTAGAAGAGAAGTATGCGAAACTAAGATGACCTACGTCCCTAAATAGGTTATTGTTTCCTTTTTGTATGAGGGGGTGGGTGGGCAGAGGGCAGGAATAAGAAACCAACAGGTTCGGTTAAAAAACATCACTGAGACGAATTCTTCAAAGCTGTTTTGCCTGCCAGGATCTCCAGAGATGCTAAAAACAACGTATCACTAAAATTAAGCCCTGAATATGGGCTCATTTTCTACGACGTTGGGTGGAAAGTTGATTTTCAAATATTTCCCTTTCAGCCCAGAAATGTTTAATATCTAAAGGAAACTTCATAACCACGCTTGCTTGTGTGTGTATTAAGGTTCGCTAGCTGCCTGTGCATTTACGAACATTTAAATCACTTTGAAAATTACAATTCCTAACAAGGACAGCTCAGGGAGCAGCAGTTTGACTGCTTTTATTGACTTTATTCATTTGGAATTGGGAGCTCCCACAGATTAGAACGAACATATTTAGGCCGCTGTCTGTAAATCCTGCATGATTTCGGTTAACTGAAGCCACAAACAACCTACCTGAAACTCCTTTCTTGGTCCTCTTTAAGCGCCGTATTTTTTGTGATATTTTGCCACACCAACCTGCCCAATTTTATTCCTAGTTCTAGGGGAGATTTTTTTTTCAAAAAAGAAGAAAATTTATGTTTCGGTGGAACGTTATTTCTGTCCCGAAAGCTCCTAAGGGTCATAAGGAGATCAGCGAAAAACACACCCGAATCTTTTTTTCATCTCGGCGACTCGTTTCTGGCATGACATCTTCGAACAAACTTTAAACTAAAAATGGTAAAAACCTGAGGCCAATCAGCATGGCCATTGCCATGCCAGACTCCATTCTTTCCAGCCTTCCGTGCACTCGCGTCACTTTTCTGTGGTGGTTGTGCTTCGAAAAGCGCATGTGAAACGCTTAAGTCTGGTGCTCGGGAATAATAGCCGGCAGAGAGTTGAAGCTGCAATTATAAATTATAGAAATTCCACGGGACTGTTGTGTGAAATCAGCAAACACGGAATAAATTAGTTTTCCTCCATCTATTTGCCGTGATGAACAACCGGGGGCATCTGGCGCTGCCGCTTCAATCTTGATGGCGGAAAATGCTAAGTGAATAAAAGTAGCAAAACAAAGTAAAGCTACACCTTTTTTATTCCACCCCGGCGAAAGGTTTGACGTATCTTGTAAATGTACTGGAAATATTGATCGAGAACATGCAGTAAATAAACGGGACACACGAACAAAAAAGGCCAAACAATGGGGCACAGGATGGGATAATTATCCTTTTTTTAGCCATTCACAGCAAACATGAGGAGCGCTATGAACAGAACCCATTATTTTCCGAAAGGCGAGACTTATGTTCGCATTCAAGATTTCAGATCATGGGTGACACGTGCCTGCCAATTATGTCCCGCTTTTGGCGCTCGCAAATCCATTTTGCCTACCTCGGAGTGGATGCTGCTTTGAAGTTTGTGTTTTTTATTATTTGCTTGCGCTTAGCTTCTATTTAAGTATTAGCGAAGTCACCCTAATACACAAATGAAATTAGGATGGCACTTTTTTTTGACAAAATGACTTGTTTTGGCCACTAAAACCATCCGCTAGCAAGAGACAGCGTAATTTTTTTATGGCGGAAAGAGAAGATAAAAAATTTCACTTCAAACTTGAAGAACAATGCCCTCTGGCAGTACTTCTACGAAGCCTGTCAGCTATGTGTAGGAATTTCTTTCGAACCCGACGCGGAGATTTTCCTGTCATGAATTGGTGTCACATTTTCTTTGTACGATAAAATGCATAATAATAGTCCCTAGAGCCTCCACATTTTATTATAAAGCCGAATATTTCGCCCCAAAATATTCTTACGAAAGCCCAAAAAGTGGACGCTAATATTACCATCGTCTGCGGCGGCAACAACAGGAATGGAACCAAAACTTTCACGTGACCTCGGCGGCGAGAACTGTGCTACGGAGGAGCGTGGATGTCGCTCTATGCTCGGCTTCCGCCTTCCAACACCTTAGCAGTATTAAGTGTCTCCGCCGATTTTTTTTCCCCAGCAGTTCTCTCGTTTACTGCAACGAAGTCGACTCTAGAGGGGCTCGGAGGTAAATACCGTTCCGTAGCTATGCAGGAGATCTTATCAAGGTGCCTAATAAAAGGCCCTTAGGCTCTCATACATTGATATTAGAGCGGTTATATTTTCCCTTCAAAAATACATTTTCGTCGACACATCTGTGCATCGTGAGAAGCCATCCTTAATGTGCTTAGGTGGCTTGAAGTTTTTACATTATCCCACAATGCCTATTAGGGTGTTTTCGGAGATGTTGCTTTTTAAGCCCTGTACGCATCAAGTTGACTGAAGATTTCAATTGTGCAAATAATACGTTATGAGTGGTAACACCGTAGGATTTAACACACGCTGCTGCCGAAACCCACCAGTTAGACTGCCTTTCTGCATTTATTTTCATTTTGCCTGTGCAATACGTTTCGAAGTTGGTAGCGCCACTCAGAATTTAAACCTTTCAATTATACGCCAGCAGCTCGGTATTGATGACAGGAAAGGACAGTAGATTCCTTGATGGCAGACCGAAACCTGACGTGACTCTGAGGTACACGCCAAACGACCTTTTTGCACGCTTTCGAAATAAGTGGTATATGCTACAGCCTTACGTCACAGATCACAAATCAGTACTGTTTTATGGGTTAGATTCATTGCTGAGTGTATTAGCATTTTTTAAATACTTAGCCGAGTTCTTGGTACGTCAGTATCTCTGTAACAGATTTTTTCGAGGTATAGCGTCAATATCACCTTGAAACCTAAAGGGGGTTGAGGGGGGGGGGGGGGAGGGCGAGTGGCCGAGTGTTGGAAGCGACGGGGGAGGGGAAGCGCTCTCAGGGCAGGCGCAATTTCAATTTCAAGATGAAGTGCTATTGAGACGGTAATTTCATCAGCACAAATCAATAACCTAAGCAAAAGAATGCAAATAACATTACAGCAACAAGCAGGATAAATGACTACTGCTTGAACGTCTATCGTTTAGCGCAATGACTGCTGTGCTCTGGGTGTGCGTGAACATATATTTTTTGTACCGTACGTGTAACTGCTCTTTTTATTCGTGAGCTCCTGGTGGTGCTCGTGTTTCAGTAATCCCTTGTACTCATGCTTTCTTTTTTAAATACACTTAACAAAACTGAAAGGTTTTGTTTTCAGAGGCTTTTCGAACTGTACGATGTGTTCAGTAACCTTCAGCTTTGACACGTGAAAATGACCGTGTCGTTTGTTGCATTGCGACAGCAGTTTGCCAAATTTTCGTTTTCCCCCTCATTCCAGGCCATAACATGTTGCTGGGTCTTATTTTATCGTTATACTTCTGCTACCTTCCTTGATTTCCTGTTTTCTATTGTCTTCCAAGCGTTTACGCATATGCGTTGAGTACTACATACGGAAAAAAGTTAAAAGGCGCACAAAACGTGAACACGAGATGAAACGAACAAGACACGCAAGGCACATTGTCTGTCTTGTTCGTTTCTTTTTCTTTTCGTCTCCGCGTTGTTTGAGCATTAAGACCCTTTCCACTCATATCGAACCGACTGGCCCACATAAAGATTTTGCTGAGTACCACATGTTTGGCAATTTCTTTACTGGTACGGCACCGGCTTCATCACTCGGCCACCATCTTTCGTTATGCTATCAAATATTCCTTCCGTGCGCGCCCGTGCTCCTACCGAGGTAATTTGTAGGTAATCGAATGGATTCCGCATTTTGTCTTTAATTCATAAAAGCTCAGTTCTTTTAGGTACATCACGCTACAGCGTTTTACGGAATACTCATTCTGTTTCAGCCTGTCACACCACCTGTGTGTTCCGAGTATAAAGTTACTAAGAATAAAACTTCAGCTTTCTTCAGTAGTGCGCCACGCCAGACATTTTTATCAGAGCGTGTCTATTTGGCACGCATTTTTCTCATTTAATCTAGTTCATGCCCTGCGCTGTCGGATACCCAAATACGTATCTGACCGATACTTACTCAACGCTGGACATGGAGCTCATTCGTAATCTAGAACGAACGCAAAAATCCGTGAGACTGGACAGAAAGAGGGCATGAGATGCAGTGCCGAAAGTAAATGAAATAATAAAAGAAGCCTGATTGTATAGTAATTTGGGGCTAGAATTCGCACTCAGGTGCCACTGGCTTGGTACCGCGCATTTCTTTTGGCTTTGACTGTAGTGAGTACAAGAATATTTGTACGTTTTTCTATAATAAGTGTTAATACTCCGTAGGTGGGAAACCACTAGAAAATGGCTTCTCTTGAGATTTCAAATGTGACATCCCCGCATTCGGGGGCACAACCTATTGACTTTTTCAACGTCGGCACCGGCAACTAACCAAAGAAAATTCAGTGCTACTTGACACCGTGAATGTCCGTGATCAGCAGATCTGTTCGTGGCTTACCGTCCTAACAGAACTGAGCTACCAGCGAAACCACAAACGATATTACACACGCCCGAAGCGATGCGGACAAACTCAAGCTCAAACCGCGCCCATGCAGTTTCCTTTAAATGCTTCTGTGCACCGGGAGCCCCCAGTAAACAATAAATGAGCTCAAGAAGTTGTCGCCCACTCGGAAGAGAGAAATGTCCAATGATTTCATTTTCCCCGAAATGGAAATTATACCAATAGGATTCCACATCTAATCTTTCGGTAAGCACATGGAATTCTATACCCAAGCTTTCGTGAAGGAGCAATAATAAACAAAAGCTGAGAAGTAATCCATCCCTGGGAATCGAATTCAATCTTCACTGTGCCTTAGTCATAAATACCATCCTACAGGATGTGTTTGCGTGCTGATTTTATGCTGTTTGTATTCAAGTTTACAGGGAGAAGAAGTGACTACCATGAACATACTACGTGTCCCTCCGGTTACGCGAGGCCCAGGAGAGCCGTTAACCACAGTCATTCCTTTGACAGTCGATCGCGCATGCCATGAACCAGGAGCGTTTTCCACAAGGGAATTCGTGCGCGTTTGTCTGAGTCATTCTTCTGCAGCTGTCAATGGTGTTGGCAGTAGACACGGTAAGGACTATTCGTGAGGGTTTGATGCGCCCTTTGTTCATTGTATAGCGCCATTGCCAACGTAGACAAACATAGACGTTTCGGTTAACATTTGCTTTAAAATTGCTCTACGTGTCCTCCATTTTGCAAAGAGTTCAGAACAGAGTTTATAGGAATTAAACTTTTGAGCCATGTTTGGTACTTTAGCAGTCTGACGTACTACCGGCCAAAGCTGGACATTCTACTAACAATGCATCATCCCTAGAAAATCGAGGAATTTTTGGGGGAAAAAGAAAATTTTAGGCACTAAGTATCGTAAGACTGAATAGGAAGTGCAGACGACAGGAAGTGCCGAAAGTAAACGAAAGAACTAAAGAAGCAGGCTAATGTAATAATATGGTGTGCCTGAAATTAGCTTTTCCAAGAGGAAAGGCATATACCCCACGCTTGTGTAGTGGTCACAAAGTGTTAATTTAATGTTTAGCTTTGGCCGATACTACACCAGGCCATGCAACAAAGTGCCGAACTTGGCTAAAAAAATTTGATCCCTAAGCTGTTGCAGACTGTATGAAAAAGCGAGGGCTGGTTATGGCAAATAAAAATGTGCATCGAAATGTCGATACTTGCCTACATTAGAAGTGGCGCAACACAATGAACTGGGCGCAAAAAATGCTTACGAATAGCCGTTATCATCGTTCCTGCCAACGCAAGTGACAGCCGCATACGAATACTTAGACAAAAGCGCGAGAATTCCCAAGTAGTAAACGTTCCTGGTAAACGCGGGATTGGCTATAACTGAACAACTCTGCTTATTGATGTCGCCGGCCCTTGCGTGACCGGGGAAACCTGTCATGGTGACTTTTTCTGTCTGTTAACTTTAAGACAAATACCACAAAATTAACAGATTAACTCACGGTCTAGTGGCTCTATTCCTGCTTAAGGCCCAAAGGAGTTTTTATTAAATTCCGTGGGATGGATCACTTCTGGTCTTTTATTTATTAGCGGTTCTTCACACAAAGTTCTGCATAAAACTCCCCATACTTACCGACAATTATGATTCCCTCTTCGGAGATTATGAAATGGTTGGACTTCTTCTTTAACACCTTAAGGCGGTGCTTGGGGAAGACTGGTGAAAGGAACACCACCCCACAAATACAGAAGCCTCTATAGAAGGGCAAGTTAAGATGTTTTCTTTTATTTTTCTGTCTCATTCTTCTGAGTTGGGGACAACTGATAAAACTGATATACCAGATACTAAAGGTTTTCGGTTCACAAAGGCATACGGACCAAAAATATACGGCGTGGATTGAGCGGGAGTGTGCCGCAAAGAAATTTTGCAATGTGTCGGGGATATGTGATATTGTTTGCGGTTACTCGGGTACCCCAGTCTCCGTATCACGGAAATCCACAAACAGCTCGGCTGGTCATGCAACTTTGCGATATGAAATGGAACTGAATTTCCTTAGTTTATTTGTCAAACACGACGCCCATAAAGTCTTGTCAGGTGTTCTTCCCCTGGATGCTGGGATGTTACACCCAAACTCTCAACAGCATCAATTTTTCAGCAGTTTCCCACCGACGGAATATATACAGTAATTATAAACAAATGCACAAACTCGCGTATACCCACTGCATTCAAAGGCAAAACAAATGCGTGAATGCGAGAACACCGAGTGATTACAGAACGAATATATCCGGAGTACTGGACGTAAACATGTCACTAAAATTCTACAATATAAGCGCGAATTTGTATACCCCAAACAATGGACACCAAACCTAGCTTGTATCTCAATACAACAGGGTAACAAAGTACTTGGCTGGTTTGAGATTTCTACACGACTGGAGGCAACTCTAAGCGGCTCAACAACCAGTTTAAAATTAGTAGAGGGGCTGCGCTACTCTTGACTTGTGTGACCGTAAGCAACCGAGCTAACTATTACGGGGAGACATTCAGCGGGGGTTTTAGAAAATGTGACTAAAAAGTCATCCATCCCTGCTTGCCTTTTCTTTGCAACCACCTAGTTCGTTTTGACACCCTAAAGCCACTCTCGCTCGAAGTTGCATGCTTTAGTGAGTAATGGTAGCTGGCGGAGCGGCTACAAAATGTATGGTGTCATGAATAAATATGCTATCTTTATAGAGTTGTATGTTTGAACAGTAAAGTTGTTGATAGTGTCCGAGAAACGCTCCAATGAACGTCTCCCAAAGTTCTGAACGCGCAAGCTCTTTTTAAATGCTTTCTACTCCAGTGGTTTGTCGTGTCTGCACTTCAGTTTCCTCCTAATGACGCCCTCGCTCGGGTGGAGTTCAATCCACGTGCCACTGCCACACTTCTTTTCGGTCATAAAAAAAAAGACAAACGGGTAGCATTCGATGCTCTACGAGAAGCTAAATATCAGCGTACAAAGGAGAGCGAAGTCCTCTTGGCTGTTTGGACACCGCTGCGTTCGCTGCTTCGAACGCAGAGCGGACCGCACATAAAAGTAAAAAAATGAGCAGCACAACTTTGAAATACCGATGGGTGGTGCGGGCGGAGCTTCATTGAGTTCGCGCCCGCCATCTCTCACTGGAGGAAGAGCGGTGTTGACGCGCAGCTTCCAGCGTGTTTGTGGGGGCCGAGCACACAAAGAGGACAGGTGTTGAATGAGGCGCAAGATATATTTGATAATTTATAACCCCGCCATACTCAACGCTTTGAAATAACTTCCGTGGAGGAAGACTTTTCAGGGCAATTCTATTTATTACCAATGGCACGCCGATGCCAGTACGGTGAAACTTACTGCAGAGCACATGAAGGGTGATAGGAAACGTGAACCGCCTTCACTTCAGTAGGAGCACTCATTTTGAGCATCTACTTTGGCGCTAATTTATACCAGTGGCCGTCGCCGTGGTCCAATCTTTTCATATCATTTTAAAAGTACCACGATCGGGTCCGTTAAAAGGACCCTTATCCCTGGTGAAATGGGCATCTCTTGCTATGCTAAAGATTTCAAAGCTTGAAATTTTTCAAGAGGATAGACGTCTAGTACTGTATACATAGTTGACTAGCTTCTGTTCAAACTTTTATAAAGCGCACCGGAGAGCACACTCCAAAAGGCCCACGGATTTCACGCACTAACGCAAACGGGCAGCAGCCAGCTCCTCTCTTACACCTTGAAAAAGATAAACTCTCAAAAGCTTTAAAATTCAGTCTCTGGGGGAATCGGACTCCTCAGCCGGAACTCGCGCTATAGAGGACTGGAGGGAGCGCCGAATCAGGAAACGAAAATGTTCCGGAAGTTGCCGATCTCACCGTCCTCCGTCCCGTCTCGTATGATATTGAGTCCTGCGACGCGTCAGGCAGGAACTTTTCCAAGCTCTGGCAGTTTTTTTGAACAACGCCACTGGGGATTGTCAAACCGCCAAGGAGCGTTGAACAACCGTCCCTAGATGCTAAGCAATGAATGAGCCTAGTTTTCGAGTTGTGCTCACGGGTTTGCCGAGAAGAAGTTGATGTGCCTTAAACACACATAGTCAGCAACAGCGGAAAGCCGCAAGGGAATAACATGGGGATGGCAGTTGAAATCTATGGCTCTTGGGCTGTGCAGGCAGCATATCTGCCTTTAAACTCCCAAGTGGTTGCGGTGGGGGGACTGAGGCCTTCTGTAAGACTCGTTAGTCTTGTCTAAAATCCGAGGGAGATGAGAAGCTGGTGGGATCAAAGTCCTGACGGTCCTGTTGTATAACATAGGGCAGGTGCGGTAGAGGTACTGGTCATCGCTTTTTTGAATGCTCCATACCCTCAGTATCATTCACTTCGCCTCCGCGTTCCTTAGCGAGTAAGCGAGGAACCTGATTTCATTAAAAACCCGTACGTTCGATCAAACGTGGCAAACTAATTTCTTGCAAATTGGGTACTCCTATTTGGCTGGACGACAGGAAAATCGGTACCGTTTGCCAACAAGCAGCTGACGCCAATGTCACTTCTCAAGTGACCAAACGTAACCATTGAGATGTTTAGAGTGCAAGGAACGGCTGGCATGGTATACGACGCACAAGTCAGAGAGGCCGTGTTGCGGGTTTCTAATGTAGGGGCAAAATGTGCGTATCAGGCCGAGCCTCAAGTTTCCAGGGGGAGGGTCGAGATTGTCATGCATTACTAAACATACACCTGTGAATCTTCAAATATTTTTTTTTAATTTAGAATAACAAATGCAGTTTGATTATCTGAAACTTAGCCGATTTGAGCACAGCGGGGATATTTGTTTGAAGAATGTAGGCTTGAGATGCATTAGCTGTGGAATAAAAATTGACTACCCCTCTGTGTAACTACGACGATCACAAAACGCGAAGCTCTAGTCATTGAGTTTTTTGTTTGAACGTTGGGTTTGATCGTTTGCTTGGGACTGATTTACCGCTGGTTCAGCGGATTCCACAGTCAATTGCACACTTGGTACGGTGTTCCAAAGTCTGATTCGTGAAACAAGCCCTTCAACTGACTTGTGGCTTCTGCAAAGGTCTCCTTCAGGCGCCCCTTCGTCCACGTTGACAACGATGACGATGCTGTATTCGAGCTGGTGCTGGGCGTCGCATCATCCGATGGTTCCTCGTTGCGTCTCGTATGGCGGTGCTGCCGTAGCTCATCATCCCGAATTCGATCCTCATCATTTTCTCGACGTCGCTTGGCCTCCATCGTTACAGCGAGACGAAACTGCCGATCCCTATGACGAGCTCGGGGGCATCGCGCGTCTGCTTGAGCTAACGTTGCTTAAGAGCCGCCAGCTCCTCCTCTGAATGAACCACACGTGGTCTGCCCATTACGGTTGCCAATCCCACTCCGCGAGTAGGTGCTCGTCTGGAGGTACGCATCCATTTGTTTGGTATTGGACAAATAAAGAATCCATCACGAGAACACTTCGCGCTCAACTACCGTCACGGTTAAACTTAACGATCAAACGACAAACTAAACGACTTAAACTTCGCGTTCCCCCATCGTTGTCGTTAAGCAAATGGGTACTTGATTTTTTTCTTTCACTTCACCCACGATCATTCATCATCTAGGTAACAGAAAGTTGGCTTTTCTACATTCAGGGTGTTAGAAAACTCAAGGGAAAGCCGGTCGGTCATCTTGTACTAACTTCCATCTTTGTATTCTTATTGAACAAGTTAAAGGCAGCCTCTGACGTGCGTGGTGTCGCTGCCATTCTGATATATTGTGGCCAGATTGTATGTTTATTAACACATGCATGGTTTGAGTATTTACAAAACAGCAATAAGTAAACCTGGACTTTTCTTCCTGTGTTTATCACCTAGGAGCGAAAGGAGAACTTGATACTTGCTCGGGATAATAAAGGCAGAACCGGATATTTTGTGTTTCTAGGCCTTAGGACAAAACAAAACGGGAATACCGGACCGCTGAGTCAAAAAAATAATGTCCGTCAAACTCGCAGGCCTTGTGAATGGATTGCCCGTCAACGTTTCTGGTTGCAAATATTGAGATGGGGCAGTGAGAATTTTTTGCTTAATGATTCGAAGCAGAAAGTTCCATTTTGAGGAGCAGGCAGCACTTGACCTCGTCTTAGGAACTTTATTAATATGAGCGTTTTACTTAACTGGGTAGGTCGAAAATATGGCGTTGTGCCGAAACAATGGCAGACAAAAAGACTGACAGATTATACGAAAATACAAGACAGGATAAAATAAATCCGGCCACTTTAGTAATTTCAGTGCGCAGACTGAGGAAAGAGCCGAGCTGGTTGACTTCTCCATAAAAACTTAGTCAAATCAAAGTTCCGAAGCCAAAGTACAAAGCCAAGGCCGGCGCTACGAACCCAAAGGAACTGGTGAGCGCCCGGAAAGCGATTACAATCGCGTAGAAGCCGATTTCATAACGCGAGGGACCCACGTTCTATTCTGACCACGAGAACCGTTATAACAGCAAAGCTTTTGAGGAAATCCTAATTTTTCGTGTCCGCAGATAAAAATACCTAGAAATTGCCGAGCGCGCACGTGAACCCGGGCCTCGCGGCGACCGCTCGGCAGTTAACACAAACCAACAAAAGGCAGAGCGCTCGTGTGTGCATAACTCACAACGGGCGCCCAGCGTCCCCGCAGCATGTTTGTCAAGCCTAGGATACCCATTCAGGGAGATTGGCCGAGATTGGCCAAAAAAAATCTCCAGCGTTCGACGTATCAGTGAAAACATTTGTTCGGAAAAAGAAAGACTACAGCGTTCGCCGTAATCGTGGCAACACTTGCCCGGAACGAAAACCACACGTCATAGAGTACGCCCCTCGAAGGTGAGGTTCAATGAGTATCACTTTCAAAAAATGAGGGAAACTCAGGCCTATAGCAACAATGGTGGAGTAAAGGTCGTTGCGGCAGCAAAGAACAAACAATTCGGCTGCAGTCGTGGTCTTAAAGGGGCCATCCAGGCAAAATATAAGTTTGTTTTATTCGAAAGATTTCGTGTTTTATAGTGCCCCCATCACTTTCCGGCCGCGAATGATGTCGAATTCACTGAAATATTAATCAATTTGTGTTAAAATTTTGATTCTCCCGTCATATCGTGTGTTTTTGGGACGTCAGAAATTAAGTCAAGAGTGAGCGCAATCAAACCTGCTTTCACTGCGGCATTCGGCCCTGCAGCCTTGCTTTCCGTTAGCTCTCCCAGATGGCGCTTCCATACACAATGACAGACGATCACCTAGTAGTGATAATGGGGGGCTTAAACGACGTGCTTCAGGGAAGAGGACCAGGCATAGCGAAGCAGGTGGCGAAGGGGGTCAGTCAACTGCGGGCGATTTAGCTCCTTCGGCAAGCTTATAAACCGTGCCTACTTTGCGTTTACTTTTGCCGGCCTCAGCCAATCGCGCAGCTGGGCATATATGACATCATAGGTTATGTTGCAGGAAATGGGCTACTGGGTCGCTTTGTAATTCTTTTTTTTTCCCTAATTATATAGCCTATTTGAGCGAAGTGTGCGGTGAAAGGGGTGTCAGTATGATTCTAAAGAGACGATCTTTCAAATGAACCAAACTTGTGTTTTGTCTGCATGGCCCCTTTAAACGTCCGTGATGGTCTTGAAGGTTATGTAGTCTTACGCGTTAGTGTGAACTTCCTTCTTTTTGTTTTTCTTGAGACGCGCCCTCCCCACAGCTATTCGTCGGCTCCTTGCCTGTTCCAACTCTACCTCACGCTTCTTGGCCTAGCATTTTCTTCCTGTTCACATTTCTGCGCCGAGTTTTGAGCGATTCCAGGCCCTAATGGAACTCAAGCTAAGCAGCTCTGCTATTAAAAGCTGGTGGAATATTTCTGGAACGCGAATCATAAGTAGGCAAGACGGTTGTAAACTGTAAAAGCCGCTGGAATGGCTTACATGTTAAGATTATTCAGGCAAATGCAAGCGGGAACCTCTGAAGCGAAAGTTTGCTTCATATAACCGAGAGCCCCAGTTTTGTTTAGGTAGGACTGCACGTAAAATTAAGTTAAGCGATAGCAAATGAAAAAGAAAGCAGAAACTTAGAATCACCTCCAATTAGAGGCGGGATTAGAAGCAGACAGTTATGTGTCGTCTAGAGCTGCTTTAACAACAAAAGGAAACAACAAAAGAAGACACGAGAGCTGTCCAAATTAATTGCGAACTACGTACTTATTGATTAATTCTAGAGTTTAACGCGCCGACGCAACGCAGCCGACTAGGCGCGCTGTAGTGGAGGGCTCGGGATTAATTTATACCACCTGGGGACCTTTACGTGCGGCGAAATCTCTTACACTCGGGCATTTTTGCTTTTCTTCTCCATCCGAAAACCGGTCACCGCGGCCGGGAATCCAACCAGCTTCCTCGTGCTCAGCAGCGCAGCACCTTAGCCACTGAGCCAACGCGGCGGCTGAACTACGTACTGCGAGCTGAGAGAAATTGTACTCTATAGAGTAAAGGTTATTATATAAAAAAAAGATTCCCTATGACCTAAGTGGGAAGAAGGCCGAATAATCTATTATGCAGAGAAAGAAAAAGCGGGAAGGAAAAGGATCACGAATATCGCCAAATATCGCATTCTGCAACTCGTTACTCATGGTTTTGCATTCGCATCATCGTTTGAGTGCCGATCTGCCCTCGTAAATCATGGTCCTTGAAACAATGGCGAAAGTTTATACACGTTTTTACGGAGTAATTAATGAAATCTGCGAAATTAGGAACCTATTTTTTTCTAAATCTCGACCTCGCTACAGTTCACTCCCCTAGTACAGAAAGCAAACGCATGTATGTTTTTCTACGAAGTGCAAGCGAAAATATCGCTGCTCATTCAAAGGTTTCCCTTAAACATCGAAAGCAATCCGCGCAACCAGCTTTACTTATTTGTCAGTTTTTTCTCTTAGATTAGATTTTTTTATATTTACGAGTATTTCTGCTGCC
Source organism: Haemaphysalis longicornis (assembly GCF_048455015.1). Classification (NCBI taxonomy): domain Eukaryota; kingdom Metazoa; phylum Arthropoda; class Arachnida; order Ixodida; family Ixodidae; genus Haemaphysalis; species Haemaphysalis longicornis. The sequence continues at coordinate 81,413,463 of NW_027526361.1, forward strand.
TTGTGCTGTAGGTTGAACAAATACAGGTGGCACATGCTGCTGTCGAAAGTTTAAGAGCGGCCAACCAGAGTGTCCCGCGATGTATTCTATAGAATTAAACTATATATATTGATAAAAATATGGTTGCTTATCCTTTTCCAGTGGTGAGTCCCCTTCAGGCAAAGAGTTAACAAAACTATTGCGAAACAAAAAAAAGTGTGGCTGGACTCAGTACTCTTATATCAAAGTGAAGGGGGAGAATAGCAGCGAACTCAAAATTAAATAAACACACCAGATTGAATTGTGTACCAATCCCTTGTCGGAGAACCAGATGCGGACGGCGTCTTCAAATTAGGACTCGCGGCCGTTTGCTACGTACTACATCGCATTTCTTTTCTGAGGAACAAAAAAACATGTATACGTTTAGATGTCCACACTATGCTTTACGAAAATGGCGTAAGCGGAACCAAGCAAGAACGCGGAAGCGCAGACACCAAAAATAATGAACCATGAGCCGTAGAAAGCAGAGCAAGGCCCACATTTGTTTTCCGCACGTCTCAGAAAGGAAATGCGGCGGCGTTTATGGCCGTCTTCCGACAACATACCCTCGTGTGTAAAACAGCGGATAGGGAACGTGCTCCCTCACGCGCAACTGACTCCTTTTACGGCCGCAAAAATTTACGCAAGGAGAAACCTCACAAAAAACAGTTTGTTTTATGTACTCTATTTTCCGCTCAAACTATCCGCTTTGTGCGATCATAGGCATGCAGGAATTGCCCTAAACGCATATGCGGAAAAAGCTCATATTCTCACAAGTCCGAAGGAAAACTAGCTTTAAAAAAAGTCGTATTAAACTACATCGAGACCGCTATCAACCAATTAAACCTGCGTAAATAAACTTTACAGAATAAGCTTGGTACATAAGCCTGTTAACTTTGACTAATACGAAACCACTTGGACAACGGTGGGCCTGAAAATGGAGGTATTTTGGGAAGCTTTACCTGAGCTCGAAAATATAAATATCTTAACGTTTGGAACAGGTAGTAATTCAATTAAGGGCTATATGTAGCAGTCGTTGCGAAATTAGAGAGTAAAAAGTAGCGCACAAGCCCCCGAGAAGAAATCCGGAAGAAGCATCATTGATGCAGTTAGTTCTCCTTGCAATACTTCCGCTGGCGTCGGACCTATAAAAACTATACGCTGAAGTTAAACGTTTCCCTCGAACTCCTCCGTATCTACGGTCGACCTATTCGAAAAAACTAGGAATGAGGGATCCGTATTATGAAATAACAACGTTTGAATAACAAAGAAAGCTCTGCAGCTTTTGTCTTTCTCATTGCATTTGCGTGTTTGAACTGTCCAGTAAAGTTTATTGATTGATTGATTGATTGATTGATTGATTGATTGATTGATTGATTGATTGATTGATTGATTGATTGATTGATTGATTGATTGATTGATTGATTGATTGATTGATTTCAAATTCATGGCCGGTCCAGAGTACTGCTTTCCCACTGCTCCAAAAATGTTTTGCGCGAATAACCCACGCGACAAAAACACAAGCCCTACCAGCTATCCTCAGAAGCCTGGTAAAACTCAGTGAAGAAAAGTCCCGCACTCACCCTTGACCGCCGTGAATTCTGCGAAGTCCGAAGCCGCCTTGACGTCCGTGGTGTTGGGTCTTGCACCGCTGGCTTCAGGTGTTACGAAGTTGCCATCCCACCGCTGCCAACCAGTTGTTGCGACCGGGCGGGCCGACTGCAGCCGGGAAGACGTCCAGAGCCGATGGCCAGCGTAAACTGTTTACTTCATAGCGAGAGGTGAGCCGAAGCCAAAGAACAATGCCCCGACGGGCGAGGTTACAATACAGGACTCGAGCAGAGCGACAACATCGATTCGCTGCTCTAACAGGAATGGTTTACAACGCTTGGGCAGCTCTATTTATACCCAAAAGCGATAACGGTCAAACGCAACAGGCTGGAACACGCACTGCACTCTTTCCAGAGTTCGTAAGCTGTTCATAGCCTCGGGCACGTTGAGTCCGAGAGAGGGGAGAGAGGAGGACTCCGTTGCGATCGACGGGGCCTCTGTGTCCTTGAAGAGCATAGAGACGAGCCACGCCGCCAGCCGCCGAAGTTTTGCCGAGAGCAAAGCGTCTGACGCGGCTTTGTCGCAACTTGCCACCGACATGATTGCGCCTGTTTTCGAAGGCGCACGAGTGGCTTCGCCGCACAGCCGAAGAGTGATGCGGGGAAGTACTGCGGCGCTGGCCGATTCGTAACATCCCTCTTTTAAACTATCCACGGGTATGCCATCATCACCTGCAGTTCTTCTTGTTTGTTTTTTTTTTTTTGCCTTTGAGAGCCTCTTCGACTTCGTTTTTGTTTACTAGTGGGCATATCTGCCAAGTGTCTTAATTGTCCGGGAGACTATTGAATTTTGATAGTTTTGTAATATTGTACGAATGAAACAAAAATCTTCCGAACGCGCACCCGCCGCAGATACTTGACACGGCGACCTAGTCCTACACCAAGTAGGATTAGATTCTAAGCCTACATTAGAATCTAATCCTACACCAAGATACATCGTTATCAGGGAAGAGCTTAAAAAGTATAGTCGGCCCAGCGCGTAAGATGAACTGGTCAGTACCGCAGGAACGCTAAATACGAGAGGTAGTTCAGTATAGTAAATAAAAATTGCACCTAGTTCTAAGCAACCATGTTTGACACAGCCTTCGGTCGCGTTTCTTTGGCGCATTGTCGAAGGAGCGAGCACTGTTAAGCTCGACTCTCAACCCAGGACTACTTGCAAATTGTGGCATCAGCCACTTCGATGATTTAGCAACTGACAACTGGTGTAGCTTGTTACTAGTTTCGACAAAAAAGTTCATTTCCTGCTCTGGTGCAACAAAATAAGAACGCATGTAAGTCATTCCATTCTGCTGGTACTAGGTTTTCCACCCCAGAGACCACCCACCCCCCTTGACATCCCGGTCTAATCTCCCTAATACCATCCCGGCTAACCTGGCAGGTATGGCATTGGGACATCGCGGGCTAAGCCTGTACGCTTGGCAGTTTCCCCGATCTAATATCACTGACGTATAGTCTGGTGCAAATTCCTTCGGCCACATTATCTTGGTCAAGTTGTGCCTAATACTACCCTGCTCATCTCTGAGTGCGTACTATCTGTCTTTGCCGATAGCTGGCTTCCTCTTGGCTGCATTAAAGCTTCTCCTTATTTCAAGCGTTTCCTCTATCACTGCCATTTTTTCGCACAAATGTCATTGGCCTTACCTCTGTTAATCAATGCCAACACCTTTGCTAATTTAATTTCATCCGCAGTACTCGACACTTTGATGTTTTATGTTTCGTAAATAGTTCCTCTGTTTTCTGAGTTCTCCAGTTTGATTCCTACATGCTACTTCTCCCACAACAGTTGCTGGTTCTGTGATTGTCTTTGCTACGTTGTGATTTAGTCTGTCGACACTATCTTCGGTCTGCTCGCTAAAAAGTGCGAACTTCGTTTGAAGGTATACTTCCACATCCTGCTTCTGGGATCTGACTGACTCCATGCTTGGTTTCTTATTATTTACGAGTTTCCTTTTTCCCTTTTGCTTTTCAGGTTACTTTGCACCTAATGATCGTGCGATTACCTTGAAGCGGTATATACCTCGGTATTCCAATTAGGCTGCGTGGACAGATCAGTGTCAAACGGAAAATTTCACGGAGGGACTATGGTTACAGAAAACGGTTGTAGCTCTGCTTTTCTGGAAACTACCCTGAAATCATTTACGCGACAAGTGGTCGCCAAGACGACTATCATTTCACCGAGTTTTATTTACTTGTCGTCATTAGATACTTACCAGTGAAGTCGTTAACGTTAAATAATTCCCGCCGACTGCAATGCATGTTCGTCTACCGAAGAAGTACAGTTATAGAAAACGGCTGTTACTGATGTCTTATCAAAATTGTCCAGAAACAAATTACATGACAATTAGCCGCTGCAAGTTACATTTTTCTGTGTGCACGTCCGCCCGTAATTCCTGGTGCTTCTTTTCTACGGCTCCCAAGGAAGAGACAAACATCAACACAATTGCTTTTTGCAGAAATGTGAGGTGGAGAAAACATATTCGTATGCTTGCAGGCAAAACCATCTCTGCTGTACTATAAGCTTTACTGAGTGTCCCCCTTTCCTTTAGACGACATAGATCAGACCGCACATAATAAAGGAACTACCAACCAAGAGATGTCGGCACCGCAGGAAGGCACGAGCGCCGCTATCGTGGTAGATGGTGGCGACCACATTCACGTCAGCGCAATTTTGTTTGCCTCCCCCGAGCAACGGCAGCCCGACGCTGCTCAATTTGTCGTCTGCGTTGTCATTCGCAGCCGTCTTTCGTGTGGTGTGTGGACGATCCGTTTCCCGTTATAGCGGACATCTGTGGCCTTTATTCTTCGTGACCCCATGCACTTTATTGCATCGCTTTGCGCTGAGAGAGGATGCTTCCTTTCTGGATCTATGCTGGCCGGTCATGTGTATATAGCGTCACGAAAGACAGAAACTTTGTGTGCTGATGCATTTTCCCCGGTGACGATCAGGGATACAATGAGGCTAAGACAAAAATACGAAGGACAGAGAAGCGTCTCCATTTACGCCCTGGGCGAGCTGCCGCAGTCAGTAGCGAAAATACGCGTGGTTAGAACAGGTTTACCAAGTAGCTCAGCATGCCACACTAGAAGTCGGCGTTATATCTGGTGATTTCAAGTTTGCTTTAGGAGCACATAGAAGGCTTAGCGATCAAAAATGTTTACACACGAAAATATTCGGAAGCCCTGAAAATGGGAAATAGTATAGTGATAAAGAGTGCGCACCAGATGGCTGAACTATAGTGATGACTGATTAAGGCTGTACCAAGGCAACACAGAAGGAAACGACGGGTTTTTGTCCTCCCGCGGCCTCATTAGAGGATGATGTCATAATCCTTTTTCGTTTGCGCAGTGTGGCTGCCCTTGGAGGGCCTCATTTCAGCGTTCTTAAAAGAAAGGATCGCGGGCAGTGCATAGCTACTTGTGTGGAGATAGCATGACAAAAAGCGGGAAGTAACACAGAGAAAGATAAAGCACGCCTAGCAGACGAAACCATCGTAGTCCTGACGCAGCGATGAAGATAGGTAATCACACTGACATGCTTTCTCCAGTTATGTTTCCCCTGTTCACCGCTAGGCAGCGCCAACGGCGTATTTACGTCACCGGTCCGACCTTTCTTTTATGTACTGCCCACGACTATCCTGTATTGCAAGGAACTATGATTCTACTACGTATACACTGGCTAGTTTTCTTGAAATATCTGGTGAGAAAATTAATTTTTATTCGGTTCGTGTTAACTACTGCGTTGTTTAGTCCTGTCAGTATGTAGAGGTCTTTTATATTTTCCATGCAAAACTCATGGTGCCCTATTATTCTCAGCCTGTCCAGAAGTGCCTCATTTAACAAAAGCATCCCAGCGCAAATTTTTTCTTCAGCTGGTTGAATAACGCTATGCGGGTTGAGCTGTAATGCGGATATCCTGTACCGCGTCCTTTCCGCCACAAAAAAGCTTTGGATGGTATGTCACAATTTTCCGAGGCTGCTTGATGTTGATATACGTACACCAAGATTCATAGAACAGGTTACATAAAGTACGAGTACCGGAAAATGGTAGCGTAAATAAGCGGTACCCTTAGTTAGCGACAAAACTACCATTCGCTTTACCAGTTGCACTAAATAATTAACGTGCATAGATAAACAAATTGACAACATTGCGTCTGCTGTGATGCTATTACTCGCAACCGAAAATCGGAAGACAAATTATGCCTGGTTCAGACTGTTGCCGCAACTGTCGTAATAACTTTAACGAATCGTCATTTCACGCCTCAGCTAACGGAACTGCGTGACATGCCGTTTTTTTACGGCCATAGATGACGATATACCTTTTGCGCGGTTGGTCTGAACATAGCCTTACACGCTAAGAGACAATTCCAAACAAAGTTTTGGTCGGCATATAATAATATTGCCCACTAGACCAATTAGGTTCACGGAATGTTCGGGAAAAGACAATAAAGAAGGGCCACAGAAATTTACGGTGGCCACCTTTATTGCTCTTCCGAAGACACCACAGAGAAGCCTAACTTGGTGGATTAAATCAGCACTAAGGCGTAATTCTATGCAAACGCAATGAAAATCGGCGACTAACTGGATTTCAGAACAGGTACTTAAACGTACGCTCAGCCGGCTTGAGCGCTCGTCTCTGCTTCCCATTCTCCCTCTGCGCTTTAAATTTTGCACACGATTGCTTTCTTTGGGTATTGAGGAATGGATATCCAGTGAGTCTAATTTTGATGGAATTCACTTTGCGCCTTGATCATGTTTTTACTCAGCTTCTACTATTGCCCTTGTCCTTACTATGCTTTGATTATTAAATAGTTTGCGGCTATTGTGAGAGCAGTCAAACGTTTTAGAAGTGCTATATTATTTATAGCAATAAAGCACATTGCTAACCATTATAGTTTTTATAACAGCGGTTAACACTAAAATTGATTGTGCACAGCATGTTTACCCGTGCTGTCACGCTATTGCTCAAATGTAGCATCATGGAATTATATTAAGCGCTAAGTGATGTTCAGAAAATATAACGTACCAAAAGCTGTACGTCGCCAAATAGAAAAAAAACAGAAATTAAGCATTATTGCGCGTCACACGCGTTACTCGAAAGTAAATACTGGAAATGAAACAAATACGCACAACCATGGTTCTGAATTGTTTAAATAAAATACTTTGCAGACAGATCATTTACGAATCCACTTTGCTCCGTCAAAATAAGATGTTCTGCTTACGATAAGCGAGGATTTTGATTGCACATTGGGGCCAGTTATCACCGTTTCAATTTCGCTTCAAGAATATAGTTTATTGTGCACAAAACACAAAACAAGGCGTAGATGACAGAATGAACGTAGTGGCGAATAAATAAGAACAGATACGCCTGAGAACGTACATTTCACCCAGCCAACCCCCAGGAGTAGGGTTTCCCCGGCGACCGGCGAACGCCACCTAACCTTCACCATATCAGCGTACAGACTGTAATAAAAAATCTCTCGGTACATTCAGTGTTTCTTACGGGCTTTGAAGGCGACAGTTTGGAAAACTACCTCTCATTTCATGTTAATCACCCTAAATCTATCTGAATTCATCCTAATGTGTTTCAATTCTTCCTCAATATACCTTAATCCCTTTAGTTAATCTTCATCCACCTTCATCTCACCTAAATAATTTATTACTATCAATCACTAGTCAGCCACAATCCACCTTCGTCATCATTATCACTTCTACATGATTGCCGTGCTTTGGTTCACATCTGGCTTTCCTTTGCTTCATTTGGTTTTTGATTCATTCGTGTGCAATGAGGCTGAGAAGGCTTTCGCCTTAAAACTGCGGCTCGTACCCAGCTCAACTCGCGTTAAAATTATCGGGCAAAATACCCTTAAGAGGGAAGATGGCTGTCGACTGCTGACGCTTGGAAAAGTGGAACATGGCAGTTATTACGGATTTAGGTGCACTTTCACCTTCGCCCTCCGGGTCCTCAAAGGTGAACTTCAGATCGAAGCCCTGCTCCTTGAACACTTGCAGCACTATTTCCAGGGTATTGCTCAAGTCCATTCTCTCTACCACAACCAGATAGGCGTCCACGTACCTGAAGACTTTCTTGACTCCATCCATAGCGCGCTGTATTCCTGCATGCACCTTTCCGAGGTAGGCCGTGCTTAGCACCGGAGCAACCCTAGAGCCACTGCGCACCCCGGAACGCTGGACAAACTCCCTGCCGCTCCAGTTGTTCACTGTCGCTATCAGATAGCATTCTGGGACTTCCAAAAACCCTTCCACGGAAATGTCGCACCGGTTATTGAAGGCTTGTATGTAGTCTTCGCATATGCAGTCTCGGACGCAACGCATTAGGTGGTCCTGTGGCATAGAATGGATGTTCCTGTAAATTACATGTTTCCTGAATAAAAAATCAGCCGTTAGTCTGCGCCGCGTCCTGTATTATTTGTGCCTTCTTCTGTGTCCTCGTGTTACCGCGCAGTTATTTTATGGGTCTTGATGGACATGTCACCTATTTAGCAAATCCTTATAAAACCTCGTTTCTACCAAAATTATTCAATACAAATCTACACCTGGGCAGACGAGAAGACAGGATCCTATTCGTTCGGCAAAAATACCAAACCCATGCAAACATTGTATTAACCAACGTCGGAATGTACGGGAGTACTGCGGCAGTAATCGTCGCCGTGGCCTCCCTTGGTAATGTTTGCGACTGTATGAACAACCCCGTCATACAAATGCACAGAAACATTTTAAGCGGAAATTGGAGTCGTCCTCTTCCCAATCACATTAGGGAGACTATTAAATAGACGCCCAAACATCATTACAGACTCTGATTACAGCATTACAAACGTCACAACACACGGAATTGCGGCTACGACTGCCCCGCTCCCTTCCTGGAAAAACATTGAACACGGTTCCTCTTCCTATGCCTAGAAACACGATCCTTCGCGTGCCACAATGCCTGTCACGGCTGAAGAATCGTAAGCTCTGCGCAGAACGCAAACTAATCTGTACATTTACATATTCATAAATCTAGATTGGTGACATCGTTTTCTAGGAAACATTGACTTTAACTGAAATCTGTTCTTAACGCGAAAAACTTACACCCTCTTCCGTGCAAGCTAACCAGGTCCAAGGGTATGCTCTGAGGAAAACAACTCACACATTACACATGCCACTTCTGTGAGAAAGAGAAGGCAGGTTTGACCAGATAGCCACCTCAAGATAAGCGGTAACTGATTGAGAGGGCAGGGAAGAACTGCTGCACCCGGGGTTCTGGACTTAGTGTCCCCCTCTGCTGAAACGCCCACTATTTCTTACTGAAGAAAGATTTTTGTTTTCTATCTCACTCCAAGCCCATAGCAAAACGTTCAGACCGGCCACGCAATGAGTGAATAAACACTTATAACCACTGACAGTGTCGCCTTCTCGCCAAAACCGAACAACAAGCAGCCGCAACCTTTCATGCACGTATCTTTGACCACAAAAACGTAGATGGCGTATATCTGTCATTTGCAACGACAATTTAAAACTGTTGAGCCTAGTCTCACCCTCTTGACTCACCTTCAGTGTTGCAAAGCAGAAATTGTGAACGAAGCAACTTCGTCGCAAAATGATCATTCGACGTCAAAGTAACGTTACCGCGTCGTACATCTTAGGACCTAGACATAGATGTCACGGTAAATTTTAAAATTTTGTTAGGCTGGTGAATGGCGAGTTAACCGAAAACGCGAATCAGGAAGCGCAGTGCTGAATAGCTTAAATGTTTTCGATTAGGATTTTCTGGTTTCGGTCCTACACTGCTGCCGCGTACTCTAGTTTCGGTAGGGGAGGGGGGGGGGGTTAAATTGGTAAAGGCGAGCATTTTATAAGGGCTGGGAAGCAACCACCTAGTGCACAGGTATAGAAAGTTGGGTTTGTGCGTCTATCACCGGAAAGTGCTTTACATTTAGACACATTTAAAAATGTTTGCCACATCTGGCGGTTCTTGGACTGCTCTGACGACTTAGCTGATGATTGTGGCATAAAGAACGCCGACGTCTGCAAATAGTCGCATTTTCTTAATAATGTTATGTGTGCGGAAGGTCATTAATATATATTAAGATTACTGGACGGAGTACCGTTCCTTGAGGACCTCCGGAATGAACGGGAAAAAGTATAAACTACGTGTTGTTAATAGGGACGAATTGTTTTCTGTTACTGAGGAAGTTATTGATCCAAGATACGACAAACGGGTGAAAGTTAAGCAATGAAAGTTTCGTTATTGGGTGGTGACGGGGATGTCTGTAAAATGTTTGTAAACACCCTCTCGTTGTCACCAGTAGTCCTGCTAACAGAAAACATTTTGGTTTTAAGTGATGTTTCGGCCATCGTCGCATTAACAGTATTTTCGGCCAGGACATTAGGTCCTGTCTCACGTCGATTACGCCGCCGATTGTTTGCATGGTGACGATTTCGTCTCGTCTCTTGATTGCCGCCGCGGGTACTGGCTGATGCCGGTAACAAAATTTAACGGGCGCAAAACCCCACTTGCTACACTTGATTGTTTATATAAATTTGATGCCACGCCATTTCGTCTATACAACACGCCTGCCACATTTCAAAGAGTGTCGGAGAACATCCAGCGTGGTTTCAATTGGCATGAATGTTTTTGTGGCCTGGATGATTTCGTTCTATTATCTTACATTTTTTAGACGTTTCTAACCCGTTTGCAGCAACTATTGATCTCTCTCACCCTATTTGGCCTAGAGCTCGACCTAAACAAGTGTAGTTTTGGTGCCAGCAAGCTGATTATGCTGGGCTGTATTGTTTGATACTGTATGACCCGATCCCTGTGAATTACGAGTAATTACCGAATTTATGAAGCTAACTTCTATAACGACTCTCTACAGATTAAGCGGGCCCCGGCACTCTAACCGGCTCATTGTCAGGTATTTTGCTTGCGCGCTGTCCAACCAACGACACGGTTGGACGACGACAACTATCTTTCGGTGTAATCTTCGGAGTGCACAGATTTTTCATCTTTGCGATGTGTAAGGACGATGCAAGTCGAACTCTCACCAAGGATGGGCGGATTGATTGATTGATTGTAGGGTTTAACACGCCGACGCAACGCAGGCGATGAGGCGCGCCGTAGTGGAGGGCTCCGGATTAATTTTGACCACCTGGGGATCTTTAACGTGCGCCGAAATCTCCTACACACGGGCGTTTTTGCTTTTCGCCTCCACGGGATGGGCGGAACTACAGTACGGCCGAAGGAATGTGTGGTTCGGCATTAAAGAAATTTTGCCCCTCGGTTTGGGGCATAAATGTAGGCCTAAGCATATGGTGAACGAAAAAAAAAATGTTCCGCCTCAGTCTGGATTCTTGCGAAATTTCGCCGATATCATCACGGACGGCATTTTGATGCCGTCACCGACCACTGCGCGTGGCACTGGTTGTTTGTCTCACTATGTCCATGCAACGAATCCCTTATTCCCGAATCTGATTTGTTATGAGATATGTAAATATATATTATACCAATATATAATGCATTTCAAAGGAAGAAATGAGCGCAACGGAGAACAGAAGTGCTCGAAATCATGAAAGCTGCATCTTACAGTGTGCAGAAACAATTTCCATGCGCGATGCGTGATCTTCTAACGTAACATTTCAAGTTAGGTTGTCATTTCATATTTTTTCCACGGCATAAATTTTAAGACAGAAAGAAAGAGCCACGCCGAGTTCTACGATTCTTTTGTTGACGGTCTCAGTATTCTTATTTCCTACCGCCATGTGCGCAGTTCTTGAACACTGTGTTGCATCACGAGATTTAGCTTGAGAATTCACGTTTCTTTAAATTTTTATAGCTGTGTCAGTTTTTTGCAGGTATTGGCTTTCTGCCAGGCATCTACGTGTCTTGTGTAGGTTTCCAATTGAAAAGTGCGGCTCACATTGGTTCCTTTCTTACGAAAACCGCGTCATCATGGGTTCAACTTCTCCGTTCAATATAAAAATAAAAAGCAGGTATTTATATCTTCCTTCCCCACTACGTTCAAACTTTTTCTATTACCCCTGCCTTATCCTCAATAACCTTCCTGGATTTTCTATGGTTCTGACGGACAAAATTACGTGAGGTCCGTAAGCGGCTCCCCGAGTTTTTGTTTGATCACCCGCTATTAACTTTGTTGGTTGAGCTGCAGGTACTAACTATTAACTTGGATTCTTAACCAACATAGAAACAGGCTTTGCTTTGCAGATATTTTCAGCTATTCATATTTTCAGAAACCAAGTTCCGCCCTCCTCTTTGTTTAGTGGCGCCGTTACTTATTTTCAACGTAGACTGCAAAACACCGTACTACGTAAATCATGCTTCCTCAAAAAGCAATGAAACTCGAAAGCAACCAAAATAGGCACAGTTACAATTGCGTTTCAGGAGAAGAAATAAAATATGTTACCTGTAATAGTTACGTTAAGTAATAAGAATTTACAGTTCTTTTTTTTTCTGGTTTTGCTGCTTAAGCATGATACCTTTACTAATGAATCTGCTCAAGAACAGCAAAAAAGCCGCCCGCATCTTCCCACAGGGGGAACTCGAGTAAATGCGTCGCATCTACTCGAGTCAAGCAAAGCGTCACGTCAAGCGAAAGCCAAGCAAAGACGCCCTTGACTGAATTCCGAACGCGCGCTCCGTCGCTTATATACGTTGAGGGCACTGCGTAAGCCGGTACCAGTCGACGACGTCGGCGTACTTGTAAAGCGGCGTGGACTCTAGGTGTTTGAGCCAAGAGCGGATGTTGCTTCGCCGGAGAACGGCACACCGGTTATATGCGCAGCGCGCCCGAAGGAGAGGAAACCGCGGAAGAGAGAGTACTGCACATGCGCCAGCCCCAGCGCGTCTGCCGCGGCTATGACGCAACGTGCCGCGGCTATGACGCAACACAATCCAACACAATCCACTTTAATCCAATCCAATCCAAATCCAATCCAATCCAAGTCGAGCCAAGCCAAGCCAAGCCAATCCAATCCATGCCAATCCAATCGAATCCAATCCAATGCCCCTCGCGAGAGAGTGTTCGAATCCAATCCAATCCCCTCGCGAGAGTGTTCGGTATCGCCTCGACTCGACGCGCATGCGCAGTGAGCGTGCGGACTACGGACGCCAACGCGGGTGACATCGTGAGTTACTGAAATGCTCTGCATTTAAAAAAAAAGAATTCGCGAGATTGGTCCCCAGCTTACATAAAGGGCAGGTGGACAATGGCGCTCCGAGAAGAAGAAGGACAATTGTGTCCAAAGACCCCGGATGAACGCTGACGATCGAGCCGCGTAAGCCGCGGCTCATTATACTACCGAGGCAACGACGTCCACGGATCCCTCGAGGAGTACAGCAGCACAAAAGGGCGAGGCGACAGAAAAACACAATTGAAAACAAAAACTAACTTGGCCGCTAAGCTTCCATCGTCCGCGATGCTTGCCCTACTTGGCCTAGGATTCTATTGCACGGCTCAAGAGTCCTCTTGCCGGGTTGTCCTCGATTGCCCTGGCCCTCTGCACAGCGCCGATTGACAAAGGCATGACAATCAAGAACTACGGTGTTGCAAAAAAGACCGGGGTGTGTTTTCTTGCGGGAGTGTGCACGTTGGTATCCTGTTGGCTCGTTGGCATTGCTGCCGGCTCGGACGAGGGGCGCCTGCAGCGGGAATTAAAGAGGCTTATTTTCCCGTGCTCAACAAGAAGCTCTCATTTTTTCTTGGCAGTCACCAGCGACCCTAGGAGGCTTTAAATGGAATGTATTTTTTGGGGTCCCTGAGGGTTCCTCAAATGCAATGTTTTTGTTAACTTTTGTCGTGAGTGTTACAGAGCAAACCCAGTGAGTTCAGTGACCCTTTGCAACAAGTGTCAACCGCATGCCTGAGTTGGCTGCAAAGTAGCAATTCAATACCAATGAGGACGCATGCAAACTGTATGGCACACTGATTTCCGCAAGATTAACAACGTCAAATCGGTGCCAGGAGCCACCGTAAAACCGGCGGCTTTGCACGTATTGACCTATCCACCTGAAAGGATAGGTCAATACATGCCATACCTTTGCACGTGGATAAGTGAAGCGATTCCTTTTTGCTTGAATACCAATGCTTCTAAGTGCTCACGGATGTGGATAGGCGCACAAAACAGTTTTTTTTCTTCTCGAGGTCATCCCTAGCAAAGTGCGTCTCTGATAGGAACGACAATCCTTCCCACTTCAGAGAGACAAATGAATGCCGGGACGTACACAAAAGAAACTTCGTAGTGCCCGAATAATCTGGAACTGACGCTTTGTCTAAAAAATATACCCGACGAATGCCATACTGTCTCGTGCGTCCCTGTATTATTAACGCAGCTGAAACTCAGTGGTTATACCAAATTTTACGAACGACCTTTCTTTGCGCGTTTTTTATCCATTCCATTTACTGTGTTTCGTAATTTGAAGTTCCACAAAAGTTCACCATCCAGCGAGGGTTTTCGGAGAAAATGGGAAGATAATAAAATATTATCTTCACAGCGGAGCCATTTGGTATTCCTAATAGGTTCATTACACAAAGAAAACAGTGCAACCACATTCCAGTCCCGCAATCGACGGAAGCAATTTGTTCTTTGGCCACGGGACCCAAGAAGGAACAGGGGGCAAGAAGTGTACAGAAGGCTTATTTTTATTCTGGAAGTGTAGTAAAACGTCAAAGCCATTGATTCCCAACTGTGCCCAAGCAAGGCAGAAATTAAAAATAGGGCTTTCAAGTTGGAAACTATACTTGGAATTTTGTGGATGAGGCCTTGTGTTTTTCGATTTTCCTAAATTTTTAAACGTACCAAAGTTCTGGCAATCGCGGTTGGTTTCCTAAAACTGGTTAATACCTTGCATGGCGTATATTAGCAGTTCCGAAAGCTATTACTTCACGAATAAAAAGGGGAAAAGGGGTGTAACTACGCACGTATAAAATATTTGTTACTGATAATTATTTCTCTTTCACAGCCTACGCGCATACGGTAGGCTGCACCGAAGGATCAGCCATGTTGTAATGTCCCTGAAAAAAATCACAATACAATAACACAATTGTAGGGCCATGTCGAGTGCCCCCTGTGCTACACTAAAATCGCTCTCTTTTAATTCCGAGTTTATTCCCTTTTATTCTTTGTTTCTGTTTTTGTTCTTGTTATCTTGTAATAAAAATATTTGCATTTGTGAACTTTTTGGAGTTTTCCAGTTTGTTTTTAACTTTTTATCCTGCTCTTGTGCTCTCCCTCTCCCTTTTTTAAGGTTCCTCTTCAGAAATTATGCCTACCTACGCCACTACACTCGATCATTCGAATTGTCCCACTCGGTTTATGTATTCGACAACCACAGGCAAGATGCTCGCAATACTTATTTCCACGATACGCCTGAAGCGTCAGCCTAAAAGGAAACCTGCGAAGATGCATTCAAGGGGAGAGACGTGGCAATGTTTTAAGGATAGTCATATGCGCTAGTTCTGACGCTACTTTCCACTGCGATTTCTATTTTTTCTCCAAGAAAATTAAGGGGGGGGGGGGGGGTGCTCGACCAGCGCACTCGCACACACGCCCAAGATTACGGAAGGGCTGCCGGCAATTTCTTCCCACACCGGCGGTTATTAGGCAAGCGTGAACGGTGGCCCGCGGCTGCTGTCGCCATCGATCTTCCGACGGCGCTTGATTTATGATTACCATTTTATCGGGCAGCAGTGAATTGCGTTGTATAGTGCGGTCACTTCGTCTGCACCAGGAAAAACATAAACAACTTCACTACATAGAGGAAAAAAAGGACTCGCACCTTTCACCACGCGTGCGCACGCTTGAGTCATGGGATCTCGCGGCAGCAGCGGCCGCAGTTGGAAGCGACGGGAGATAAGGGACGGGTGATAGCGCGCACTACGCTCCCCGAACAACGTGAGACGGGAAAAATAAGGCAATTGGGATAAAAGAATAAGGCGGACAAACGACCACGAAATGACGACGCAGTCTTCGGAGGCGAGGAAGTAGCGTAGTTGGAATAGGCGAACGAAAACGCCTGATGACGTTTAGGGCCGCGCCGACGAATTGAAGGCGAGCCCTGGTGTGGTGCCGCAAAAATGGGGATTGTGTCTAGAAGGAATAGCTGGGGGGAACCGAACCCCAAACTGAAAAGCCTGCAGCAAGAAAATGAGCGTTCAGGGAGAAATGAAAAAAAAAAAACGACCCCGTCAATAGATGGTAACAGCGGACTGTTACGTATTGCCTTATTTCGCACTGAGGAGATCACACGTAGCGTCGAGAAACGTTGGAGGTAAGGGACCCTAAAGCTAGCCAGGGTGAAAACGAATAAAAATGACGGAGGGAGGTTGCGTTTATTTCTTTCGTCAGATCATCCTGCTTGTACTCCCGCACCGCGGGCGGGCAACATTATGAACAGTGGTGGATACATTTTCTTTTTCACATTGCCGTGCGGCAGAAACATATATCGCTGGTATAGAATGTCCCGGCAAATAGTTCAGAGCCTTCAACGAGCTCTTCAGCAGTTTTTTTAAAGACAATGGTCTTCCTTGAGCTACCCAAAGGCGAAAATTTTGGCCTTTCTGTCGGTCACTGGAATAAGCAAGAAACGTTCCTGGGGAGTCTGCTCACTACTCACTACTGGGTTATGGATCTAAAGCGAACTAGTCGATGAGTGATTGGTGATGGAAGAGGACGGTGCAGTAGGGGTAGGGGAGGTAAGTTGATTTTCAGTGAATGAACGGTATGGAGAAGGAAGAGCAAGAAAAAAAACAAAATAGATAGAAAGAGTATGGATGGGGGGATGAGGGAAGACTTGGACAGGACGGGGGGAACGGCAGATGGATAATGGGCGATGGTTCAAACTTAGAGGAGAGAGAGAAAGGGAAATATGAATATAGTAAAAGAGGGAAGTGGAGGAAGAAGAGTGGAATCAATAGAAGGGCAAAGGAGGGGAGGGATGAAACGTCTAGATGAAGAGCGCAAGGTAAGGGTAGCGGGAAAGGTACCGCAGGAACTGAAGAAGAGGTGGAAGACCGCGATTACATTGCACGTATGACAGAGTGGAGTAGTGAATAGGAAAGATTATTGCTTATGAAATCAGCAATGCCTCTTACATTTGTTTCTCGCTGGTTGATGGGGTTTGGTCCCTTCTCACATTTTTTATCGTCTGCCGTACTACGCATTTCATTCCTAGCCATGTAGACCATAGCAAGACCAGACCATGCAGACAAGGGGCCGTGCAGAGAAAACAAAAGTTAAGCTCATTCGAAAGATTGATTCCTTAGAACCATTCTGACACCATTTTTGACGCAAACTTCGCTAAGTAAGCTATTAAATTAGCAAAAAAAAAATGGCCATCCGACTTACTAGCGCATTTCGCGCACTAGAAGATATTTCGTGATATGCACAGCTGTGCGATTGGCTGAGGCAGGAAAAAGCAAACGCAAGTTAAGTATGGCTAATAAGCTAGCCTCACAAGCCATTTTTGTTTAAATGGAATGTATATTCTTTTTATATCAGTAAGTATGGTGGTGTAAACAATTGGATGTTACTAAATTATAGAGAAATTCAAAACAGCGCAAAAAGACGGGACAAGGAAACGACGAGACAAGGCGCTGACCAGAAACTGGTTGGTTTATTGCGCGGCTTGCGAAATATACCGAAGAAAGGGAGGCGAAAAGGCAGCACGATAAAAAAGAAGTGCATCGAACAGTGCACACAAAACATAAGATCGATACACGTGCATTGATTAAATGGTTTGAATTTCAGTATGCACCAACTAGCCCAAACCACCGTTCTAACGCAGTTTACTAAATTATACTTAAACATAGAATTATCAATGCGTACTGCGGTTGGTACTGCGCGTACAATGCTTGTTCTAAGTACACAGCAAGTCCGGCGCTTCGGTGTTGCTCCACATGACAGTGGCCAATTGGCGTAAGCGATATCGTCTTACGTGACCCTGTTTGTACAGCATACGCCTTATTTCGCACAACGATTACTAGTTACCGCAACAAAATCAAGCTAGGTGCAAATGCGACCAGAAACAAAACATAGGCAGACATCGGTCCTGCGCAGTATGGTGGCGCCATCTAGGAGAACTGAAGATAAACAGGGCGTTCCGCAGGTCGCTGCAGAATGAAGGGCGCTCTTACGTTCGCTTGAAGACCTGTTCTGGTTACGTCATGACAGAAATCACGTAATAGGCGACGGGAGACACGTGAAAGTCCCAATTGTAACTTAAATTTATTAATTTCCCAGTGAATAAAGCATCGCTTGCTGCCGGCCAAGGGCTGGCGGCAGTATGCACACCAAATCTTTCGAATAAAACAATCGTGGTTTCTCTGTGTGGCTCATTTAAGTCTGTTGCTCGTAAATACCCATCCCTTTCACTCGGGCTCTGAGTAGTCACCCACCCTGCTCGCGGACCACAGCCGATTCGGCCACCGCGTTTTTGTGGTTGCATGATAATACCCTGCAACTCCGAGCAGACGTCTGCAAGGACAGGCGGGGCTAACAAAGGAGTGGTTACTGCCTGCGACGCTGGGCCCAAGCAAGTTGCCAGGGCGTCCACAAATTGGTAGTCATGTCACGGGGAGGCACAAAAACGGCTTGTCTACGCCGCGCGAACATAGAGTAAGGAATTTGTTGTGTTATTTTCTTCCTTTCTTCTCATAGAACTTACCAAGAGTTTGTGGCTTATGCAAGAAGCTATAGTTCTATCAATTCATGTTTCATTGAAAGGGAATCCGGAATACTAGTATTGTAAATTATGAGGCGAAAATGTTCCAAGTAACGCATTCAGGTCATCGAGAAAAATTAACTTAACTTGCGCTCTTTGGTTTCGTAACTAGTGCAGTTTCTCTTGATATCCCGCAATGTATTAGCTCTGCAGTGGGCCTGGTTATCCTAACACTATATTATGGATATATCTAAGCCCGACCAGCTTCACTCTTAAATAGAGTTCTTACATACTGAAATATGTTCTATGCTGCCGAACCGGGCCTCCTGGCTTCAGTAATTTCACGTAGTAAGTTTTCTAAGTTCGGCTACTAGGTTGGCGGGTCAGCGTTTTAGATGCGGTACAGCCAACAAACTATTGAAACAGGGGACACGTGCGTGGGTACCCGGCGTAGAAAATAAGCGGGTGGGGTAAAAGTCGAGCAGTACTAAATGCTCAGTGTCGTGTCCCATGCGAGTCGCTCATGATTTGTCAAGTAAGAACGATTGGTTTCGACACCAACTCTTGTTCATAATCAGAGCTAACAAAAAGCAAAAACAGTCATGTCTTCTATTTGCAGATGAATCAGTGGGCAGAATATTAGTAAGCGTAGGAATAGTGGTAAACCAATACGAAACAAGCAAGAAATGGCATTCTGGTTTCGTGAGCCTGCTAGACCAGATTTTTAAGTGTCTTGCTTGGCATAAAAGGCAACGTTGCCGGCATAACATTGTTTATAGCCCACTCACCATTGACGCATTCTAGAAAACATTAAAGCCGTTCCACTCAATGTGAATGCTGTCGGAAGTGCAGAGCAGCGTTTCGTCATAATGGGCTGTAGCGCCGTTACTCGCTCACTGCTGTCACCCAATGCGAATAAAATTTCCCGCCTTCGCAGTGCTCGCGCGCCCCCTGCCTGACTGCGCCAGCGGGAGTTTTGTTCTTTTTGTGCTTGCTTTTCCTCCCGCATGTGCTGGCGTTGCACGGCCACTTTTTTTCCTGTACTATCGTAAAAAGCAACACTACGAGTGTTTCTAACTAAATGAACGCGGGCGCTGCCGGTTAATTCGTATTTTTTGCCTCCAATGCACCTACAGTTTTCTTTGCGCTAAACAACGTGGAGTTGTAAGACAAGCGCCAGCGGTTCCCGAGTTTCGAACACTTATCACTATAAACCACTTCGCTTTCGAAGGCTCTGGGTTACGCCGCGACAACAGCCTCCATGACGGAACGCCGTGTGGCTCTACTTGGGTCGAGCCAGCGATCTACGACGACAAGGTGAGCCCCTAGAGTGCTCGGCTCTTAAATACACAACCCCCGCTTCACTTGCTATTTAGCTCACCTGAAAAGATCAAATGCATTTGACGCGGCGCAGTTAGATAAGAGACACACCCAACTGCGTTCACAAACCTTGTCGTATAAAGCTCAATTTGATAAGAAGCACACAAGCACGTATAAAGCCCAATTTGATAAGAAGCACACACAAGCACACACTCGTACCAAGGGCAGGTTTAGCACACAAGACGGGCCTTACGTACACTCGTACACAGGCTTAGCTGGATCATCACATTTGATTTTAGCGTGGAATACCTCTTAAAATAATAACAATAACTGTTGAAACAAATGTGGAAGACTTAAGAGCCGCCTCAAACTAAAGAGAATATCAGCAGGTGTGACGAGATTAAATTACACCATAGCAGGAGGATACGAGACGATAAGTGGTGAAAGCGCTGCTCAGGCAAAGCTCGTGGACGACTTTAACCAGTATTCGCCCTAAGAACCGACAAGCCAAGCTTCCTTTATTCTCACGTCAGCACGTCGTCTGTGACGCAAGTCAAATTTCCATCCCGGCTCGAAATCAATTTCCCGAAATTGGGCAGGCTCGACGATTCCTTTTGTCGTTTTCCCAATAACGCGGGAGCAAATAAAGGGTTCGCAATCGGGAGCTGAGCGTTCAGGTCTATCAAATAGAGGTTTCGACATACGTCTGTTCTTTGGTTCTCCTGATTCCCAATGGATGGAGGAAAAGCAGCAGAGGTGGTGGGTATTTACTCACTGTTCCCTCGCTAGTCCAAAACCGCCGCCCCGATTTCCATAAAAAAAGGTAAGTAGTGGTATGTGATGAGAAGTGGCGCAAGAGTGTTTGCGATGCACATGGCCGCACACTTGTCGGAGGGTAGCTTACAGGGCAGCAGAGCTTTAATAAAAAGCCGAAGGGCTGCGGGATTTCTTCGGGGAGTTCTTTTGCCCATGAATAGCTGTACGGTTTACAATTGTGACAATGCTGTGTAACAATACATGAAATACTCGCAGGCTGTGGACACGCATTTCAGAGGTCATGCAGTTGGAAAATCTAAAGGAGCGTTCTTGTTTACTTTTTCTGGTTTTTGTAATGTAATAGCCTCATGTCGCTGGATAAGGTAGACATGAGGCATGTTGGGAATAAATATGCAGGTTGGTCGAATGCCTTGCATGCTGAATTTGCGGCATACTTCTGATATATATATGTACGTATATAGATATTAACTTACAGGGAACGAAAACTACGAACAAGGTAGAGATCACATTTCTTGGCAACGTTTTAGCTACAGACTTGCCTTTGTCAACCCAAGTGTCTTGCTGAAACGTTGGCAAAAACGTGGTCGCTACCTTTTTCAAAGTTTTCTTTTCTTTCGTTCCCTGCCGTGTTCCCGGTTTTATAGCTCCCTCCTGAAATATATATATATATATATATATATATATATATATATATATATATATATATATATGCATTGTGATGGTATTCGTGGCTAGGACTCGGCATTAACGTCAGACATACGAGACAGGCGCTTGAGACGAACGCATAAGATGAAGACAGACATTTATCGAGACGAGACGCGCTAACCATATGACGGTATGCTTATCATGAGTAACCCCCCGAACGGGTATGTGCCGAAACCCCGAAGGTGTATGCGCCGAAACCTCCCAAGGAGTATGTGCCAGTGAAGAAGGTAAGAAGTGTGGAAACAGGGAAATGAACATCGATACCAGAAGAGGAAGAAGGACGAGGCAAGCGTGGGGAGAAGGAGGAAGACGAGAAGCTCAGGCTACGCTCCTGGAACCGACCCCAGCGTTATCGGGGCCTGACGGCGCCTGAGGCCTAGCGACCGGAGTTCCAGGCGACGATCCTTGAGGGCGACCACGAGGCAATGCTCCATCGGTGGCTTCAGGTTACTACCTAAGCTACCAGGCTGGGACGCTCGGGCTACGCTGCGACAGATCACAACTAGGGCTACGCTCCCTTGGCTGTTGGCGACGAATGCTGACGCATCGACCTTAACGTGAGGCACCGTCACACTTAAACACTCTAACTCGAGCTTCAACCGCGTGAACACCTTTTTGACCATTTATCAGTTCTTGTCTTGCGTGCTGTGAAATACCCTCCTCATCAATTAAACGGTTTTTTCTGTGTGTCCTGCCCACTTGGTGAATTGACGTGACAATTTTGGCGAGCCTGCCAGGATCCATCAATTTTCATTGTCACTGTCAATTCAGCCAGGTGGAATATGGACCCAGAAAAACTGTTAGCCCTTACCGAGGCACTAGGGTTGACGAAGGAGGAGACGTTGACAATGTACGAAAGAGCAGCCTAGGAGGAGCAAAAGAGAGCCGAACGAGAGCAGGAAAGAGCAGAGAGGGAACAGAAAATACTGGAACTTAAACTGCAGCTCGCTGAATATTCTTCGCAGGGGGCAGTAGTGCAGACTGGAGAAGCATCAGGTTCCGTATCACCTCGAGCCCCAATGATCTGTCCCAAAAAGTTGATGGCACCTTTCGATGAAAAGCGACACGACTTGGACGCCTACTTGCAACGTTTTGAGAGGATAGCCACCGGCCAGGGCTGGGAAAAGTCCGAATGGGCTACGGCCTTGAGCTTGTGTTTGGCAGGCGAAGCATTAAGCGTCTTCGGCCGAATGCCAGCATCCGACTCACACGACTACGACAAGGTGAAGATTGCGCTACTGGAGAGGTTTCGCTTGACTGCTGAAGGTTTCAGAGAAAAGTTCAGGTGCTGCGAACCAGAAGACGCTGAAACTGGTCGACAGTTTGCAGCACGGATCAGCAATTACTTCGATCGTTGGATGGAGTTGTCCGGCACGGAAAAGAGCTATGAGTCAATCAGAAATCGGATTGTATCCGAACAATTCTTGAATTGCTGTAATCTGAAGTTAGTCGTGCTTTTAAAGAAAAAGAGATTACAAGCTATTGACGACTTGGCTGACTCAACGGATGGCTTTCTCGAAGCGCAAGGCTTAAAAAACTTTGGTAGGGTGACTGAAGAACAAGAACAGCTGGCAGCTGGAGGAAACGCGCCAGAATTATGGACACCAAAGACATGGATCAGCTTAACGCCATCAGACGAAGAGCCACCAAAACGGCGCTGGGAATACCAATGCACTCATCAACGGAAAGACAACTTGGCTTGCCGAAACACAACACGGTAGGAGAAATAATCGAAGCTTACCTATCAAACCAAAAATTCCTGCTTAGTCAGACACCGAAAAGTCGACAAGTCCTCGCCAAGGTAGGATGGCAAGAAGCAGAGAGTAAAGAGAAAGAACGCCTAACCGGAGAATGGGCGAACAGAATAGAGAGTAAACCCCGAAACATGACACCGGGACGAAACAATGGCCGCCGAGCAGCGCGTACAAAGGCCATCGCAAAGGAAATAGACCGAGAAGAAGATTGCAGAATACTATACACTGACGCGACAATACGTAAGGGCACCACAAGGGACACCCTGGCGATAACAACATGGAGAGAACTCGTCACCTGCACCTCCATCAGGACGTCCCATCCAGAAGTGGCCGAAGAAACCGCAAATGCACTTGCACTAACACATCCACAAGTAAAGAAAATAATCACGGATTCCCAAAAGGCATACGCCACCTACTGAGCAAATTGGGTATCTCTCGAAGCACTCACTCCCACTAATGGAAAGGTGGAGCTTATATGGACGCCGGCACACTCCGGGTTGGAGGGCAATGAACTAGCCCACTAACTCGCCCGAGGAATGGAATACCGGACAGAGGAGTCCGAGCCATATGCTATGACTAGCTATAGCGACATAACGCAATACTACAAAGAACAAAGAAAGCGGTTCCCTGACCCACACAAGTCACTGAACAGAGACCAACAATCAATATACAGACAGATACCGGCTAGGTCCCTTCCAAATCCTATCTATCAAAATAAGATGTTAAAATACTAATAGAACACTACACCCGAAAATGCCCCTTTTGTAAAGAAGCACTCGTCACGCTCCCCCACATAATCGGAGAATGTGATTTTACCAAAAACACCCCCCAACCCTCAACCATTCCCCCACTACCCCCTCCCTCACCGAGCGATGGGAAGACCCCACTCGGGAAGACCAAATAAAGCTGGTTACCAGGGGACAAAAGGCCCGAGAGGCATATGGGTATCAAGACTAGGGAACCACTCTCATCGACGACGCCGGGAGAAAACGTCGTAAAATCGGTTTCAATAAAGTTGCTCATCTCTCTCTCTCGCCATCCCTCTATTGTCCATGCCCTCGAGCGCTGTTTAACGATGAGCCATTACCAACTGGCCCAACGGTCCATGCACCTGAACTAAACTTTTATCTCCGTATTTCGAATGGACACTAGTAGCTATAAGCCCAACAATTTAAACTGAAACAAGGGGCCGAATTACAGGCGTCTTTTTGATTATTTTATAGAATGTCTATTTTCCCGCTTGTAGGTCTCAGCCATTAAGGTGCTCCGCGAGGGCTAGCCTACAGCAAATTTTGTAGGTACGCCGTGTGAAATCCACGAATATTGCCTACACATTTCACACTCGGACTTCTGAGCGAAGAAATACTGTCTTGCTTAGCGCTGCCCCGCAGACTCTGCTAGAGGTGGTTCAAATGGTCGAAGATGTCGCCAGAGATTACGGGCTACTCAATTCCGTCTAAGGGGAAGCCCTAAGGAAGGATTTTCGCCTCCCTTTCGTCATTTTTTAAGCCCATTAACGCTAACTTCTCCCTCTCCCATTGCCATGCGCCGCTACTAACTCTAAACTGTGCAATGGGTGGCAGTAAATGTACAAACATATCAAAGCATAAGGGCAGAGTTCTAAGTTGATACTATTTATTCTGTGGTTAAATCCATGCCCGTTACTCTTTTAGGCTGCCGACTGAACAGCTAGACTACCGAGAACTGAGACGTTTACCAAATTTCACCATCCAGCTATTTTTGTAGCTCTCCTCATGATCCGTAAGGTAGGAATTCTGCAACTCAACTCGCTACCCATACTGCCACATGCATACGTCACTTTGTCCTTTGTAAATGTTTCGCGGATGGAGCTGGTGTTACTGGAAGAGATGAAGCGGCTTGTTTAAGCGTGACGTGACGGGAAACATACACGCTGACTGAAAAAATGCGTTGCTGGCTGGATAGGTTAAGGCAATGTGGAATATCAGTTCGCTGTCAACTGAAAATTATTATAGATGCTCCAAAATCTTCCAATTCTTTTTCTGTGCTGCGCTCTCCCAACAATCTTAACAAATAAACTGGGGAGAAACAACGTCTCCAGCAAATCTACAGCCAAATAAAAATAAATAAATAGGGGTAACAACCCAAACATACTTCTTTCCTGAAAAGCCAATTAGTGGAATGCAAAAATTATTTCCCATTCGTTATGGTTTGCTTTTGTGCATGTCATAAAAATCCACATTGTCACGCGAGCAAAATCCGCGTCCAACGCTTACAATACGCGCACATGAACATACACGATACCACTATACTGCAGAGCATGTCACCAGAACACGGAAGGGACCCACCGATCCTGCCATGCCCACAGGGAAACACGTGAACACCAAAGCTAGAAAGGCACACACACTGCTTCCCCACATGACAGCACGAGGGAAGCTCTGCGGAGCAGCGCCCGGGAAAACCAGGCGGCGGCTGACGGCACATGTACGAGAAAGAAGTCACATACACCTACACATATCACAAAGGTTGTGGATAAACTTGAGTTCGGACACTGACCAGCACAGATACCACCTCCAGGCATTGCTCAAAGGTCGTAGGGGAAGGAAGCTGCCATGTGCAGGACAAACAGGAAAAGACTACTTGGAGACCAGAGTCACTACCGCGACTTTGGCATGCTATACCGAAAACGTCCACCAGTTATATTAAGATCTTCACTGCTTCAGTGCTACCCAGTGCCTGACCCAAATTAGGGGGTTCCAGTGTGAGGCGAACCACGCCTCCTAAAAGGGACACAAGATGAACTGTTTTTACGCAATCCAGGAGAGAGGAAGAGACAAATATTTATGGTGCTAATGAGCAGGAGAATGTGCTTAGGGTCTCCACCCAGTAAGAGGCATCCTTATTCCATGATGTCGGCGCTGGGCCGAGAGCTCAAAGCGGGTCAGCTGCTCCACCCACTGCTCATAGGTAGGGTTGGGACTTGGGGTTGGGCACCCTATACCACGTGGTATAGGGTGCCAGCAACTGGGCAGAAGTTTCTCGTGACAGGGTGTTGGGTGGAGTACATAGCGTTTAGTAGGGTGTTATGGGGATACGAATTGGTTTGTAGGCGCCCGAAAGTGGTTTCTTTGTCCCGTTTTAATTGTTAATGGGGAGGTGGAAAGCGACGGCGGTCGTTTTTATAGTGGTATAGAATTAGGCAGACAGAACAGCACTGCGACCGCACAAGCGCCTGCTGTGGTACAGCAGTTCGACCCGGTGGAAATAGTATGGGAGCCATCCATACCCGGTTATAAGCTGGGCGAGTCTTCGGGGCAGAGGAAAGTAGGAGGGTATGGCAAGAACACTTTGGACCCATCGAAACAACTCAGTGGCTGTGTTGTCTGAGCTCCACCTACGCTGACACTCCAGTCGACCCGTCCTCACAAGCCACGCTCTTAGAATTAGCTTCGAAGAACGCACCTCCCACTTATTCGCCCAAGTTTTGCTGCATTTGTAGCGACAAAATCGGGGAGCTCATTACGTCACACCACGCAGGAGTGGCCAGGAACATGGAAGAGGGATACTCGAACGACAGAAGCCAACGATTGACATCCATCTTGAATTTCTTTAATGTTTCACGGGGCTTAAGGGGTCTCCCAAAGAAAGAAAGGGAGACAGACAGACACAATAAACAAAAACTCGGCAAGAGGGCGTGTTGGCGTTGAGGCAGAGAAACAATCGAGATAAGGCAATAGGTTATGCGCGATAGGAGCTGGTCGTTGTCGAAAATCGAAATATTTGTATTCTAAATTCTAAAATTCCTATGCGTGCTTCCACATAAGCGTAATTTTGCCACATATTCATTTGAATATCCGGCACGCACAAAATGAGAATAGTCGAGTCAGGCCCCCAAAATATCTGGCCGAATTCTATTTTTTTATTGCCTTAGTGCAAGCATTACGACATCCTTGCTTCATACTTGTGACTAGCGTGAAAATACCGTAAATTAAGGGCTGTAAGTGCTTAGGTAAATAATTCTCTAACGGTAGATTAGTTTCCTTCCTCACTTGCAGTTTGGACCCAGGAATTAGCTCTCAAAGGTAGCATCAAACTAGGGTAAACGACCAAATTAGAAAGAAATGCGGTTTAGGAAAAGTTATATTCTCAAAAAGATATAAAAGCAACTTCCTTATCAGGAGCGAAGAGTCGAGAGGTGATGTGAAAAGAAGAGAAGTGTGTTAGCCACAAAAAGTCCTTCGAAGGGTCGGTTGGTCTGCGAACAGGCAATAATCATTGGCCTCGGGGTTCTTTTCTCGAAAGTTGGCCCCTGTTCGCCTTTTCGCTACCTCTAAATTGGATGAGATGATCGATTTTTGACGGGTGGTTCGGAAGACTAATATGTCTTCGTTGCGGCGCCTATATCGTAGACCAGCGCCGCTTCGTTCCGAAATCGTTGTTGTTTTCCTTCGTTTATATTTTCTCGGCAACGAATCGGCAGACTGCACTGGTGGAAGAAGGGCCTCGTAATTGAAAAGGGAAAGGTGACAAAGAATTAAAACGCCTCCTGGCAAGGGTATGCCCTTGAGGTTAGCCAAGCTCTTTCGAATGAGCGGGTAAAGAGGGTGTATGTATGGCCATTTTCTTGGAAAGCCTGTCGCCCCAACCAAGAAAATGAGGCAGCATTCGCATATTAGGATCGAAGAAGCACATCTACTAACTGGCGCTTGCGAGGGGGCATCGGTGGTAGTGCATGATATGCCCGGGCACATCTACCTTTATGCGACAGAGCTGGGTCGGTGCCCAGAGCGTTGCACCCAAATGATGGATGCCTCCCTAGCGGTATGTTACTATGCGTCCTCGGCCTGTTGACTGACACATTGTAATAAGATTTCCAGCCAGTGACGGAAGACCGAGTAGGTTTTCCTTTCGCTGAGGACATGACAAGAGATGGTCCCACACAGTGAGGACAGTTTTGAGGCGTGAGTGTTACACTTTTTTTCCCCGCCAACGTTGATGTTGGGTAATACTCTGTTGGACTATGTCGGTCCGTTTTTTTACCCTTTTAGCATTTTTGTTGTTGACTGCTTTCACTGCGACAAGTTCTCCTCCGCTGCTGCACACCTCATTTCTCTTCCCTACAAATTCTTTCCGGTTTTGGAGTCAGGACCAGCAATGCAATTCATAGAAGGGATAGAAGGGCAACGAAAGCACATGTGTAGAGCCTCAGCGATAGTTTCGGCGAAAACACATCTGTATGCCTCACATATAATCTTTGCGTTCTGTTCTGCTTTGAAGTTCTTAAGCGCCTGTGTCCCCTGTTTCTTTTAATTTATTATTATTTACCTTGTACTATACTTACTGACTTTGGAGTACCCGTGGGCCAGCAACAGTAAATATGTTTCTTTAACGCTTCCTCGCTACACAATGCGTTATTAAGAGAACCCCGCGAACCTAAATATATATTTCCATTGCCCAATTTATTCATGGTGTCTGCGGCCTATAATCTCCAGACATGCACTACTAAGCTTAGTGAAGGACGAGCATGGTGATGCGTAATACCTGCGACTTGCAGCACTTAAGTGCACCCCCAGACATTTTTCATCAGATATGTAAAGAGCTTTATCGCAAAAAATGTTTTTGTTAGATGCGAAGCATCTTATGGTCGGGGCTATGTCCCTCCCTCCGCCGTGCGGCGTCCACACACCCCCTGCGCATGCTCGGCTTGCTGAACGCCCGTTGGTGTCTTACCCTTTAACGGCTCCTGCAGTGGCAGTGTTGCCGTTTTCCTCCGCAGCCGGCACGAGACGAGCACGCTTCTCCTTTAAGGGCTCCTGGAGCTACAGTGTTGCCGATTTCATCCAGGGCCGCCACGACACGAGTCACTCCCTCCGCCGTGCGACGTCCACACCCCCACTGTGCATGCGCATCCTCCTGCACCTCTCCTCTCCTACATTCTTCCTCTCCTCTCCAACGCTCCTCTCCTCTCCGGCATTCCTCCTCTCCTCTCCGAAGCTCTTCTCCTCCCCGGGATTGCGCAACGAATGGCAACACCTGCGGCTCCACGCGCGATAATGTGAAGCAGCTCAGGGTTACAGGTGCGACAGTAGGCGCTGCATACTCCGCTGGGGGCGCCACTGTAGCTCGCGGTATAATGACGCGGCGCGCGCTCCGCTCCTGTCATTCTCCTCCGCAACGCCGCGATGACTGCCACGGGCAACGCCACCATGGCTGCTTCGCATACTACTCAGGGTTTCACTACGGGAAGGTGGTGTATTTTTTTCTTCTCTAGCGAGTATGTTAACCTGTCCAACTTGGTGTTATTGCCCATGACGTCAAAAGGCGTCCGCTTCTTTATTTCCGTAATGCATTCTGGTAACTCGCACCTCATATTTACGAGCCATTTTGCCAACTAGTTCCGTACTTTCAAACGCGTTCGTCCTTGCTATATTGTTCCACCCAGCTGAACTGACTATGTCATATCTTGCATGTTTTATGATATCTGGGAATACTTCATATCCATAACCAGACACTTACATAAAGACGGTGATTGACGACTAAGGCTATGTTCAGACTACCGAAGCAAAACCCATATCGTGGTCTGTTGACGGAAAAAAATAGCGTGTCACGCAGTTTGGTTGGCTGAGACGAGAAATGACGTCATTCTTTAAAGTTATTTAAGGCAACAGTCTGAACCCGACGTAATGCTTAATAAAACGTGAAATCAAACAAATTGCTTCATTTACTGAATCCTCATATCTACACATTATGAATAACTCAATTTTAACCACCTCGCAGAATAATTTCAGCTGGCGCTGATTTTCGCAGCTCTCTTTTTGGTCCACTTTCCAAATATATTTTAGCAGAGAGGGGGCAGTTTTTTTTTCTTAAACAGCTTTTCGTGCGTCTGGTCTTCTCCTGCGTTAACCTCAAGTAACTTTGCAAAGACTGCTCCACCCGCCTTAGATCTATGCCCAACCGCTCTTGTACCGAACATTTCTTTGAAGTGCTTCCGTCAGCACTTTCCAGATGTTGCCAGTCCAAGGAGATCGATCGCCTTGTTATCGACCAATGTGTTGCGCAGTATACGTCGCCTGCAAAGTTTCGCCTGAACGCCGAATTCCCGTCAACTTCCTCGCTAGAGCACTGGAGACAGTGAATGTGTACCTTAGTTCACGCACGAACACCACTTTTCTTATTGAGCCTCCAAGCGCTGTGGCTGCTGCGTTGCGAGCGGCGGCATTGCAACATTTGTTGCCCGTCCTATACGAGCACACGCTGGCGAGCGTGAATTGGCGCCCTGAAACTGGGCTCACCGTGCCTTCTCGCAACACTTATCGATCATCAGCGGCGGCGATCCGCGCAAGCTTAGCTAACGGTGATGGCCAAAATGAAGAAGACTACAAGCGCTGCTCGGGCTCGGCTAATGCTGGCCGTCACGACAGTGCCGCCCCCAGAAGAGGAGCCACCTCTTTTCGAGCGCTCCTGCTTTGGCCGGTGCGTGATGGCTTAATGTGCTCGCATCCTGCCGTTCGAAGAGCTCACGGAATCTCCCACGGAGAAAGTCTAGATTGACCACTTATTACTCTTGGCGATTGGCCAGCCCACGTGCTCGCAGAGCCTTCACGCGTGTTCACATGCGGGACTGCCGGATTTGTTGATAAAGAGGGGGGGGGGGGAGGATAGAGGTACAGACAGCGCACAATGCAGTAGCCAGACAGATGGCCAATAATTTCTCAAAGTATGTTTCTTTGTGCAAGGGGAATAATAAGTTGCCACCTTGAGCTCTAAGAAATATCCACACTTGCGAAGGGGCCCTACATGCATATAGCGATGCCGCTGGTTTAACCGATCCAGAGGTGTATATTTTATTCCCGTTCGGGATGCCCATTCCCAAACCGACCTGCAATGGCGGATTGAAGCTAAGGCACGCCTCGCCTGCCTTGTCCACACTGTCACGGGGTGGGTTGCCGTTCCCCTCCAGAGGACGCTAAACCACTCCTGCAACGTCGTTCACGCTCCATTTGAAGACGTGAATTTGGTGCTGTGGACGCAGGGGTGTCTTTTGTAGCCTGGCCACCGTGTCCGTCCCTCCGCGTTCTTGCGTAGCCACCGATAAAGCCTTGTCTCTTGTCCACAATTCGCCACTCCTTTTAAAGACGATAGTCTTTCTTGGGCTACTTAAACCCAAAAATTTTGGTCTGCCTGTCTGTCTGTCTGTTGGTGACTCGATTCAGCCACCTAGCCAAAGTTAAACGAAGTCTGCGCAATAGCATTATATACTCACAGCCCAATCTAAACGTCTTAGTCCTGTTTATATGTTCATACCTGTCAGCATTGTTGAACAAGAACAAGACATTACGCAAATATAGGGCAAAAAATTAATACACAAGAAATATTAACAGTGTTCCTTTATAAAAAAATTTTATAGATGCTTCATTTTTTGCGAAATTAAATTCTACATCCACTGTAGAAAATAACTAAACAGTGTCGCCTGCTGTCGCCCGCGCCACTATAGTTTCTGGCGGAATTTTAAGAAATCAAGCGGCAACAGCTACGAAAGGTTCAACTAGATAGGTTCCACGTTCTGCTTGGAACGCACGTTGACTAGAGCAACGTTGAAGTATAGCGCCTTGATTGACGCGGGTCTCCGCCGGACGGAAGCGCTGGCATCGAGGCACCCGGCCTGGAGCAGTGGAAAGCGGTAAATTAAAATTCTTTTGAGCAAACTTTTAGCGTGGTTACCTTGGGAGGAGCGCGACGCAAGAGGCACAACATAAGAGGTCAGCGGGAAAGCGAAGGGAGGCCTTTACGTGGCAAATTTCGACAAAGACTATCGTCTTTTGACGACATTTACGACGAAAGAAGCAGATACGCGGCCAATTTTTTGGCCCGTTCCCGGTGGCGCACGCACCACAAAGTTATCGTAATGACGTCAAAGTTGTTGGTTCTGGTCGGCGGTCTGCACGCGGGTTCCGCATACCCTCTCCTCCCTCCCCCCTGCCCCCGTCTCCCCAACTCCCCCTTGCCGCCCCTTGGCTCCTTCCCTTTATTTTCGAAGGGTTTTCGCTCAGCGTGGCAGCGGAAACAGTGGGCCCGGAACCGCGTCAGTGGTTCCTTCCTCTGAGACGGAAGATGATTGTCGGCAGCGCTTGGGTTGCAGCTAAGTAGGACACGGGCGACACGTTAGCGCGATCGATCGCCGCGTAGGCTGAGTCATTTGCTCCCATTTCACCCGTCCTTCCCTCCACCCCGTTCTTCATCCGCGTGCATCGCCAGCGCCGCTTTCACCAGGCGAAAGCAGGGGCGAAATGCCGAAGATATATTCCCGTATATACTGCGTCAAACGTTGTAGAACGCCGCTCGAATGATCTACGGTACCGTCTCGCCTCACTACCCGCCTCGCGCACTAAGCGCATAACTCGTCTATTTGTTAATGCTGCGCTGAATCCCTGAGCGCATTTAGGGAGAATCAAGCTGCTTATAATGTCGAATCTTCGAGAACATTATTTGCGCTCCGCACGTCAAAAGATTTCCGTGGTTCTCAGAGAGCTGCGTAAACAGTGCGAATTCGATGAAAAGTGGTGAGCATAATCAGGTGCCCAGCAGCCTTTACGAAAGACTCATCGGCAAGACGAATGCATTTGAGGAGCGGATTGCGCTCTTTGGGCCTGAGTTAAACACGTGGAAACAAGTTTTCCAGAAAAGTGTACCTAATGCCGGAATAAAAGTTGTCTTTACCATATTTAGACTTATCGCAATCGGTTTCTTTTAATTTGTGATAATATAATTGGCTTTGTGGTCAAATTCGATGTCCCCTAAGCTATTCTCGAAATCACACCCCAGTTCTTTGCGTGTTTGTCCACTCCAACTCAGTTAGCGCTGCCACCCATGGGTTGTACAATTTCGTGAATATAAAACATTGTATAATCCTTTTTTGTCTACCTGAATATATTTAGAGTTGTTTTAATTTTTTTTCTCCGTACACATCAAGGAACTTGATAGGGTTTCAGGCAAATCGTGGAAATGATTGTCAATATGCAACATTTTGTAGGCTAAGAAGGAAATGCAGAAAGCCAGATAAATTAGGCAGAAGAGGCAGGATAAGTACTTGAATATTCCAACTAATTTAGAATAGGTTACTATGGGAAACACCTATCGAAAACTACGTGGCTTCACCTCTGCAGAGCGTAAGAAAAATGAATTTTTATTTTAGCGTAGTTATAGCAGAATAGTCAATTTTAAATCCATAGTGGGGAGACGAAAGTACACAAACATTTCTAAAGAGGCGGTTATGAAATTGACTACCACACGAATGCTTGTACTGAAACAGGAGGCTACTAACGATATTTCATCATAGTTGGTTATTCGTCAGCAGCTGCCATTTTTTATGTCAGCTACGGCACAAGCCAATCACCGGGACAGTTGCTCACAAAGGAGAGCCACAGAAGATAAGGACCAAAAATAGAAATGACACATCCGCATAACGGCAAACGAAAGTTTAGGATTATCATCAGTTTTTGGTGGGGGCCAAGTGCTTACCACAAAATGGTATTACACGCGCGTTCCCGTGCCAAACCCAACGCATCATGACGACACGTTCGAGAGGTACACGGACTCTACATCCTGTGTGATTCATTACATGAGAGGTCAAGCGCAAGCTCGAATGCAATACATTGCAGAAAACATCAGGCGCCTTTTGCGCCCACTGCTCCAACTATAACTGCCGCGGCCACGCTAAAATGTTTGAAATCTGTTATTGTGCCACCCCAGCCTTAAAACTGTTGGTTTTAACGATTTTGTGGGCAATATCAAATTTCTGTTGCTTCACGCATACGTTGTACAATTTAAACGAGCTATAGCAATCCGCGGAATTTGGCATTTTCAGAATCACCAGCATATCTTCAAAGCCGATATAAGCAAATAAGCGGGTGGTGCGACGGAAGTGGCACTTTGCAGCGCCCTTCGCTCATTAAGTATGCATGTGACTTTGCCGGAAAATCTCAGAACATGGCTCGCTCATTCTGAATTTTAATCTCGTTAAGTGATTAGGCAATTTCGACGTCTCATTTCAATGCCCTTAAGAGGAACCTGGAGTGTACTTGTCGAAGCCTTACCGTGAATGCACCGTGCAGTTCAACGCGGGTCCATCATTATTTGACAATTTCAAGGGATTTTTTTGAGGTTTAGGCGCACGCTAAAGATCCCCAGGCGGTCTAAATTAATCCAGAGCCTTCCATTACCGTGCATCTCATACTGGGGTGTACCTTCCGCACGCAAAAAATACGAAATTACAATTTTTTTTTTCGTATTTGCGTATATTCCTCCACAAATCATATTGCGAGCCGCAACCGGTTACAAAAGTTACAAGTGACTGAGGTTTCACAAAGGTTCGAGGTTTGCACGCAGCCTCGTTCAACTCAGTTCGTTGAGCACGAGTACCGCTCGGGGGAAGTCGCGTGTGCCGGGGGCGAGGATTTCATCTTTTAACTGAATCAGCACGTCCTTGTTTCCGATATGCTCTCGAAATCCAAGCGTGTTGTATGGCATTGACATAGGTTTAAGTACAAGCTCGTTGCAGGAAGCAATTATGCGAAACTTTAACTACACAAGATGCAGGGTGAGAACACGCAACTATATTGTAGACATTCTTTCGTATCGCACAGTCGCAGTCAAGATCGGGATATCACCTCAGATCCCAACAGCCTCGGAAGCAGAGGTGCATCTCAAGGCTCGGTCCTCTCTCCGCTCCTATTACATTACCGCTCCCTCTTGGTTATCCCTGAAATGCTGCGGTGTCTTCCAAATTTGAACCATGAGCTTTACGTAGATGATAAAACAATTTATACTGGTACTGCCGCAAATTTAACCGATATCAAGATCGGTGTTGTTAGCAGAGCAGATCGGCGGTCGTTTACTTCGTAGCCTTAATGACCGAACGATTCCTTATTGTTCAGAATTCAAATTATATATTTCGTAACATACAGGAACACACAACAAACCCACGGTCTTTAAGGTAGCCCCGATGTAACTAGCACAGTAGTTCTTCGAATACTTTGTCCACCCCTACTTCTTTAGAAAACTGCCGACTGTCAATGCATATCACGCCTAATACCATTTATCCATTTGACTAATTGCCGAGGCTACGAGGTTGAAGAGTGGTCTTGTTGCGGATGTAGTTAACGGATCTCTTTTTGCCGCACTGCCGATATATCAATTCATGCATAACAGCTCTGTCAAGCGGGAATACAATGGCCTACCCTGTTGTGTCCCTGGCGTGCCATACATAGTTCACTCGCAATTACAACGATGTGTTGTGTCTAGGCACCGGGAGCGGGCCGCAGTATGCGCTGCAGGTCTGCCATTAGTATTAGCGCAGATATACGTCCGTGTAAAGCCAGGGCCTGGTTCGCTCCTTGCATGATTCGCATCGACCCACCACCCATGAACGCGAAATGTGCCTGCTATAAAGTGAAGCAGCGCACACTGCGAGCCGAAAATTGCACCCCAGCAAAAGCTGGCCGACGCGCCGCTGCTCGCCACTTTGCGTAAAAGCCATTAATTTTATTACGCCGTGCCGTCGGGCATGCGTTAATATGAGCTCCGCGTGGACTTTATCAGGCGGTGCACTAACCCGGCTGCGTTCAGGATCTGTCCTCGGTCGGCTGTCATGAGGAAACACGCTTGAAATAAAAGCCACCATTCCTGCGCCGGTCTTTGTATTGCTTCCTGTTTCTGCTTTTTCGCGCTACCTCCTACAACAGCACTCGGCGTCATTTGTTATGAGATTTCAAGCGCCTACGCGTGCGCGTGTAAACCTGTCGTCACCATTGACAAGGCTTGCCAAAGGCGTAATAGGTGCGTGATATTGGGCTACTGGTAATATTTCTGGCTGCTGGCACGAGAAACATGCCAGTTCCAGTCACACGAGGCTAACTTTGTCTAGTCATTGTTATAACAGCAAACAAAACAGATAATTCCACAAGTGCTGCGTTAGCGCACCCGCCACCGGTTTACGCCGGCTTCTAAGTTTTTAGAGTTGTTCCCCACACCTACAAAAACGAGTGTGATGGGGAAGAACAAAAGCGGAGAAACTGGCGCGGTTTTGAGGTTGAAAAGGACTTCAATCCAATAATAGTAGTAAGAAGAAGGTGTCAGCGGAACACTACGCCCGTATGACACCTTTTAAAGTGACGTAATTTATTTCATTGTGTGGACGTGTCTCAACTTGGTGGATAACTGTTGAGAAAGCCCACGATATTGATTAGTTACAGTTATTAGGGATAGAAATCAGCGAAAACTGAGGATTCTTATTCGTAAGAAGTATTTGAAGCTCATAGCTCCGAAAGTTGCGTTAGGTATGACGCCCACGGAGTCGCGCAGCGCCAATACTTCTCGTTGAACCTCCAAAATGAATAAACGTAAGACTGGTATGGAGGATCTTGAACTCGAACATCATGATATCGCATAACCTTAGTCATTTGCGCGCGATAAGTTTGCACTGGTTTCGTCATACGCCCCAACACACATTTAAACCTATGCCATCCATCACTTCCATCCCTTGCTGGTAAATCCTATGGGTTGAGCGAAGAAAGCAAGGGACTTTCCAGCTATAATGCTACCGCAGCAAGTACATTAGGGTCCTCTTTAAAAAAAACATTACGCAAGGTTTTTGCAGAATTTCCGAACATGAAGATATTTATGCATGCACCTATTTTTAACACAAAAGTGTATTATTTCCGGATGCACTAAGATTTCGCTAACGTCATATCCATCACGGAAGTGACGCCAGGACAACGAAGTGAACTGCCTGTCAAGGGCGCACCCCTGCACACAGGGTCTTCTTGCGGGAAAGCAACCTTTAGTACTAAAGCGTACGTTATAGATAGGGTTGTACGTTTTCGGATTTTATATTTTAACACGAAAGTGTTTTATGCCAAGATAAATGAAGATTTTGCTGGCGTCCTATCCGCCACGGAAATGACGCCAGTATACCTTTGCCGAAGTGACCCGCCGGCAAAATGTCGCTCGCCAAGCACATCCACAAGACAGCCGCTGATCCGCCAATCATGCCGAGCTGCAGATTTCGCTTCATTTCACCTTCGTGTTTCACTGATTCCATTGACAGAGGAATAAACCGCAGTTTTTATGTGTATTTACAGTCCCTGAAGATGCGGGGCTCTTGTATTATATTTTGACGGGACAGGACAATCCGCGCGCCGCTATGGCCCACCACCAAATGACGACAAGGAAGAAGCTTGGTTCTGGGCGCAGTCAGCCCGTGCTCAGCTATGGCTGCGTGTAAATTGTTATTCCCTTCATTCAAATACATCGCTTCATCACCACATGGTTCGTGTCATCTGCCGCAACGTTGCAATATCAAATAAAATGTGTCAAAGAAACCTACAGCGTCATTTCTGGGGATTTGAACCGACGAACCCCTGCAGAATTCAACGTTTACTCTTTTCGGCCACTTTAAAATCGACGTGAGAAGCCAATCAGTGGCAAGTGGCCGGACATGTTTTTATACTGTGAGCATGTTTTTTTTTCTTTTAACGCAGCACTACTTTTTCTTTTAAAAATGACGGCAACCGGAGTTTATCCTAAAGTGTGGAACCGCCAGGCGGCTTAGTTGCAGCCGCTGAATTCCTTAATTTTAAGGATTGTTTTAAACTCAACAATCTTTCTTGGGCCGCCTGTACACGAAAATTTTGGTCCGTCTTTTTGTTTGTCACTCGTTTCAACCGCCCAGTGAAACAACCGTTTAAAAAATGCTTGAACGTAAAGTATATACACGCAAGATCATTAAGGAGTACTAGCACTGCTGCCTTGACTTAACCGTATCCCTAATATTCAGCTTAAAAAAAACCTCGCGACCTTTTGAGGTATAGTATACATACATTACCGAGAGTACCAACGCCAGTTTAATGAGAATATATGGTTTTAGCGAGAGCAGGTGGTAAAAACGACGACAGTTGAAAACAATGTCGAAAAGATATGGGGGAAAAGCAAATACAAAAGATGTCCGTTCAAGCTGTTCCAAGCGCAGTGGAAACAAAATGTACGAACAGATGCCCGGCTGGCGCTGCTAATGCGTGAGCAACTAGTTGAATTAAGCATGCTTTTAGTGCGCTCATTCTTGGGAGAAGCCAGATGAGGTGAAAAGCGCGAGGGCTTCATTGCGTTGTCTTTTACCTTGTTTATTTTTACTGAAATGTTCTACTTATACTTCCATGCCACTTTCATGTAATCACTATTGTTTGGCGCTCTTTGCCCTTAGTCGGCCTTGCGCCATTAAACTCCAAACATTATCATCATGAAAAGCGCGAGGGGTGGGAGGGAGAGAGAGAAGAGGGTGCTAAGTGACAGGTGAGTCAGAAGACCATCGTCTGTCGGCGACATTTTCGGCGAAGCAAACTGACACGCGGCCAGTTTTTTTTTTATAGCTTGTATAATGAAATGGGAAACCAAGATGATAGCACCTTCTACAAATTCAACTGCCTGCAAGGTTACATATTTGGGTTTCCTGCCACTTCCTCAAAAGCAGCCGGGGGCTTTCACTCCTTAACATATACCAATAGCCGTTCGTTATGATTTTTTTCTCCCTAATGAAAATCAATTAGCACTTAGGTTACTGCTAGTAGTCACTGGATGTTACTAAGCCCGCTATGACCGGGCGGGTCCCCAACATCCACACCTATCGCTCGTTCAAGAGGACATTATTAAATCAACACATTTCTCCTAAGCTTCTGAGATCGAAAAGAAATTCAGAAGACCGCCCGCGCACCTTACTCTCGGTTTCAAAAGGTCCCCGCTTTCGATCACAAATTCTACTCTCGAAAAGGAACGAAGCGAAAAAGCACAAAATATCGCGACGCCATTCAGAAACGCAACAATTCTCTAAGTAGAGCGGGCTCCGTGACTTCCTTTGCGCTCCGCCTGCAAGAAACCTGGCTACGGCGACGATTCGGGAAGAGACGTTACAATAGAAGCAGCGAGTTGATGGCCCGTCCCAATTCTTCTCCGTACCGCTTTGCCCCCCGGCACCGCTTTCTCCTCGCCGCCTCTCGCCACTCATAGCACTCGCGGCTAGACGAGAATTTCGCCTCTGCCACTCGATTCATTTACTGCGCTGCCTCGCGTGCGAGGCGGAAAGCCACCGCGCCCAAGAGGAGTCAACTGTCGGAAGTGGGCCTCGTTAAGAATACTGATGATTCATTTGAATAGACTACGCTCTTCACTCGCTCGAGGGAGACTCGCGAAATCCTAAGGGTGGTTCCCTTGTTTATTGTTGAAACAGGGTCTGCTGTCTTTACTTTGCTCACTTTGTTTTTCTTCTTAGTGTTATCGTTGCCATTATTGCTATGTCAGGACGACTCTTTCCAGTAAGGCTGTGTGACACATTTTTTTGTCTTAATCGTAACTTCGACTTCTAAATTGGCTTCTCACACGAAAACGAGTGATGGTGCCTTTATTTATGCACTACTTCTTCTAATTTGCGTATTGATGCCACGACGATACATTCGCTTTTCCTTTAAATTTCTTGCGATTTTTTTTCTTTTGTGCTCAGAAGACATCAACTGCTTGTTAAAGTTGACCCCATTTTCAGAGGAAGAAAGAGAGAGCAATAGTGAGTGTCAGCCCATTCGAATAGGCACTTCTCCTTAGGCCGCCAGAAAATTTACAAGCACCAGCAGGGGGCTGTGTTTTGATTTTTAGCGGCAAATAAAATTAATTCTACATTGTGCCTTGTGGCATCGCCTTCCTGGGCCAATATTATTTTACTCATGCTGCTTATCGTGGTTTACTACCGCGGACTACAATATGTTACCTGTTTATCCGGAAAATGCATTTACCTGTTACTTTTGCCTGCGGTGTACGTGAGGGTGCAAAAACAAAGTATGTTTCACACGTAGTGAAGGAGTTGTGGCATCATCATCCTTTTCCTTCTTTTAGAATGACTAACAGCAAAACGAAACACTAATGAATTGGAGGGGTTAAGACAAATGTTAAAATCGACTAACAGGATGCGGTTAAATCTTTTGGAGTGCTGCAAGCTGTCATCCCCATAGACCCCAGCCAGCTTTGCAGCATGGAGTCGTCATGGACGATTTTGCGCGCCTATAGCAACTCTAAAAAGATGGTCCTAATATTTTCCTATAAGTGGATCCCTTCAAAGGTGGGAGTGCTGAGAAAAGAAGTCACTGATCACTTGGCCCGACAAGAACTTTGATCCCCTCGCTTATTGAACGTGGTGCCAGATGAACGGCACAGTTCGGGCAGGGGCGTTATTCATCATTTTAGGTTCTTGCGGTGTCAACGTTTTCAACCTTGTGTTATCTAAAAATTAAAAGGGCAGGGGCCTTACTGCTGTTCCGCATTAGGAAGAATTCCGTAAGAGCACTGGCGTCGCTTTATACGAAGAACCTTGCGTTATCGGCAGTGTGTCCCGCGTATAGAGCTGCAAGTGCAGTCCGATATTTTGTCATGTACGGCATGGACGCCGTGAAGGCGTATTCGGCTTTGATTTAAGAACCATTGACGAGAGCCATCCGGCGTTCCTTTTTAGACGACACATCTGCGCTTAGTCTCGTCACGGCTGATGGCTGTAGGTCCTGATCGGTGTCTCATGGGCTGGGGTCACGAGGCAGGGAACATGGTCGAGTTGTGGTTTCGGATGGGCTGGGGCTGGTCGCCACGGCCCCAATATTCTCGACGATTGCGCCGAGGCCGGGACAATGCGATGCTGGAGCCAGCATGGGCATGAACCCGCACACTCCACAAAAATATTACGTGACGGCAAGACAGATTAAACGAGCCATTGTAAAGAATGATGACTATCTATTTAGATTATTACGACGCAGACAAGACACCGCCCGCGCCAAGTATGCGCCGTTCACTTGTTCTTCGTCACCTTTCTTGGGTCGTAGTGATGTGGCAATATATTCGAATATACAGTGTATTCCAATGTGGCATAATTCGTCTCTAGCACTGTACCTCCTGGAGTGCACATGCGACTTCAATGCGTTCGAGAATTTTTGTGCTTCTTCTTGTCGCCTTCAGCAATAGCGCTTCTTACTCGTCAGGCGGAGTTGTAAGAAATGGCGTTCATGGGCGTTATTAGCAAGACATATACCTCTCACAACCATTTTTCTGTTCACCACTTCGTACGTTCTCCTACTTGACGGCTGTAAATACCCTGTCGCTATAATACATAAACACTTATCCTGACCTAAACACATCAAGAACTTGTCTTCGCAAACGTAGCGTGGTGAAGCGCGAGCTTAAACACTTGCTCCTGATGTAAAACTAGCAGCTTATAACACATTAATTTCGTCTAGCCTATAGGAAGCATCCGTTTTCTGTTAACCATTCAGTGTAAGAGACGTCCTATAGGAAGCATCCGTTTTCTGTTAACCATTCAGGGTAAGAGACGTATCCATAAAGGGATAGACATGTGGTTTGCTTCATACGAAGTTGGCTGCCGAAGGTTTACAAGAGAGGATGGCTCCACGACGTTTTTCACTTGTTCTAGTAAAAACAAATCCAACGTCTATATTTTGTTTAAACGAACCCAGTTGCTCTCGGTTAAGTGTATATTTTCTGCCTGAATTGAGCCTGAAGTGTCCTTTGCGCGGAACAATGTGGACAGGTATGAGCCATGTTACAGGTAATTTACACAGGTGCAAACAGATACGCGGATGAATTTTTGGCTGGGGCACCGCTTTAATGGAGTGACAGACAGACAGACAGGCAGACAGACACGGACTGAGGCTGGCTGGCTGGCTGGCTGGCTGACTCTGACTGACTGAGGGATGGACGGACGGACGCACGAATGAACGGACGGTTAGAGAGAGGACTTATGGGGATGAAGGAGAGAGAGAGAGAGAGAGGAGAGAGAGAGAGAGAGAGAGAGAGAGAGAGAGAGAGAGAGAGAGAGAGAGAGAGAGAGAGAGAGAGAGAGAGAGAGAGAGAGAGAGAGAGAGAGAGAGAGAGAGAGAGAGAGAGAGAGAGAGAGAGAAAGTTTCATGTTTGGCAGCCCAGGAAATACCAGCGTCCTTACAAATGGCCCATGCTGGCGACTGTTCTTGTGAAGCCGCTTTGACGGCTTGGTTTTCGCATTGCGAATTGTTCGCGTGGAAGCCCGCTGTGGGGCCGCTAAGTCGTCAGAGTAATTCCCTCTTTAGCGACATCGTACTTACAGAAACACGGAACTTAGCCCGCAAAACTCTGCGACACAGATTTCGGTCACGTAACTCACACATATGTTAAGATACAGCTTGGGGGAACACCTAGGTTTTTCTTCGATGCTATGTCTCACAATTGAACCTTATTTATGTGTCTCCACCAAGAAAAATTATTCAGTATGCGTGGCCGAAAAAGCGTAATAAGTGCGGTCACGCAGGCTTAACGGCCATTACCTGCGATTTATTGACAAAGCATAACCATGCAAGCAAGGGCGTTTTTTTCAGTGGTGTTTATTGCCGTGCCCTATAAATGCTCATGCATATGTCAATTTTAAAGCGAGGTTATTTTTGGCCTCATTGATGGACGATCGTAACCAAACGTTCTGCAGGAATGCCCACTTGACATCATGGGAGGGCATGTAATAATAATCACGATCATGAAACGAGAATAAGACATTTCCCGTTGTCGTAATCGAACCTGGGTTCCTCGCATTATGAAGCCAAAGTTTATCCGATTGCGTCATCATCGCATTCGGGCAGCTCAGAATTTAAATTTGGTTCGTTGCGCGTACGTTGGCTTTGGACTTCGGCTAAGTTGAAGGCACTAAAATGAAGTCCCTTACGGAGGTGTGGTAGGGTAAATGATACATGTTAAATTTAACGTGATATTTCCGAAACGCTTGAAGATATTCGGATCAAATTTGTTGTGCGCAGACAAGATGCCTCTGGGTGAAGCATGAAACACTTTGTCTGGGTCTAGATTGTGTACCTTTCTTGTGGCCCACTCCCACAATTTCAGGTGTGTTTGTTAATCCAATGTACCTTTTCTCTGGAACAAAAAGGGGGAGTGTGATGATATCGCGCACTGGTATTCTAAATAAGTATTGGTGTTATCTGAACTAAAGACATTTGATACCCTACTTGGAGTATGGGCGCAAAAAATAATGTCACTGCATGCACACATCTGTAAGGGGATGTCTTCTAGTATACTTTTTTTGCAGTAGTAATATGTGTGCTAACGTAATTGCTTTAATTCCGAATATTTGCGATTAG
The DNA here is from genome assembly GCF_048455015.1 of Haemaphysalis longicornis. NCBI lineage: Eukaryota > Metazoa > Arthropoda > Arachnida > Ixodida > Ixodidae > Haemaphysalis > Haemaphysalis longicornis. Next base: position 81,456,523 of record NW_027526361.1, read on the forward strand.
CCGTAGAACATGCGTGTAAAGTTTCAATAAAATCGAATCAATATTTCCCGAAAAAAGGTGCATTGAAGTTGAATAAGTTACAAAAAACCCAATTTGAGAAAAATTAACTTTTATGTTTGCGTGCTGCTCAAGTATGCTTAAATTGAACCAGGAGAATACATTTCACTGCTGGCTTTGTAGAGGTGTCTGTTAAACCTTTCTTGGTGTTCCTTTTCACCCGTCGTCTTTCTTTGCTTTCGACGGAGCTATAGAATTCTGCCCGGTGAACACGCTCTTTATCCATCCTGTCGAAGGCAATGTCACAAAACACACTTGGAACACTTCCAAGGGCTTCCGGAACGGCTTTCCTTGTGGAATTGCCATGATTGTAGTATTCTACACCATCATTAGTTGCTGTGTTCACCGTGTCGGCGCTGAAAAATGTTGTCTTGGGGCAGCGGCACCAGATGAGTTGGTTGAGTGACTCATTAGTGTTCTGGGTTCTTCCATGGAGACATTTGCTCAGAAGACCTGTATCTGACAACGCCTTGAACACTGGTTTGAGGACGTCCATCATGGCCTGAGGAATGTTGTGTTTGTGGGAGTTGGTCACGCTTCCCTCAACAAGGCCCCGATTATACCCACACCATGATGATGGTCGTTTTGCGCACAGTCCATGCAAAGGCTTGGCATCTCTTGATAACTTGTGAAAGTATATTGCCCACACAGCTCGCCTCATGTTATCTAAACTATCTACATTTTCCCGGATAGCCTTGCCATAGTAAACCTGAAGGGAGTCGATGTCTTTTTCTGAGAGGCGTCCTTTCCCTGAAAGTGGCAGACTATCGGCGAGCTTTTTCCCCTACTAATTTTTCTTGGTGTTCCTGAGCCTCGTGCCCATTCGCTTCAGCACATGTCCCACACAATTATGCTTTTCTATGGCCTTCTTGTAGGGCTGTGAGTCTCTGACAGAAATGTAAGCCTTAGTGTCTGCACCACCAATGTAACTTGTGTACATTAGCTGGTGCGTTTCAAGAGAACGTCCAAACATTTTTATAGCTCCAGCACATTCCATTCCACCAGATGTCCCATTGTAGGTAACTTTATATGCACTCATGTTGTCATCTGTTGGAAGGTTGCGAGCACAGATGTGACAAAACTTGGATTCTACTTCAAAGTCCAGCATATTGCCTGTGTCAGCTGATAATGTTGCTACGACACCATGCAGAGAATAATAGCTACACTTAATCCATGTTCCATCCACCATGACCGCAGTTTCCAGCTCTCCTTCAGAGTGGAAGGCCGCTTTCTTTAGTTATTCGGCAGCTTTTGCCATACAATTTCTCACTGTGGTCGTGGATACGTCGAGAAGCCTTGCGTTGTACGACGCAAACTTTGTTGGCGGTGGCTGTAGATTGAGCACAGCACACATGGTGCGAACCGATGCCAACCCTTTTCCGCAGGTACGAAGGGAGTACACGAACCTTTCATTCACTTCAAAGATGTTTCCAGAAGTGGACCTGGATGTCTCAGGGACATTGATAGCATCGCACTCGCTGCAGGTGACGTTTATGGAGGACGCCAAACCACTACACCTGTCAATAGCCTCTTCCAAAGTAATTTCTCCCTTGTTGCACTTTTTGCACACAGCTACGTTGTGGCAAAAACTACGAAGAAGTGCGAGGCCGATCAGGCGGTAACCAGTTTTACTTGCGCCGTTTACGTCGAAAGATGCACCACTATGCATCTCACCTAGTTTCGCGAAGCTTGCGCTTCATCGAGCCGGTTTCTTGCTGTCTTGCTTGGTCGTAAACCGATTACCTTTGAAAGTTCTCTTTTTGGTCCATTTGTTGGATGATCGTGCCATTTTCCGGTATCGCAGTGCCTTTGAAACTCGAAGCAGTGGCAACGTGCCCAAAACCGTAAATGTGGGAACAATCGCAAAAACGGTACATACTACAAGAGCACTACTAGCGGGCAGTCTCTTAAAATTAGCAATTTCAAACATATACGATGATCTGATCCACTGCATATATCGGAAACACAGACGCAAGCAAAAAAAAGCGAAATAATGCGGTGAACCACGAAAAACAACGCTAACCATACCGTCCTCTGAACCGATGCCTGAAATGTGTCCGTCATTTTTAAATGCCATGGCACGCGGCACACTTCGGCGCGGCATTTAAACCGTTTTGAGCGGGCGCTTGACGCCGCGCTTCCACAGGGTTGTTCCTCCTAGTGCGCTCGATTTTTCTGCGCCAAAATTGCAAGTTCAATTTTTTTGGCCGGTTTACTATACGTGTCGCCTATTCATTTAAACAACATCACACACAACACCTTCAACGCATTCCCTCTGCAAACAAAGTTTAAATCCCCTCCGTCTCACGATGTCAAGGGAGAAGGGGTCACAGGGGGCGGGAGGAATTCGCGTTTGAATTAGGTTTAACTTGACTCTCAGGCAGTTTGCACTTTGATCATTCACGCTTTCACTTTGGCTGCAGCGGCTTTGGCTATGGCATTTTGCCATTTGATTTTCGCACACACGAAAGCTTTGTGTTTCCACCATCGTACATTTAGTTTTATTTATTTATTCCAATTACCCACAGCGACCGATTGGCATTTTTGTATAGGGGTTAATTAGTAATCACAAAAACCACAAGTAATCATAGAAAAGCAAGCCCGAGAATGAGAATACGAATTTGACTTTTAACGGTTCAGAACATAGCAACAAGATCTGGTCAACACCAACAAAATCAAACATAGCACCCAGGAAACACTTTTAGTAGCAGTCAACACACTTGGTGCGTGCACAATTTAATTTGGGAGCATGTTCCAATCCTTAATTGTATTGGGAAGGAGGAATTTTCAAGTACATTGATGCGGCACTGGTACGGTCTAATGTATTTAAATTAATTGATTGATTATAAGGTTTAACGTGCCGACGCAACCAGGCGATGCGGCGCCCCCTAGTCGAGGTCTTCGGGTTAGTTTTGGTCAGGGAATCTTCAATGTGCGACCTAAATCTCATGAACACGGGCGTTTTTTTTTTTATTTTTGGCTCCATCACAAAAGCGGCCGCCGCGGCCGGGAATGAACCAGCGTCCTTGTGCTCAGCAGCGCGACGCCATATCCACTAAGCCACCGCGGCAGGTAGGCTTTCTTTTTCTAAATTGTATCTTCGTGCCACCATGGAATTCGGCGTTTTTAGGAAGAATTTTGGTCAATTCCAGTTAATCCTATATTTATGTTATAGAGAACCTGAAGCTTACACATTTTTCTTCGTGAGCATAATGTTTGCCATCGGAAGATATCCCGCATGACAGAGCTTCTTATAGAGAAGTTTAGACGTCTTACGGACGTCGCAACGTCGAAATATCAGCGACATTTAACGATCGTCGTTGTTAGACGGCGGGGTTTAATCTTTTTCATACCAAAATTCAGTAATTCGGGGAAGAATTAGTTCCCTGCCGCACGTATTGTACGTCATTATCTTCCGAGAAAGTTGGCAACTTCAATACGGATCTGAGTGAAGCGTATTTCTCGCCCCAGAACCAGCGGGAGGAAGCCTCCACCACGGCTCTTGGCTGAGCCACTCATATTTCGACCACTTCCGCTTTGTTGACGCTTCGATAACAGCTTCTCCATTCCGCTGAAGGGGCCCATGGTAAAGTGTTGTCCGTGTTGTCCCAACGAAGACTACACCTTGGGCTTGTTCTGAGAAGGGACGGCTTAGTTGAAGGACTTCATTTGCTTGGTGTTGGCACAGCCTCGAGGGCATGTTTTTTTTATTTGGTGTGCACCTCGTTCATCCGCGCACTTCCGCAAACACCCAGGCAGTGCATGTTCCAATTTATACGGCTACTGTTGGCTCCTCGGGCTTATATTTTATATGATGTTGTTTTATATGTATTGTGTGTAGCTATCGGTATGCTTCTTCGTATCACCGGCCATGCATCGCACACTGGAAGTATATGCCCCCCAAGTTATAAAAAAATTCTCTCAACGATATTTTCCTGGTTTGCGCAGCCCTCACGATAATGAACAGCTTACCAAGCCATCAGGTGGTATTTTCTTTCTTAAATCGGTGTCTATTAAGATCATGTGATTTGACGTTTTTGCGAAAAAAGAGTTAGAAAAGTGATTACTAAGTAACGAAGTGGAATTACTCGGTGCGCTACCACTATAGGGCTGGCGCAGTGCCCTCAAAGCGCTTTTTCTTGAGAAAGGAGGCTGAAGATTGCTGGGCTTTCCGTCTGCTTAAATTGTGTGCGAATTTCATACAAAATATAATACTTTTACGGAAACAGGACTGGCCGTTTGAGACAAATTCAGGTGCTCTGAGGAATTGCTCTAAGAAGTGCCCTAAGGAGAAGCGGAGGCGTGGTCGTCTCCCGTATCGGTCCACGTCCTTAATTTTGCATCCCGTTCCCTCACTGTGCATTTCTCGAACTCCCTCTTCCGAAGCATGCTGGGCTCCTTGAACCATTGGGTAGCCCTTACTTGCTGTGTGGTTGGAGCCGTCTCACGGGTTGCCTTTGGGGTCACCGGTGCGAACCTCCAGGGTGTTCCGGAAGACGCCCTGATAGAAGAAGATCATACGTGGGTGTGAGTTATCCGTGGCTAAGTTACCACGGACTCACACCATGGTGTACAGACGGGGCTTTTTCTTGTACAGAGCAGGGTCATTCCGTGTAGACTCACGTAGTTATGACCATGCTTACAGGGAAGATAATAATGATGATCGGAGATTAACCCAGTTGGCTACAAGCGTACACTTCAAAATGCGTGCGTGCGCGCGTGTACGTGCGTGCGCGTGTGGGGAGGATTTAAAACGTAGACCATACGACATGGGCAAAACAAGCCGTCATAGCGTTTTAAACTGTTAATCTGTTCAGAAGGGCGTCTCATGTGTCGACTCGCTATGTCGCTACCACATGCATTCAGTGACCATCAAATAGCGTTCCTGCAATTTCGGCGCTGATAGTATAAGCTAGAATTCGAGTCTGGTTACAGCGTGAGTGACACATCAATGATGCGCTGAAGAACAGCTACTCTAGTTGTTTCTATTCAGCTTGCGACGCTCCCACGAACGGACGATCCCATGCCAGATTTTCCAACTATAGATACCAAACCGGGGGAGAAATATTATACTAAACACTGACTGTACAATCTACCTCGCCTAAATTGCTTATGCCAGCGTCGCTTAGATCCATGTTAGTAGTTGGTTAAAGGAGGGCTGACACGAAATTTCAACGCTGAGATAAGTAGGTAAAATGCTTCCTTTTATCAGGAGACTTCTCCCAGCAAGTTTCAACAGCAACCGTTCCGCGTAACACATTTTAAATCCATTTTAATCTTCGCCCGCATGACAATGCCGAAAGCGAGCCGACGCACATTATCTGCTACTTGCCCCTAACTGCTGACGTCGGGGCTCCCGTGACGAAGCCGACGCGCTGGCTGCGGTTGGCGCGCGCTGCTCCGGCGTGTGTGCACGTCATGGTTTGGGGATTGACGTCATGCTGCCCGGGCGCGTGGGGACGGTGAAGAACCCGGCTGGTCTGGGCGCGCGTGTGCGCTCGCTCGCGCACGCGTCCAAGCGGCAGCGATACGGCAAGAATGGTGACCTCACATGATACCTCCTGTCATGGCAGCCGCTCGGCGTTCGTTTTTTCCAAACCAAACTGACACTAATATTTATTAGCGACGCCGTAAATGAATGTTTACGCTGCGCTCGACCGTCTAATGTGTCATTCTATGTTTAGTGGTCTGGTAGGCACTCATATCAGCGAAAAAAACGTAACACGAAAATTTCGTGTCAGTACTCCTTTAACGAAAAATGGGGAACTTGCAAGCTCACACAGATATTTCGGCAGGTCTGAGCAACTTTTTAGGGCGCAGCCTTTGGCGCCTGTCCCTGGGCTTAGCCACGTCAGCGTCGTCGTTACCGATAGAACGATGTCAAGACCGAAGAGCGATAGAAAGCAAAACAGGAGTCTGTCGCAAAACTTGAAGGTGTGTGGGGTCGGTTTGCCGCTGCGGCGCGAGAAGCTTCTTCGAATGTGTGCGGGGGTAGGGGGGTGATGGAGGCAGTATGCTGGGCCTGCACGAGGCGCTCGACCACGCGATGCTTGGCGAAAACGTGAGGGGGGCGTGCGCGTGAGGATGATGTGCGTTCGCTTAAGACGCAGTTCTCTGTCCCTTCCAGAGACGGACTCCGCGCCGGCAACGCAGAGGTCACCATAGCTGTCGTCGAGAGAACTCATGAGTGAGTGCTGCCTCAGTGCACTGCTGCCATCAAGAGGGAGTGCTGCACTTCAAGTGAGGCAACCAGCCGTGCGCTTCGTCGGCCACTGTAGCTAAGCGAGCTGCCGAACCCGAGGCCCAGCCCCGCCAACGCCAGAAGCCCGAGAGAGTGCTGAACAAACAGAGGCAACTGGTGCATGTGCTTTGTCAGCCACTGCAAATACAAGTTTTCTGTACTCATACAAATATGTCCATCTCAAGTTATTTGCTCAACATATTTTGCACAGTCAGAACAGCTAAACAGCTGCGCCAAAAAGTCGCATTGGGGAAAATGGTAATCGCGAGATAATTTTTTAGAGCAACTGTTACGGCTTTGCTCATTGCGGCACGTTCGCTTCGCTTTGCTTCTTTTTCCTTCCAAGCGGCATTCCCAGGCAGCTCATTTAGCGAAGATGTCTTTTTAATTAGTTCGGGTGGCAGGAGCGGGCGGATAAAACAATGTAAAGGCTCAAAAAGGTCCCACAGGGTTCGCTGGTTTTTCCGCCTTTTATTTGTCCCTCGGGAGAACTCTTTCTTCTGGGGCTGCACTGGCTTCTCTCTCTAGCCATTCCCTCAACTCAGCGCCCGCGAGACAGAGCCCTTTCCCGACCACGCATAGTTTTTCCAGGTCGATTTTAGTGCCAAGTTCTCGACCCTCCGTCAAAACTTTTCTGCTCAACTCTCTGAACGTTTCTCAGAGAATGCTGCCGTGGGCGGCATTTTTGTGATGCAGGTTGTTTTAGTGATGAGGAGGTTAATTTTATCAGGCGGAAGGAATTCGAGACGCTTTGGCTACGGACACAATACAAATATTTAGAGGGGACGAATTACATTTCAGATGCACAAATGAGAATACGACTTATCTAATAAGAGCCGTCCTGTGGAAAAAAATAGCCTCCCGAAAAACATCCCTCTAAGAATAGATCCCGCGCACGTGGCCCAGGTGCGATGTCCCTCTGCTGGAGGGGCGTACTGGCGCGGGGCACTGGTCGGTAGTGCTGGCCTAGTCGGGCGATGAAGAGATGGCCTCGTTCCGCTTGCTGACACAAGCTCGCTGCGTTTTAAAAGCTGCCGACACTTCCCAGTCTTGAGACCGCGAAAGAGGTGCGGTTTGGTACGAAGACCTCCTGGACGTTGACACCCAGCCAAGAGCTTCCAGGAAGAAAGTGCGGCTAAGTAGCAAAGATCAATTAGGCGTCCTCTCCCAACTGGGAGCTTCTGAAACCCCTGCTCCTCCTCGCCTCAAGCGCTCGCAAACTCCTCTTCTTCTTCTTTATTCTCTATCTTTGCTTACCTCCGCACGCGCAACTCGTCGCGACCGGCACAAGCGCTTCGTCCTTTTAACTTTCCTTAATCCGACGGTGGGCTCTTCAAACTCGCCTTTTATTTCTCCGCCGGGACGGGAAATAAACAAGCCCTACTTCCAAAAAACGAATTTACATTCTCAGCATTGATTGCTTGTGGGCTTCTGTAACACGCGAAGGCGGTGTTTCATTGAAGTGTGCTATGCTACACAGCCAGCGTTAATTTTGTAGCGTGTCCTTACAGGTAGACATTTGTGTAAACAGAGAACCTGTTACACGACCATAATGGGCGCATGCATTGTATGCATCACACCTCTAGTGCGAAGACCTAATGGAAATGAATGCGTGGCCTCACCTGCAAACACGCCTGCCAAGGATCTTTAACGTTTACCGGAGGGCATAAATATAAACCCACCTGCGAAGATATTTGCACCGGAAGCGCTACCTGCGTAGGCATTATTTCCGGCACGTGTACACATCCGACCAGATAAGCGCATCAAGGTCGTTTTCCTGCGACCCATTAGTACGGAGTACCGCAAAACACATTACCACCTGGGCTTTATAAACACTAAAGCATTTTATGCATGGGCACACAAGATCTCACTCACGTCATATCCCTCACGGAAGTGAAGTCGCCAGAAAAAGTGTAATTGATGCCGCCCTGATTTGAGCTCATGCCCTCGCGAGCCCTCTCGCCGCAACGGGAGGTTCATGGGGAACTACCGACACGCTCTGAGCAACGCCGTGAGCACCTCTACGAACGCGCCTGATCTCCTTCTGTATGACTCACTCAGATGGTGCTGCCTTCTAGGAGAGGCGAAACGAAGTAGCGCCTCATGACGCTAACGAGCGGCGACAGGTGGCGTCTCGACGCCAGCGCATTAGTGTAAGTGGGACGCGGGTGAATTGAGGCAAGGCTCCGCTGTGGCGTTGTTCCCATGACCATTGTGTTTCAAGCTGCTGTTTCTCTGTATGTCATTTTTGGTTTTGTTGTCGGAATAAACCAGTTATTTTTTTAGTTTCTTACGTATTGGCGTCACTTCGTCTGACGGGGTCAGGCTCGCGAACCCTTCGCACATGAAGCACGTTCCTTTAACATTCAACTGCTATTGTGAAGGCCCCTTTCACTTTCGTGTTTTACCTATTCCTATGAAGGAGAGATCAACCAGTATTTCTTGTTTATTCCTTTGAAAAGGCAGCTTGATGGGGGAAGAAGTAATTGTCTGCGCACCTGACTTGGCCTGTCTAAGGGCTCTTCGTGCGCTGGTACATTTGCTGAGGCTGGTTGCTTCACTTTAGATGTTTTTCGTCTGCAGGAAACATTCCGAATTTACCTGAGGCATCGATTCCACAAAAAAAAACAATCTTTTGGCCCGTGTTGTAAAGCGCAACGAAAGTTCCAGTTTCACAGAAATGATAAACTCTATTAACATATCTGTACCGTTTTAAGGGCGACAAACCATGGCTGTCTATTCCCCCCCCCTGCTCCCCGTGGACTCTCTCACCCTTGTGCATGAAACTTAACGTACCTGGTGTCAACTCAAAGAAAACTCTCTCTCAACTTTGCTTCCTACAACTCGTGGGTGGTTGCATCAGCGGTTGTTGTTCGCATACGGTCCACATTTTTGCTGACGCTTCATCGGCACCTCACAGTAGTTCATCTGCCGTCTACGTTTTGTCTACTGACCCAGCACTGCCCTACCGCCTTGAACTTGCAACCTCGTCCACGTATGCCGAGCTTCATGCCATTAAGTAAGCCCTCCGCTACATTACTCGTCAGCCACCGGCAGAGTGCTCTATATTCACGGATTCGAAGACACCGCTGCAAACCCTACGGCGCTCTAGTTGCTTCACCCTTCACGAGCACGTATCCCGCGTCTACAACTACGTGCGCCGTATACCCTACGTCGCCGGCCATCATGAGACCTCACAATGGATAGCTTCGCATTGGGGCATTCCCGGAAACGAGAAAGCAGACGAGGTGGCTCGCAGAGAGCTACAACTGCGGAATGTAAGAATTTTCTTGACAAAGCACGAGGCCGCAGAGCTAGCGAAACAGCTTGGCTTGGAGGAACGAAACTGCGTCTGGTCTTTCCCCGAAACTCATCACCCCTTCCTGTTCCGTATAGACTCTGTCCAGAGAATGGCTCTTCCAGAGCGGATCCCACGTCGACTTGATACGCTTTACCATCGGTTGCGCCTCAATTCAGAGCACCGACATCGCCTCGGTCAAACCACAAATACTATTGTGATAACTGTGGTTTAGCAGAAATTGTGGCGCATAACTTGTTAGAGTGCCCGCTATATAGCCAGGAAATGAACCACTTCGCCAAGAAGATTGAGTACCTCAACAACCGACCTATGTCATTGAAAACTCTTCTTGGACCCTGCCCATCTCGATCATCCCAGCGAAAAGTGCTAGTTGCAATGTTTGGTTATTTACACAACATCGGCGTCGCAGAGACAATATTGTTACGAAGAGGGGACACAACGTATTCACACAATTCCAATATTTACTGTAGATAGCAGACCAAGCCGGAATCAGACGTGATCCTCGTCTTCTTTTACGAGCACAAAAACGTCCCTCGTCGTCGTCGTCGTCATTCACGACACCGACGGGTAACATAACCCCCCGGGACGAGGCGCCGTCCCGGCGCACTTTACAGAGATGTTAGGCTGGGGCAAAGATATGGCTTGAGCCGGACAACATGCACAATGTCTGTTGCGGGCTGGGCAGACGAGGGCTGGAGTGGGGATATCTCGTAGGTCACGTCAGTGACTTGGCGGACGACTCGATAAGGGCCAGAGTAGCGAGGAAAGAGTTTAGCGGAGAGGCCCACACGACGCGTAGGTGTCCACAGAAGCACAAGGGTACCTGGATGAAATCTGGCTGTGGAACGGTGCTTACCGTAGCGAAGCTTGCTGGAGGCCTGGGATGTCGTAAGACGGGTGCGTGCAATTTGACGAGCCGCGTCGGCCTTGGCGATGACGTCGCGGGCATATTCAGTGGGGTTTGGCGCCGACGGAACCAAAGTGTCCAATGGCACGTTGGGGTGTCGACCGTAGAGTAGGTAAAACGGGGAATACCCCGCAGTGTGGTGGCAAGAGGAATTGTACGCGAAGGTCACGTACGGCAGAGCAACGTCCCAATCACGGTGGTCGGGGGAGACGTACATAGATAGCATGTTGGTCAGAGTTTGATTGAGTCGCTCCGTTAAGCCATTTGTTTGAGGATGGTAAGCGGTTGCCAATTTATGTTTAGTCGAGCACGAGCGGAGAATGTCAGCGATCACTTTGGAGAGGAAGTAGCGGCCACGATCAGTAAGCAGCTGCTTAGGGGCTCCGTGGACGAGAATGACGTCGTTGAGCAGAAAGTCTGCGACGTCGGTGGCGCAGCTGGTCGGAATAGCACGTGTGATGGCATACCGGGTCGCATAATCAGTGGCCACCGCAACCCATCTGTTACCTGCGGTCGACGTAGGGAATGGCCCCAACAGGTCGAGACCTACTCGGAAGAACGGTTCGGACGGCACTTCCAATGGTTGAAGGGGCCCAGCTGGGAGAGAAGTTGGTGTTTTGCGGCGTTGGCAGGTGTCGCAGGCGTTAACGTAACGTTTCACAGCACGGTATAAACCCGGCCAAAAGAAACGACGCTTGATGCGGTCGTAGGTGCGAGCTACGCCAAGATGTCCAGCTGTGGGATGATCGTGGAACTGTTGAAGTATGTCTAGGCGAAGTTGTTTTGGTACGACCGGTAACAGCTCAGGTCCGTCGCAGGAGAGATTTCGTCGATATAAAGTACCGTCTTGGAGGTGATAAAGGCGGCATGATGGGTCCGAGAGGTTACAGGAGAGAGTGTCGATTAGGGACCGTAAGGAGTCGTCGCGGCGTTGTTCATCGGCTAAATGGTGCAAATCGGAGATGGCAAAAACGACGGCGTCGGTGTCATGGCAGATGATGTCGGGCTGATCGACGGGATAACGGGACAAACAGTCTGCGTCTTGGTGTAATTTTCCGGATTTGTGCACAACAGAGAACGTGTATTCCTGGAGACGCAGGACCCAACGTCCGAGGCGGCCGGTAGGATCTCGCAACGACGAAAGCCAGCAAAGTGCATGGTGGTCAGTGACCACAGAAAAGTTTCGGCCGTATAGGTATGGGCGGAATTTAGCTACGGCCCACACAAGAGCCAGGCATTCTCGTTCAGTTATTGAATAGTTGCGCTCCGAGACAGAGAGAAGGCGGCTGGCGTAGGAGATCACTCGGGTGTGACCGTCCTGTTGTTGAGCGAGGACAGCTCCGATACCGTAGCCGCTTGCATCTGTGCGGAGCTCCGTAGGGGCAGAAGGGTCAAAGTGTGCCAAGATGGGAGGTGTGGTTAGCAGGGTGATAAGAGTAGAGAAAGCGTCTGCTTGCAGAGGTCCCCAAAAAAAAGGAACGTTCTGTTTCAGTAGGTCCGTTAGGGGTCGGGCAACATCGGCGAAGTTCTTAATGAAGCGCCGAAAGTAAGAACACAGCCCGATGAAGCTGCGGACATCTGTCGCAGACATAGGTTGGGGAAAGTCTTTGACGGCACGGATTTTAGCTGGGTCGGGGCGAATGCCAGTGGCATCAACGAGATGGCCAAGGATGGTAAGCTCTCGCCGTCCGAAATGGCACTTTGATGCGTTAAGTTCAAGGCCAGCGGAACGAAATATCTCGAGAACGGCGGAGAGGTGCTGAAGATGGCTTTCGAAGGTTGGCGAAAAAACGATAACATCATCGAGATAGCACCAGCACGTATGCCACTTAAGGCCATGAAGGAGCGAGTCCATCATGCGCTCGAAGGTTGCTGGCGCATTGCATAACCCGAAAGGCATGACTTTAAACTGGTAAAGTCCGTCTGGCGTGATAAAAGCGGTTTTCTCTCGGTCCAAATCGTCCACAGTAATTTGCCAATAACCTGAACGCAGGTCGATGGATGAGAAATATTGAGCACCGTGAAGGGAATCGAGGGCATCATCGATGCGGGGCAACGGGTATACGTCTTTTTTGGTTATCTTATTCAGGTGCCGATAATCCACGCAGAATCTCCAGGTGTTGTCTTTTTTCTTCACTAAGACGACGGGCGACGCCCATGGGCTAAACGAGGGCTCGATAATGTCCTTAGCGAGCATTTTGTCAACTTCCTGTTGAATAACTCGGCGTTCGCTTACAGACACACGGTATGGGCGTCGACGGATAGGGGTTGCGTCGCCGGAATTAATGCGGTGTCTCACTAGAGTGGTCTGGCCTAAGGGTCGGTTGCCGAGATCGAAAATGTCACGATAACGGGTCAACACGCGGCGAAGGTCTTCCGCTTGTGCAGACGGGAGATCTGCGGCGATCATCTGGTCAAAAGGGTCGGCAGAAGAAACAGAAGGGGGTGAACCATGAGAAGATGACGGGGACGCGGACGCAGACAAACTGAAGATATCTGAGCGTGTCAAGGGAGAAAGAGTTGCCAGAAACATTCCAATTGGGAGGATTTGGGGAATGTGGCCGAAATTGAGAACAGGGATGCAGATTTGGTTGTTTTGAACTGTTGCAACGGTGTGAGGAAGGGTCACGTCACGTGAGAGCAAAATGTCCATGATAGGCGAAATGATGTAATCCCCGTCTTCAACTGGGGGGCAAGGCGACAAAGGGACGCATGTGGCAGCTCGGGGCGATAACCTAACGAATTTCGTTGAGCGGAGGCGGGAGGGCATATCGTCGACCGTTGTAGCTGCTTGCGGAAGTTCAAGGCGCACGAAACCCGAGGCACAGTCAATGAGGGCAGCGTGTTCCCCTAAAAAGTCCAGGCCGAGTATGAGGTCATGGGGACATTGCGGCAGCACATGGAACAGAACGGAAATGGGAAGGTCGTCTATTGTTACGCGTGCAGTGCACATTCCGAGTATTGTAGGGACTCGTCCATCGGCGACACGCACCATGCGAGGTGGGGCAGGCGTCATAATTTTTTTAAGTTCATTTCGAAGTCTTGCACTCATGACAGATATGTGCGCGCCTGTGTCAACTAATGCTTGAACCGGGATGTCATCGACTTCTACATTAATAAGATTGGGCCGGGCAGGTTCAGTGGACCGAGGATTTGAGGGCGGGGTCGTCCATGCAGCGCTACCTCTCGGCGCTGTACCATTTAGTTTTCCGACGAAGGGGGGCTGTTATAAACCTATATATATAAGGGGGGCTGTTATAAAACAATATAAATCTATATATCCTCATCCTGCAAGACCACCTGTACTTTTACGTAAACCACGAAAAATTCTATGTTAGTTTATTTCTTACCTCTTCCATTTTACCATTTTCTTTCGCCCTGTTTCCTATAGGGCGTTTAGTCCCTTCGCCCCATCCCTGCCGAGTAGCATGTCGGCGAATACATGCCAGCTGCACCTCTCCCTTATTCTTATAAAGAGCTCTCTCTCTCTCTCTCTCTCTCTCTCTCTCTCTCTCTCTCTCTCTCTCTCTCTCTCTCTCTCTCTCTCTTCTTGCCAAATGAACTGCCTCCGCACTGCGTACGCTGGTCTGATTAGAATTTTGGGGGGTTACAGTCACACGTGTATGGAAAAACTGTTGGTAGGAATAATACGCGAATGATCACGTCAATTTTGGAGGACGTGTACAGGAGTCCAGTCAGCCCACACCCGGCACACGGGAGCCACAGGACATCGCCCAAGCCGTCCTCCTGATATTCATCGGTGGACGCATGGTCCTCTCTGCAAGCAGCTGTTTGACCTTCTTGCTGAAACTGGCCTATACAGTATTCTGTATTGCACGAAGCCGCCTGAATCCCGTCACTTTCCCTTTTTCATCGTTCTATTTATGATGCCATGTGGCAAAATGGCGCAATAAATTGGCTTGCGATTCTGATACTACCTAATGCGATATTTGGATGCAGCTTTTTAGATGTTTCGACTGTGCAAAATATGTTGAGACAATGAATTTCAGACGGACACATTTGTATGGTTACAGAAAACTTGTATTTGCAGTGGATGACGAAGCACATTCGCTGGTTACCTCGCTCATAGTGCAGCACTCACTCGGGGTTCTGGCGTTTGGGGGTGCTGGGCCTCCGCTCTGGCAGATCGTTTAGTTGCAGCGGCTGACGACACACATGCATCGGTTGCCTCACTCGCAGTTCAGCACTCACTCCTGATGGCTGCAGTGCGTTGAGGCAGTACTCACTCGTGGGTTCTCTCGTTGGCAGCTATGGTGAGCCTCTGCGTCGGCGGCGTGAAGAGCGTCTCAGGAAGGTACCGCGAACTGCGTCTTAAGCGAACGCACAGCACCCTCACGCGCACGCCCCCTCACGTTCTCGGCTAGTGTCGCACAGTCACGCGCCTCGTGCGGGCACAGCACACTTCCCCTCCCTTCGCGGCAGCCTCCTCCTTTGCTTTCTTTCACTCTTCCGTCTTGCCTTCGCTCTATCGGTAACGACGACGGCGAAGCGGGTCATCCCAGGGACGGGCGTCAAAGAGCTGTGCCCTAAAACAAGGGAGATTAAGGGACGGCGGAACCGTTAATGGCTTGATCCGATCGATAAACCGAATGGTCTGGAAACTCATGCAGAGAAGTACAGCGTCTGCTCAGGACATTTAATTGCTTCGGAGATCGAGCTTCAATGCTGCTAACAGCATTATCGTTGAGGTCAAGGCTGTCATAAACCTTGTCCCAGCACTCCTCATCTGGATACTTTAAATCTAGAACACTGGGATTCTAGGTCTGCCCCACTGCAGGTTATTACTGAAGTCAGGTACACAGCCTTGAAGTCCAAATCTATACTGGAAGCAGCTGGCCGGTGTCCTGCCTGGGTTGTGCCGGGAAAGAATGCGCGCCTTTCGGCATTCGCCGTCGCCGAAGCAGTTGGTCGCGAGGACACCCTCGTTGCGGGAACTGGTGCAGACCCAGAGTCAAGCCGGTGCTCCTTCATTGTCGCTGACGAGAAGACCGTTTCAGCGATCAGCCGCACAAGAAGTTTCCGAAGGTAATGCGGAGCCCATAGCTTCTCACCGTCTGTGCACAATCTGTCCTTTCATGCACGTGCGAGTCGTTCCAGGTAAAACGATGGCGCGGCTACGTGTGAACACATCTTTCTGATCCCGGCCATGCACGAGC
Source organism: Haemaphysalis longicornis (assembly GCF_048455015.1). Taxonomy (NCBI): domain Eukaryota; kingdom Metazoa; phylum Arthropoda; class Arachnida; order Ixodida; family Ixodidae; genus Haemaphysalis; species Haemaphysalis longicornis. The sequence continues at coordinate 81,472,224 of NW_027526361.1, forward strand.
GATTCGCCACGCTAGCCTATCCATCAGTTTTTACGATTGTCCAACCTTGCACAGGTGGCACGCTAGGTTTCTGCCAGTAACTGACCGGCACATGAACGCGTATTGACATCGAGCATGCGCCCAAGCAACTGACCTGCGCGTTAATCGCGTGACACAAGAAAGTTCGTTTACCGTTGTGACGTAGATCATGGTATCGGCCGAGACTTGCTGTTGAGTCACGGTTGAAGAACGCACCCACTCTTTGGAAAGCTGTGGCCTTCTAAAGATATCCTGCTTTTCAACTGCTTTAACGTTTCAAAACTAACCCGTAAAACAAGAAAGTCGACTATGTCAATGTAATCGACGCGTGGCCACAGTGGCTGCAGCTCCACGCTCGTATAACGCAGTATTCGTCACCAAGCTCGAACGGGTCGACGCTGCACAACTCATCTTTTAGTAGAGTGGTCTGTAGATTTCATTATGTGCTGCCGCGTATTCCCACGTTTCTGACGCCATCAATGCAATCCTCGCCCTGCTGTTCCGGGCTAGGACAATACCAAACACCAATTGCGTATTACGGCACCGTGCCACCGGCGCCAGCCATCGTCGTTTTGAAGAAGGGCAAGGTGGCATCCCACCCACAATGTATAGCGCCACCGGGGCTTCAAAACATACTTCCTATAGGGTGAAGCAGTTAAGAATATTTACAACCCTCTACGGAAATATATAGTAAAAAGTAAGGAATATGGCCAAATTGTACGCCATTCCATCTGTCCTGTATTTTTTTTCCTTCCTTTAGACGTCTATTCATAAGTATGGGTGTGTCTCAGGACAACAAATAGAGCAAAACAAATCTTCGATACAAAAGGCTGCCCATTATATGTTTTTCTAGAGGCCATTAGCCAGGCTCGCGCTGTGAATTTTGTTTAAGGTAAAACCGTTTTCTTCAATGTTGCGGTGCTTGAAAACATAACAACAAATCCCTCTGTTCTCACTCTGTGATGTCTAATAACGTTTTTACAGACATTTCAAATCGCAAAATATGTATTTATTCCTCAAAATAGGCTTATGCTAACAGCATCAGATTCTGCTCGCTTGAAATATTTTCAACTCTATAGCAAACGTTTTTTAGCTCCCCTACCTTCAACAGAAGAAAAAAGAGAGAACGGCCATAATTTAGAAAACTGGCCATTTAAATTACATTCTAGGGGTGTTTAACTGTTTCTAACATAAACCGGCACTTTCACACTTTAAATAGATAGTGATAGCAGAAAATTCCGAAGTTAACAGCCATTTGTCCAGAATTTCCACTCACAGTGGAAAGGAAAAGCGAACCAACAAAAAAGGTGTTTTGATTCCCGGAAGGCGACATCTTTCATTCTGAAAAAAAAACATGAAAAATAATTCAAATTGTGGTTCGATACGTCATTATTCCAGAACGCCGTCGTTATATTCAAACAAACACAAAACGACACAGTCCGCATCCAAAGGACTAGCGCATTCTGGAAGGCGTGAAGAGCAAATTCGGCTCTCAGCGCGTGACACGTAGCTGGTGAAAAGAGAAAAAGGACGGATACACGTGAAACGAATCTGTCACTTCGCGGCGTGATAGAGTGATTTATCGGATAGCGGAGCATGCCATTTGGTTCCGCTGGCGTGGCTAGCTTCGCAGGGCTGTCATACACCAAGCCCTGATCCGAGAAGAAGAAAAGACGACTCCTTTGAGCGCTCTACGCCGCGGCCATTTTCCGCAATGCGGTCTTCTTTACTAAATTTTATTTTCCATGGAACAAAAGTTCTGCTCTAGCTGGACGTACCCCCCGCCCAAAGAATTTTATTTTTATGCGTCATAGTGCTCAAGAGTGTGTGACAATTTGCTCCGACGCCAAGAACATTTCTTTTTCGATTTGCTTGGGGAAATCAACAAACTAGAACTGCAGTTGTTTGTGCCACTGATGGGGACGGGGCACTTGATAGAAGCGAGCATTGAACCGAGACGGGATGTTCCTGTACATACAGCACTACAAAGGAATGATCATCACACTTGCGAAAACACGGCTCAAGCGGCAACTAAGATCCCGCCAAAAGGGACCGGATATTCGAAATATTTGTTGTGGTTTCTTGAAAACAGCAGTTAGAAACCACCAGAAGTATGCATTTTTAAGAGTCCTTCCTTAAACTATATGCACAGTCGTTGCTAACACGACAATCAGATGCCATAAAGATCCGGAGAAAATTGATAAATCTGGCATCTCTAGATCTGCTGCCACAGTCATCGCTTAAAAACACGTAATAGAGTTTGTACTGTGCCGTGCTTGGGGCATTCGTAAGCATGGAAAGCCCCAAGCATTATCATTCAACTAGTTACTGACCCGAGCGGAGGATGACCCGAACTCTTTTATATAAAGCACTGGTTATGTGACAGTGACGCCTGCCGAGCGAGTTGCATCCAGCTGTGAGTTCTCTCTCTCTCTCTCTCTACCTATTAACAAAAAAAAAAACACTCACGTTCGTTGCAAAAGCAACGACAGGGTTTACTGACATTTCGACAGGTCAACATCTCTTCATCGCAGTTACACACATCGTAGAGAGAACCGAACTTTTCTGTCTTATTTCCCCTAAGCCTTCCTTTTCAGTATTAAGCAACTCACCCTCAACACGTTGTATTACGTACACGACGATCAGCAATCTCGCTGTTTGACTAGAGAGAAAATAAACAAAACATTTGGAACGTCGTCAGCATTGCGCATCATAGAGAAGGTTTCCATTTTGATTTTAGGGGCCAAGCCTCTTGGGGCTGTGGCTGTTGGCGTCTCCTGTCGTCGTCGGTGTCGTCATCGTCATCGCCATCGTCGTTCACCTCATGTAGTTACGGTACTAAAACACCGGGAAACTCGTCTACGACTAACGTGTAATAAAAAAAACACCGGCACAATCGTTTACGCGTTGCGCTGGAGAGCTTCGTGCTTTAAAGATAACAGAATTTTACAGCCAAGCTGCATACCTATAACTCCCCTCCCCCACGGTTTTATCTCCGTTGGCAAAAACGCCAATACGCCAAGAATAATACACTTAGACACTGCATGCTTTGCTCCTGCCCAGGTTTCACGTTGGTTGAGGTTGCCCGGTATTTTCCTAATTACTCTGCGCGTTGTACTTTTCTTACTAGGGTGGAGCCCTTATAGGCTACATTGCCCATTTGTTTCCGTCCAAAAGAAGAAAAGAGCCGTTGCCTCCTCTCTTCGGTACACCTTCTCCCTTCGTCCACCTGTCCGCCCACGGCACCTGGTATTTTAATACACAATGGCTTGTATTGACCATAAAAAATGTCTTTCGAGCAGTGAATTTGTATTATTAGCAATGCATTGTGTTTACAGTGAAGTCGCCTTTAAAAGATCGGTGTCTTCTTGGCCTTTGTAAGCCGCCTTTCACACAATTTCGTTCCCCAGTGAAGCCTACCCAGCACAACGCTCCACGTTGCCATGGCGCGATGGCGCGGTTTGAGCGGGAGTTTGTGGCCAACCAATTACCTACACGCAGCTCCCCTAGTTCTCCACATTCACAGAGTGGAAGGGCACTAAATTTTGTCTTCTTTTTTGCTTTTACTTTTGCACTTTTTATTGTCTCTATTTTCCTGGAGGGGGGGGATGGCAGGGAGTGGCCACGGAATCGAAGTATCGTTATATGTTCCGTGCTATGCGATCTTTTGTTTACCTTCTGCTGAAACTCGGAAGAAATTCTCTCCCAAAGTGGGGTAAATGAATTTGCTTCCGTTTCTCTAGGTAACTCTAAGCTGGGTAACCCTTAATAGATGAGCACATTTTCGAATTTTCGTAACCTATAATTTATAAGATACAAGAGTAACTTATATCTTAGTAACCTTTATATAATTATACACGTAAGGGTTACGGAAGTATAGGTTACTTTGCAGCTTTCAGCATGTATACCTTTATATAGGTGACTTCTACCGCCGTGCAAGGCCACACACCTGGATGGTGTGTGGCCTTCAGTCAGATGAGATGCACTTGATAGCCTACTTCAAAAGGATGCCAAAGCTGTGATAACATAGCCTTAAACCAAAGATTCTTGTGTGACAACTTGGGTCATGATGATCAAAAAGGTCGTTCAATACAGGCGCTTGTGTTGGCACATATTACAGGAGCACATTTTCAGCAGATTGGCCTGAGTATTTGAGAACATACATAGTACAAATATTTAAGGAATAACGCATGACGTATATCCCTTAAAGAATGCCAGGAAGTAGACAGAACATTTGTTACAAAATCACCGTTTCTTGCAAAGCAGTATTTTGGGCTATATTCGCTGCATTCTTCGTGTCACCCAAGGCCTGTAATTTCACACTCAGAATTAATTCGTCTTTACGAATTCATCTTACACTTCGACCTTAGGTTTGTCATTACAATTACATCTGAGTTGTATATTTCCACACTAAGTTGTCGTTTTTCTGCAGCACTAACAAGTTCCTTGGCAAATTGCAAGCTGTCTTTTCGACAAAAGTTCTCCTGGCACATAAATTTCCTGCATGAAAACAAGCACTTAGGAAAATGTGAACACATACGTTTGGCGTTTTATGTTGTACACAAGCAGGCACGAAATCAGGGCACACTGAAGATTTCCAGAGGTCATCTGAATAACTTGTTCCCGGCTGCCGTAGATGGAGGTGTATATTTGAGGGGCCGTCACATGGATTTCCCCACCTTGCAAAACCACCTACAGAAAATATTCGACAAAGAACAAAATCCAGTACCACTATGTATCCCACGACCAAACCACAGGCATGTGAAGCACTATAACTACATTGCATGGAAATAAAGATGCAGAACAGATAGTGGAATGAAAGGCCAGGCCACACCAGAAATACAGTAATTTACGCAATTTCGAGTAATTTCACAGCGGTTCATACATCATTACACAGAGTAATTTTGCAGCATAGTTAAGCACAAGCGAAGCTGCTGTAGTGATACCAGCAAACCCTCCCGAATTTTCATCGTGCTGTGTTCAGCTTATCTTGCCCTATTTTTATCCACACTAACCCAGAGCAGGCAGAAATTTCGGGCCATGAGATAAAACTTGGGTGCCGCAGATACATTTGCAAAAGAGAAAAAAAAGCACTTCCACACCTTCATGTGGAATCATTGATCCCCCCTGCCCCCCGGTACTAAGAATTTTATTTTGAACGAGGCACCCCTGTAGAAGCCGAAAAATCTTTCATTTCAGTAAAATGTTTTTGTCAGTGTTATGATTTTTCCCTATTAGTAACAAGGAACCACAGACTTACAAGTTTTTCCATCGAGGTGTGTTGGGGGAGTGGGTACACCTAGGTTTTGCACCGATCTTGAAGTGTCATTTCCAGGACGTCCAAAACAGATTCTTTGTACCTGTAATGGCCGGAAGGGTTATTTAGGTTAAAATGCAAAAGTGTTGACAGCTGGACCAATTGGTATTCATTTATAATGACAGAACACCACAAAATTGACAAGACAAAGAGAAGAATACAACACGAGTACTCACTAACAAGTGGAGATTTATTAAAGAGCTCTTTTTTGTAATATTTTGTTGTAGCCCAGCAAAATAACCCATGTAATAATACACTAGCGGCAGTTGCTCAAAAACTACAAAGCTCTATGCTTAGGACATCGTTATGTTAATTTAATATCTACATGTAGTAACAAGTAATAAGCATGAGGCAAAATAATGTAGCAAGCATAAAATACTATAACACTACTTGAAGAAATACGTGGCATTTTTAAGGGTGAATAATTAAAGCTACTTTTTGTCTGTGCATGCCTGGTTGCCATCTTTACATAGAATATTTGAATAGATATGTTCCAGTTTTTGCATCTTCATAGCGTTGTTTCCACTGAAATCAGACTTTATTGGCACTTGTGTCATACTCGGTGGAGTCGTGGTTGTCAGCTCAAGGAATACTATCTGTCTGCAACAAAAACAGTAATTCTGATAAGTCATAGCATAGGTGTTCACATGAAAGCACATTTTTTGAACACTGGGCACCGATGAGGGTACAGCCCCCAGGTTTACCCCTGTCTAAAAGTAACTTGGCCAGCCCCGCCTGTAAACAAATTCGTCACTATTTCTATATCATCTGAAAACAACAATGCAGAAGCCTGCATTGCTGCCTCATACATACCACCATCCCCAAAAGTTGCTTTGCTACTTTACACTGGGATCACGGTCACAGCCATTGACCCTCCGTTCCACGCGAATAAAGTCACGAGAGATTTTTGCAAATCAGAATAAAGAACCCCTTACATGGTGGAAATGATCCACTGTCTCAAAATCAACACCTAATTTACCCGCTCAGGAGAAAAAAACTTGACAGAAATAAAGAGGCATATGCTAGAGCAGAATGAGTTAAGCAATTTCGAGCAGCATTTAGTGGACGACTTTTCGGCAATGCACTACTTGTGTTTACCCGAATAGGTTCCTACAAGGTGAATAAACTAGACACAATTCCGAAGATATCAAGCGAGAAAAATGAGCGTTCCGCGATGGCTGAAAGAAAACGATAATGCACAAAGAATAGTGCGATAGTATAAGTGCTTAACGGGAAGAAAATTCAATTATTCAACCAGAGCTATCCGACAATTACGCGGGCCAATCACTTGTTGAGTGCGCCCGATGGCCCGGCCAAGAGGGTAAAAGTAACGCTCAACAGATGACGAAGGAACACAAGCTGACGCTAAAAGCAGGACACGAGCTCCCTTATCTGTTGCAATGAGCCGGCTTGCCCGATCATCAGGTCTAATCTGATGCAACGAAGCAAGCCCGTGAATTCATTCAATAGCCATCGCGGAAAACAGAAAACATACTGCCAAACAGCCAGTGTTGGGTAACAAAGATTCCTCTCGTATGCTGTAAGTTCAAATATTGCATTTAAAAAGTTCCCAGCGAAAACACATCCAATGAAAACCCGCAAACCGTTGCGGTAATACACTGAGCCAGTTCGCTCCCACTGGCGCCCAACATGCGGACTTGATGGTCGTAGAAGAACGGGCCGTGTCCTAAACTGGCTCGCCGCTGCCTCCGTGACTCACTCTGACAAACAAGCCTTGTAACAGCAATCCTCGCTTCATCATAGGTCACCGAACCTGTGGACGCCGCCATTTCTCTGTATCCCGTCATGCAACGGAGAAATCACAGTGCGCAGGGAGAGATGGCGCGGCAAGCATCTCTTATAGGTTACGATGAGTTTTATAGGTTAGAACATAAAGGTTACATGGCAGATTTTGTTGAAGTAACCTATAAATCATTAAAGTAACCTATAAACCGCTTTTAACTTCACGCTTGTAATCCTTAGAACGGACTGGGATGACGAAAGCATCAAAATAAATCCACTGTAACCTTTATTCTACAGGTTACTTCTGTTTATAAGTTAATATATAGGTTACCAGGAATAAAGTGTACTTTGAGAAAGCTTTCATTTTCACCCATCTTCTACTCGAATATATTCATGGCTCCCAGCAATAGCGATAATGTTGATAATTGACGTAATTTGACACTCTGACAAGTGACTCTAATGGCTAATGGGAGTTTCATGAAGGGCGTTGGGACTCGCGATTTGAGGCATCCTGAACAATGGGTTCTCTTGATTGGTAAAACCACTCAATGAGCCTTGGAATCGACTTGTCATTTTTAGAAGCGCAGTCAATAAATGAAATATTCATGGCATACCATGTTCATTTCTCTCGAAATGAAAGGTGGCAGGCTGTTCACATTGCCGCAGGCTTGATCACTCTGTACTGATTTACACGAGAAATTCTGATGACACCATTATCCTGTCCTTTCTTCCAATATACCCGGAAGTTCTGCGGAAGATTTTCCGGTTATGGTTGTGACAGCGCAGATGGTAAATATTCGATGCAGTTGGCACTTGCGCGGCCCTCTGGTCGCGGCAGAAAATGTTGATAGCAAGCAGTACCGAACCATGGCGCTTTTGAGCCGGTAGCTTTTTTTTTTTTTTGATGTCGTGATAGCGTACACAGACTCTTACTGAGCCCGTATCGCTTTGTAAGGCAATATGGCGATTTATGGCTAGGCGATTTTCGCAAGAAAATGTGAACAACTGAGGTGCTCCAAAAATTTATTGTACCCGCGATTTGATTTCTGCGAAGCTCACTCAATTTTTGTATTAGGGTGGTCAATTATGAAACTCAATAAGTGTCTGCAGAGAGCGCAAAACTGGACATAGGATTCATAAAAATGTAAGTTATCGTAATGTAGAGTGATTATCTTGTCATTAGAGGTTGTTTTTTTCTACTGTCGTGAATCAGGATATCTTCAATGAATTGTGCATAAGGACTATGTTTACCTTTACTCGCTCTATTTCATATTGTAAGCGTTGCACACGGTAAACATTTATGACTGTACTTAAGCCAACTTCTACGCCTATTTGCCCAGTCTTGCCTACAAGGGGGGTCAATATTGTGAAGGATATAATTTAAAAAAAAATATTTTTGACTGATGATTTAATTGATTTCAGAGTGGCCAGAGAGCGATGTCTTTCCAAATTGATCTCAATCTCTGAGTTCTGTCGCCGAGAGCAGTGTCCCATATTTTTGTGCGCTGAGTTCGGTGTTGCTGAATGTACGATGTATCAAACAGGAAATTTCTTTGGCGTCTTAGCGGCTCCAAGGCAGGCTTCCATGCAAACACAAGCGTAAGGTGAAAAAGCCAGCCTTCAAACCAGATTGACAGAGCAGTTGCCAGCATGGGCCATTTATAAGGACGGTGGTATTTCCTGAGCTACATAATCAGGAAAATCTCTCTCTCTCTCTCTCTCTCTCTCTCTCTCTCTCTCTCTCTCTCTCTCTCTCTCTCTCTCTCTCTCTCTCTCTCTCTCTCTCTCTCTCTCTCTCTCTCGCTCTCTCTGTCTCTCACACACACACACACACACTCACACACACACACACACACACACACACACACACACGCACACACACACACACACACACACACACGCACACACACACACACACAAACACTGTTTTTGTTTAGGCCCACAGGTGGGGACGGGCGATGGCTAAAACCCGTACGGCCCTGTGAATACGAATGTTCCGGTGCGGGTCACCAGGGTTCTTTACAGAAAATTATGGTGTCGACATGCGAAAACAGATCATTCAACTCTTCTACACCGTGTAGTTGGAGTACCCGAAGATCTGGCGTATGCAGGAAGCGGATGGGGGGGTCGTAAGTTTGGGTGCTCGCTGGGGGTTGTATACGATGCACCAATTACGGCACCCACCATCAAAAAACGACTGCCTACTACTGTCGCCATTGATACACCAAGCGTAAGCGGTTTCGATGTCGACGATCATCATGATGATCAGCCTACCTGTACCGCCACTGAGTAAACAGGAACTTGAAGAAAACATGTTGCGTTTTGTACAGTACACGTACTAGACACACATTTATTATTTTTATTTTGAAATATTGAACTTTCGCGCACTGTTTTGTTTGTTTTTTTCTTTATCTTGTATCTTCTTTGTTTTGATTTCGAAAAAAATTTTTCAAATGGTTCTTTTCTTTCTATGAATCTTGCAATGAAAAGATCCATAGTCCCGTTTGAATGACGTTATTTGCTATAGTGAAGGTGACATAGCTACTGAGCTACCGCCTGTTGTGTTGTGTGCTGCTGAACTGTAGGACGCGGGTTTGATCCCGGTGGCGGTCGCTGTGGCTGCTTTTCAGATCGAGGCGAAAAGCCAGAACAGCCGTGTGTCGTGATTTCTGCGCGCGTTGAATATACCCAGGTAGTCAAAATGAATTCTTAGCCCTCCACTACGGCGCGCCTCATTGCCCAGGTGTATATCGTGGCTGCGTTAAACAATATTTTTTTGTTTTCTAAAAAAAGCTGCTCATTCCGTCTCGTTCGGACGTCGAATAAAGTTCTAAATAGGTAGAGTGGGAAAAAATAAACGCAGACAGAAAACTGCGTGGAATTATCACTGCGCAGCTATAGACGGGCGGAAGGTGTAATATTAATTCAGCCACAGAGGAGGCATAACCATAAAGTTGACAGCCATCGGCGTAGGTTTGCTGCTATTTCTGCGCAGCAGCGGGTGACTCGTTCACTTTAATACTGAAGACTAGTGAACCTCGCTGAGCAGAACGACATATCTGTGTTCCTGGTTCTAGCCTTCGGTGAAGCGTGCCTGAACTGGATGGTCACAATTTACTGTTTTTTTTTTTCTGTTCGGTTCCTTTCACATGGGAAAAAGTAGGGACTGGTCTTGAATGCACGAATTTCAAGTCCGACAATTAAGCATGAATAGAACAACTTTTTTTTTCAATCAAGCTAAGTTTTTATTACTCCTTGTTAATATAACAGACGCCGTTTCTTCCCTACCCGCTCAAAGACCCTTAAGTCCGAAATACCTTTCCGAGATAATGAATGGCAGCCTACCACTCTCCCTTTAGAAGAAAGTGCATGATCGCTGCATCTTACCGGTACTCATCTACGGGACAGAAACTTGGAGCCTCACTAAGAGGGTTCAACTTGAATTGAGGACGATTCAGGGAGATATGGAACGAAATATGATAGGTGTAACGTTGAGGGACAAGAAGAGAGCGGAGTGGGTCAAGCAACAAACGTGTGTTAAGGACATATTAGCTGAAATTAAGAAGAATAAATGGGCATGGGCAGGGCACGTAATGCGAAAGCAAGATAACCGCTGGTCATTAATGGTAACAGAGTGGATCCCTAGAGAAGGCAAGCGTAGCAGGGGGCGGCAGAAGGTTAGATGGGCAGAGAAGATCAAGAAGTATTCCGGATAAATTGGTCGCAGTTAGCACAGGACCGGAATAATTGGGAGTCTATGGGGAGACCTTTGCCCTGCTCTTGGCGTAGACAGGCTGCTGCTGAGGATGTTGTTTTTATGATGATGGTAATGATGATGGTGGTCGAGGTGGTGGTGGTGGTGGTCATGGTGGACTTCCGGAGTTCACCACTCCCTCTACGTTTGGAATATTCGTGCAATTTGCGAAGTAGAGCGTTACAACTGCACTGAACCAGGGCATACACTAATCTCATTCCTACTTGCTTCTCGTTTCTGCGCGCAGTCTCTCGGTACCTTGAAAGAGCATAGGCCATCATCTGTTTCCAAAATATTGCTGTAAACCATTCTGAACTCTGCAATGTGTCGGTATCATGCATTTATTTTAATTTTTTAACAGGGTAATGTCGCAGGTACAGATAGTCAAACTTCCTCAAGCTTAATCTTATGGAGCAGTAACGTCTTCAGTAGCCTCCGGTTCTCGCTTGCTTAGCCACTCAGGCAGATTGTCGCCGGCTGCCTGAGTTCCTTGAGCCCTTGCACAGGTATTCGGGCTAATGGGGCACTGCTGGGCCGAGAAGCCACGTCTCGTCACTGGAGTATTCTTGATGACCCTTCGTCTCGACGATAGAGAGCCCCTCCCTCATAAATTAATCACCGCATAGAGCCGCTTCCTACAGGTGAGGGGCTACAGTGTAGGCGGCGCTCCGTCGTGCTGACGTAGTTCGGCACCGGCACTGGGAGCATTACGCCTGAAGACACGCATCGATGGGGAACGCATCCCTGAGACCCGCATCTCATCTGGCCCGTTCTCCTTATGCGTCTAGGGAACTCGTAATCTAATCTAAACACTTTGGCTTATTGCTTCCCTTTTTTATCGTTGACCTGCATATGCACCTCTTCGAAATTACACTGTTTTGAGCCCGACAAGAGTGCATGTTGAGCAACCGTCTACATTCTGGAATCAGCTGCTCAGGCTGTGGTGACGTATACGGAATGTCGATAGCCGAACATGTACGCTGCACGGGAAAGCTTTTTGGGGGGCTTGATTGATTTAGGAGCAGGCCACGGGATGCAGTTGCTGATGTAGTGGTTCCTTGCGCGCATCCACGAATAGAATAGGTTAAGACGAGCCCTCTTGGGAAAGTTTCTGACAATTTATTTCATGCCATCGCTTACGTCTCTACTTTTTAGGATCATTGGTAGGGCCGATGCCTTCGAAAGAAAAAAAAACATTCCGGCGTTCTGGGTCATCAGCGATATGAAATACGGGATATGAACTGACACAAAAAAATGTATTCCTCTTCAGCGTGCTTTGCTACTTAAGTTTGTGGGGAACTTACAATACGTGCATGAATGAATCACTCATTGAACAATTACTCACAACACAGGCACAAGGAGGGTTCAACACAAGAAAAATGCGCGGTACTCTGATCCCTGTACGCGTACTCAGGAGCCTAGGAAAGTAATACGCCGCACTGCCGCCCGCACAAATCTTCCCCACCCATGTCACGTGAACACCCTCGCAAATTTTTGCTTCATTCTTAACAATTTGTCGGTCTCCACCTACGCGAATATCCAGGTTATTTTTGTTTGTTTTGGTTTGGTTTGGGGGGAGCGGTCTAGTTGGAATTGCCTTGCCGAGTAAGATCCTAATTTCTAGAGACAAATGTTTATTCACAAATACGGTCTAGTTGCTTTCGAACCAGGGGCTGCTGCGTTTCGACGCTGCCTTGGAAATTTCGCCATCCCGTTGATTGACTGATTGTAGGGTTTAACGTGCCGACGCAACCCAGACGATGAGGCGCACCATAGTGGAGGGTTCCGGATTAATTTGTGACCACGTGAGCATTTTTAACGGTCGCCAAAATCTCGTACACACGGGCGTTTTTGCTTTTCGCCTCCATCAGAAAAGCGGCCGCCGCAGCCAGGAACCGAACCTGCGTCCTCGTGCTCAGAATGTCGCCATCCGAACATTTATGCACAAGCTGCATCATAACATTACCAGGACCTAGTTTGTTTCGTTCGAAGTGGGTGAATGACGTCCACTGCATAGTCGCGTACGCACGCCGGTCTCTAGGAAGGAAGAAATTTTAATAAAGATTCCATTAAGTTCTTCTTTGGCTTTTACTGGAAGGCCTTGGATCTATATGTTTGCTTTCCTGCTGCACTGTTTCATCAGTATCCCCTTCCTAATGTTTGAATTCCTTACTGACTCTGGTATTTTCTCTTTGGAGCGAAATACTTTGCGACATCTGTTGCTTTTCGTGACTCTTGCAGAAAGCCTTGTGTGCCTTACCTAAATTACTCAAGGCTGATGTTTACGAACGCCATTGGAGCATTAACCGAAGTAATATGTGATTAGATCGACGCGCTGTAGAAAACAACCTCTATCGCACAAACAGTGCTTCGAAGAAGTGTCAAAATTTTGACTTGGCCATCGTCCTTTTGCCAATGTTAGAAATTCTATCAATGCTGTGATAACAGGCGCAGGCCTTTTGTCTCCAACCATTTAGGAAGCAATTCGTAAGGGAGCCAAACAACAGCTCAGAAAACGCCACCAGCCATCGCTAACATGCTACATTCGAAAGGCGAGCTGTAACCCTATACCCATGTGCGGTCAGATGAAAATACTCTAAGGGCACGTTATGGATCGGCAGAGGGATCCACCACTTGGAAATTAGGGTGCCTCGATTCATGCGTCCGCCGTACAGAGTGGAGAAACGCATGCGTTGACGCCACCATTTTGGGTCACTCCCTCGCCGCTGCAGCACGTCATTGTATCAAAACCGCGCTGTAATTATTGCCGCAACGTGGTTTGCTGGCGAATTTTAAATCATCTTGTATGTTTCGCGTTGCTGCGTCTTGTGGGAAACAAAAAACTCCCACCTCCCCTCGCGGGAACCCCTGTGTAGATGCGACGCATAGGGTATTCACGTTGCAGCGTTGGACAGCGGAGGAACGGCGCTTGAACGATGGAGCGGAGTGGCGCAGGCACCGCGTTTTATAGCGCGCATAACGGTGAGGGGACGCGCCGGCGCCAGTGCGTCTGCCGCGGCTATGACGCAACACAATCCAACACAATCCACTTTAATCCAATCCAATCCAATACAAGCCAAGTCAAGCCAATCCATTCGAATCCAATCGAATGCCCCTCGCGAGAGAGTGTTCGCTATCGGAGAGGAGAGGGGGTGAGCGGCGGAGAACGCAGCTCACGCGGCGAGGAGAATGGGGGAGGGGCGGACGCCGACAACGATGCCGGATGCAGGGACAAGGCAAGTGAATGAGATGCAGTCGCATCTAAAATAAGAGCACGTTGAGCCCTCTCACCCTAACGCGGTGGCACGGGACCTTCCAAAGGGTGTCTCCAGTGGACCCTGTACGGCGGCGCTGGCATCGAGTCAACCTATGTGAACTATGACCTGCGTAGGGGATGGTGACGCCTGCGCCCACAGCGATGTCGATTTGCGTGTCACGTGCTTGATTGCAGACATTCGTCCCGGTGCGTGCGAGCACCCTGTACATCGGATGAACTTGTGAAGAGCCGAAACATTTACTGCGAGCTCCAAATGCGGTTAGCGCACGTGCGAGCATGTCCGCATGAACCTGTGTGAAGTCATCAGTGGCAAGCTCGCCTAATGTATCAGCGGTGCTTCCCAAGTACAGTCTTGGTAAACAGTTTTTATGCCATGTAATAATTTACTAGGCAACAAAACATTCAAAAGTTGAGTGACCTTAAAATGTTTTATGACAGAAAATTGGCAAAAGCACCCTTGTTTTTTCGGTTATATATTATTTCGGTCACACTTGAACTTTAGATTTTTGCTTTGAATTTTTGATTGCGGAGAAATTCCTGCCGTTGCCTATAAAGGTTTTACAATGATTGTAAATTCCCAAAATCGAAGCCTTCAAAGGTCGTCGCAGCAAAATAACGATTACTGAAAATCTAGCCACGTACCGCAGAGAGTCGAAGCTAGGGCCCTCTTTGTTACCCCAAGACAAACGGCCTGGGGTAACCAATGAAGACTACCGCTATAATATTTCCTCTGGGTTGCATTAGTCACGAGACATTACGATTGCTAACGAGTACGCTAAACCCAGTTTTGAAAATAATTCAGCAAGGACGTTTCTTACTTTGGAAAGTCAAACCCTTACCAGCTGTTTCTCGCTTTTTCACTGCGTAAATTATCATTGAAGGCTCCGTTGATTTCCTCCCCATGTCGAACATTTGGATCGAATCCTCTGTGCAGTAAAACTTCTGTCATGCCACGGTGCTTCCGTACACGCAGGTGCTAATTCAACAACGCAACGTCAATACAACGTTGCCTTCTGTACAACTCAAGTCAACACGTGAAAGCGAGTGACTTGTTTTCAACGCACACGCACATTGAGACCCAGAACGAATCAAGTGACGATACCAATGCGGCGAAGCGACTGTTCTGTAGACGTAGTCATTATTCATTTTTATCGTTTCGAGAATAGTCGGGTACACCGTTCCTTTGTGTTGACATGCACAAACTGGAAAAAAGTATTCTCAACGCAGCTTGCTGCATTAATACTGAAGTTGCCGTTATCGATTGCAATTTCGATAACGCAAACTTCCGTCTCGCTAGTTGGACCTGCTCTCAGAATATTTGCTCCATTTAAGGTGCATGTAGGCGCTTTAATTGCTTCCACAGGTGCTCGAGTGGTGATAAAGAGCTATATTTTACGATAACGTCTACATAAAAGCCGTCAGGCCCGTGGCGATCATTTACTTTGTTTTGCATCTAGGAAGGCGCGTGCAAGACCCCCGTTTTAGAATGGACGCTGAGGTGCGCTTGTTTTCTCTGGGAAAATAAAAACCCGTATCTGTCAACGTGCATACTTCTGAACCTTCTCGCTCACACAACCCCGCAAAGGCGCCACAAAGACCACACTAAAACACCTCGCAGTCATGCGTACAAAAAAGTGTTACCACACTCAAGGTGATTGGCAATTCGCTCCGGAAGTATCTTGTCAGGCAAGTTGCTATACTGATGCCGGCCATGCCGACAGTGTCATACAAGCGCCTTTTTTTTTTTTTTGCTGTGGATGCGCAGTAACCTCCATCGTTTTCGACACCGTTTTCTAACCAAGTGCGCTCTATTGCTTTCGCTTTCGGTCTGAATTTTTATTTGAGAAAGCCACTGCCTCAGCCGGTTTTGCCTCTGTTTTGCCTCAAATAGCCGCAATGTTTTCCTCCCGCTCCGTACTGATGACATGCTTTTTTACCGTGTCACCAGTTCTACGGTTTGTGGGAGTTCATTGTTGTTGTTATAAAAGACCCTTATTCATACTAAAGGTTGTAGGAAGAGGTTATTTTTGCAAAAATGACGGCCTTCTGAGCCGACAAACAAAGATATAGGGGCACATTGATCTCTTCTCTATTAATGTCGCGTTTGATCGCAAATTCACAAGAACCAAAGAGGAAAATCATAGTGACGGTCATCTTCCGCCTCACGAAGTTCGTATCGTCCCTCCCCTTCATGTGAATAACCACAAACCTCCCAGAAAAGAGTAACAATGTCGTGTCACCCCCAGCTTATAAACGTGTCGAAACATGTCTTATTGAAGGGGTCCGCACATGCATGTCGCAAAATGCTGCGGCGGTCATTCCGGCCCTCACGGACTCCGATCAGCCTAATACGCCGAGTATTGGAATTACAACCCCACTCCGTAAGAATGGACAATGCTGTCTCAAAGGCTCTCTACTAACTTATGCAGAAGTGGCAGATTGAGGAAGCCGCACTCCAACTTGTGGTTCGCTGCTAAGGACAGCGGCGACGGACGCTAACGATCCACGCGCAAGCGACATAACCGCTTCGGCGTAAAACTCCGTAAAAGTTGATGTAAAACACACGCGAAAAAAAGTGACGGAAAAAGGCCGGGGGAACGACGTGCTGGGTTTTGTAAAGATACGCTTCGCCTACAAAAAAATGGCCACGTATCTGCTCCTTTTGTTGGAAATGTCACCGAAAGACGATAGTCGTCCGGCGCCCCTCGCAATTAAATGCCTCTCTTCTCTTTCCCGCTCACCTCTCATGCGGTTCCTCTCCCGTCTCGTTCCTCCCAAAATAACACGCTGGAGGCTTGCTCAAGTCAATTTAAATTAACCGCGTTTCACTGCTTCAAGTCGGATGTCTCCATGCCAGCGCTGCCGTAAGACAGAGACGCGTGTGAATTGAGATACGTTACTACTACGTTCATAGAACCACGTTGCCCTACTTGCTATTGCCGTTCGATTTCTTAAATGCCGCCAGGATGTAGCGCTGGCAACAGCAGGCGGTGGTTTTCTGGCGTTGCAGCTGTATTTCATTTCTGTCGCAAAAACCAAGCATCCATGAATTTTTTTTATAAATTCTTACTGCAAATATCACTTATGTATATATTTGCTGCCTTATATTTGCGTAATAACTTGTTCTTGTTCAGCAATGTTGACAAGTATGGACACAAACACCGGACTTAGACGTTTAGATTTGACTAAGGGTATATAAGACAATTGTGCAGTTTCTGTTTCACTTTAGCCGGGTGGCTGAATAGAGTCACAGACAGATAAACAGAGAGACAGACATCCAGACAGACCAAAATGTCTGCGTTTAAGTAGCCCAAGAAAGGCTATTGTCTTTAAAAACGCTTCCCTAAGAATTTCTCTGATATGCGCATTCACCGGCGAGAAGAACAGTGCGTTATAATCTAGTACTTGTTCTATGGTTATCATATTTGCTGTGTAAGAGCTGCAGTAACATCTCGTCTATACGTTTTTCGCGGGAACGGGAAAATGAAACGTATTATGCGAAATCGACTTATCCACAAAGGTTAAAAAAGGAGAGAATATGCACTCGCCATCAGCAACTTACTTTTTCTGAGCTACATTGAAGTAACTGGTCCGTTTGGGCTCCAAATTCTTTCTTTCAACGTTCTGAAGTAAATTCTTCTTAGACGTTAGAAAAAAAGGTGTCGGCGCTTTTTACTTCCCCGTACACTACTTTGTACCACAATATGTACCGTGTACTTAATCGCTGAAGCCAGCCGCCGGACGCTTGGAAGGCTATACTGCCCAAAGTGAGCGCGATGTTGTCGAATTTTCGCAGTAGGACTGCCGAGTCGGTGTTAACTCCTGCCGCTCTAACTTCCTTGATCCATGTAAGCGCGATGTCTTTCATTTGCTCATTCTTCGCATTCGCGGTTGTTTCACACTGGTTTCGAAAACATGCAGCTTTCTTGAAACCTCCATTAGTTTCCTGACCGACAATAGTGTTGAGTGTTGACATTGGCAAGCAGACATCGCGTGCCAATTCCATGCGCTTCCTCTTGGGTTTCTCTTGGAATTTTTGCGCAATTTTGCTCCACATTGTCGCAAGCCTAGCGGCACCACCGCGCACAGAAGGGAGGCACCCAGAGAACAAAGAAGTAGCTTCAGAACTACAGCAGCACCGAACACAGCAACGAGGCAGAAGTAGAACAGAGAACAAAGAACAGCGTGGGAAGCGCAAAGCATGGCGAGGAGTTTGGAAGCGGCTTCGCCTTCTTCCGAGTGCATTGCGCTCCTTCTTCTTTGATTGCGATACGTTTCGCTACAGTATATATACCGCGCGGTGCGTCGCCTGATGTATCGTGATAATTTCACGGAGCGGTCACGCCTGCCAGCGGTGTTTTAGCCGCAAAGCTGGTGCTGCCACGGCCTCAGCGGCTCTGCAACGTGCGGATCGTGGATTGTTGGAATGCGGTTTGAGCTGGTATGCAGAAAAATAAACGTAACATTTCTAAATATGTCAGTCACAATCCAGTTTCGCGATCGTAGTGTGCAAGTTTCGACGAAAATCGGATCGCAATAAACGCACGAAAATGATTAATATGAAGGGACATCGGCCGGCAATTAAAAAGACGTATTAGGCCGAAAACCGTCTTATGCAGAATCGCATCAACGAGGTTGCACAGTACTCCATACCACAAAGTAACGCTTACTCCCATAGGTTTCATGACGACGCTTATATTGCACTATTTAGGCCTCCATTGGATTTATTTATTTATTTATTTATTTATTTATTTATTTATTTATTTATTTATTTATTTATTTATTTATTTATTTATTTATTTATTTATTTATTTATTTATTTATTTATTTATTTATTTATTTATTTATTTATTTATTTATTTATTGGCAGACTGTCAAAGCCCGCCGACTTTACAGAAAAGAGTTTGAAGTGAAACAATGACACATTTCAATGATCTGTTAGCACCGTAAAATGGCGAGTTTGGACGATGCAGATCGATTGTGGTCGTTGTATCAGCCCAAACAAGTTTCCAGTCCTTGATTTTCCTTGGAATGAAGCAGCCACTGCGATGATTTGTTCGGAAAAGTGGCGCAGCTAGTTTTGAACTACGATCGCAACGAGGTGAAAATGCGGGAAGGCAACGGGTGAAGTTGATATTTTAAAGATGGATTGTATTCATGACTCCTGTAAAAAAAAGAGAATGCTGAGAGCATTCACAGCGAAAAGATGAGCAAGTTCAGAGGTTTTTTTAACAGCAGAGCTCTTATGCCTTTGGTTCCGCCTTTCAGAGTTACCAGCAACAAAAATCCAAAAACTACACAGCGCACGTGAGCATGCGCCTTGTGAGAAGCGCCCGGCGTCGGCAACTTCGACCTTCGAGAAAAATCTGCCCGCCGTTTGTGGCACGACCTCTCGCGTGTTGTTCTCGCCGCCAGTTCACGTGCGTTCGCGCCTGAAGTGTGGAGCATAGACGCCCAGCTCGCGCTACAGGCGCCGGGTTTACGAAGCTGGTTGCCGCGGATTAGGGCGCGGTCCACTTCGGATTATATGTGAAAGGTTGTGGACAACACTATCAGGGTCTGCCAGTCACGGAGAACTTTCAACGGCAAGTTCGGAAAAAAAGTTTGAGATGCAACAGCCGGGTCTCTGGAGAAGGGAGGGGCGCCGCTAGCTCTTCTGCTTCTCCAGCCTTACAGGATTAGTGGGCAATGAAATATCTGACCAGAACGCCACTTTGGCGGCCCTCCATAGTGGTGTTGACGTCGCGGAGATTCCTTACCTCGATTTGAAGCCAGTGATCCGAAGGGGATTCCGTAAATGCTGGCAGGACACGTGGGACACACACACAGACAACAAGCTCCACTCAATAAAACGACACCTAGGAAGATACTCAACAGAAAAACAAAACAGATTCATTGAAGTATCGATTTGCAGACTACGCATAGGTCACACTTACGCTACACACGCATATCTTTTAAATGGCCCACTCCCACCAGTTTGTGACAAGTGTGGGGACCGGCTCTCCGTCCTCCATGTGTTAACTGAGTGCGCATCCTGCAGTGAGGCCAGAAAACGGCATTTCCCTAAAATATATACCTTCAACATTCCGCTACACCCGTCACTGTTTTTAGGAGATGAACCTATGTTCACAAACAAATCTCCTAAATTATCTTGCAGATATCAAGTTTTTAAAGCTCATCTCGTACAGTGCGTGACCTCAGAGCCTACAAGCATTGAGCGAAGCCTCGATGTTTTCATTGTTCGCACGAGGGGCACGCTCACGTAGCGTGCTCTTCGGCTCGAGCTACAGTCATGTTCCATCTGTAATCCATTTCATCCGCCATTGTGAACATCTCCATGTTTTTAGTCCCGGGCCCTCTACACCCATATATACAGTATTTTAGGATATATCATACTCATTTCATACACATTTTAAGCTCAAACCTGACTATTGACGGACCGCTCAACATAGTTTTGGTGCTCTATGGTCCTCGATACCCTTGCGCCAATAAACACAAACATACAATTCAATACTTACACGACTAGTGCATGCTGCGCCAATTTTCATATGGCCGTGACGCTAGCATGCTGTGAATGATCGCAAAGAATAAACCGGCAGCGTGGTTTCGGTTAGGTTACGTGGCCCATCGAATATAATTTACTGACGAAACGCCGGTTCATTTTTTTTTACCCTATGCTCTCTCTTCTGCGCTTTCGCAAAACGTACGATCTGCAGGTTCTTGTTAACACAATTTCAACTGGAAACATAGGCTTCATTGGCTTTCTTCCAAAATTCAGTCTTTCCCCTATGGACTTCCTATAGTCGAATAGGAAGTTTGTGTTGCCCTAGAGGGGCGTTCGTTTGTACATATGCGCGGGGCAGACACCATGAGAGTCGGCACGGATTGATATCCTTTCTGCGTGTTCATCGAAAGCGCTCGAGCATGCACAACAGAAAGATAGAATAAATATCACTGATTTCTACATGTGCCTTGTTGTTGATGGCTTTCCTGCAGCCTAGAGCATGTCGCGCCTAGTGCAAGCCGGCTGCATGCCAGCGACTCGGCCTGCAAGAAAGCCAACGGATATTGCTGCGGCGGCAGTGCAGAAACGGGCTGATGTCGTTTGCAGGCACGGGCGGGAAGGGCCCGGCTCATAAATATTCACGTCCAGCCAAAGCTCATCTGCGAGATTTTCTTATCCAAAAGGGAGTCACGTAGGGTTCCAGCTCGTTCGGTGCCGGCGCCTTTTTCCCCTGGAAATGAAGGTTACGGGTCCCTTTAGATTAGGCGTCAAGGAAAGGGCCTCGGTGGCCTCGGAGGGATCGAAAGTTCCTCCGGCAGCAATTCCTCCCTCCGCATCCACGGACGATGCGTCCCCGTCTTCGGCACTCTTCATCTCCTGCTGGCTATGCGGGCCTGACGAAGCGAGGATCCGCGAGGTCCTGGTTTCCGACTAATTGCAGTGCGTTCTTACCCTCTGAATTAAAAAAAAAACGGGCTATGTAAGTACGGAACTGTGTAAAGTTGATATCGTGTACTCCTTTTGCTACTTTTATTAGCAGAAAAGATTTAATGACGTTCTCCGGTTTAGTATTCCATTACTGGTTCCATTACCATTAAGACTTTCCCTCTTGGTTATTTACTATGGCAGCAAAGAAGGAAGACAAGTAACACTCGTAACAGCTATGATGATCTTGATGCGGAAGCATCGACTGACCTATTGCAGATAAAGCCGCCATCAGGCGTCGGCGTGACCGACTAATGGTCCAACAAACAAGGAAAGTTCAATGAGAATGAATTTAGAGGAAACAAAATGAGGTGATCTGAGTTTCGAACCCGCGACATTTGGTAACGCGTGTTTCACACGCTCTTTCTGCACAATAGCCGATGCTTGGCCGCATCTGACAAAAGGTGGACCTAGCTTACGGGTTGCGGTCTTCGATTTCAAAACGTGCGTTACAGACGCGTACTGACACCTACAGGAATAACCTGTGCTTGCCAAAGAAATAAGATTTTCCTTAATTAATAATCTGTACAGCTGACTAGGACAATTGTCCGTGCCGCGCAATAATTCACTAGAAAAAGACAACGACGCCGAGGAAAATTAACACGACGGTGATGGTTAAAGATCAGCATACTTTCGCCGGTTCGTTTCTTCGTGAACCACCCCCATTCGGGAAAGGCCGTGAATCCGAAGTTTTAAAGGACTAATGTTGTGAACGTACAGTTTGTAGAATACTACATACTGTGTAACATCTGAAGGTGATGGCACGTAAACAGAACATGTGCAGGCCAGCCGCGCACAACCCTGATTCTAAGCAAACATCGGCGTGTAGCATTGCTAATGCTGATGCAATTCTTTCCATGAGATGAAGAAACGAGGGCAAGGGAGCAGGTACAAATGAGATGTAGCCCTGATGGTGCACTTCGTGTCACCAGGATTTCGCATTCAAATATAGTAAGCAGACTACATTTTTTTTCTGACAGTTTTCTGTTTTGCTATTGGAAATAAGGTATGACGAAAGAGAACTCGAATGTCACAATGAAGCTTGGTGCTGCGGCTAAATACATCAATTGTTTTGATTTATTTCTTTCGTATAGTTACGAGTGCGAATGCTTCAAGATGTTGTGTCGTTACAAGAATACCGTAACATACTTTCTTGTTACCGTGCAGGAGGCTTCAAGATGTTGTGTCACGTATTTTCACGTTATCGCACAAGGTGCATATGCCGACATGCACTGGGGTCACAAGAAAGGTAAGCTAGGTTGAAGATGGCCTTCTCTATCTGGGCACGTAGAGGTCTTATACCCGGCTCCTAAACAGTACGGATGCTTTTAAGGCCAACCTTAAGTCTAGACCACGATGCTGAAATCTCGGCTCTTGAAACGCAGAAGCTGGGTGCGTGCATTACACGGGAGTCATAATCGCCTCCTTCTCAAACAATCGTAGTAACCGAATGGCCGACGACGCCGTCTATCCCCAAGGGCTTCTGGCCACCGTCTGAGGGGAGAGAGAGGGACTCTTTTCTTCGCTTCAAAACCGTGTTGCGCAAGTAAATGTTCTCTCTCTCTCTCTCTCTCTCTCTCTCTCTCTCTCTCTCTCTCTCTCTCTCTCTCTCTCTCTCTCTCTCTCTCTCTCTCTCTCTCTCTCTCTCTCGCTTAGTCCCAAATAATGTACACTGTGATCTCGTTTTCTTTTAATGTATGAAGTGTTCTTTTCTTGTCCGAAATGAAGAAATGAATATTATTACGCACGTTTCTTCAAACTTAAAAATTTATTTTTTCATACAAGGGAAGGGGACATTATGGCGTATTTCCTACATCTCGAATTGAGAACCTCACATATTAAGAAATGCAGCATAATAAAACTGCAGTAAAAAGATCAAGAGTAGATTTCTTCAATTCGATTAGCTTCTTTCTATATCTTACAATGGCTCGTTCAGTGCACCTTGAAATGTTGGAAAACCAAATAGAGCACGACAAATGCATTTGAAAGTACCCCTTCATGCGTGTTTTTTTTTTTCTTATTATTTCAACACAAAGTTGCTTGCATTGTTCTGGAATCGATACACAAAACTACCCTATGCATTTATTATATGCAGCAAAAAACGCACGTTTCGGACATGTTCCATTTGTGCACGAAGCCAAAACAAAAGCTGATTTGTGGGGAATTAATGCTAGGAAAAATAAAGCAAATACGGTGCGTACCTATTCTGAAACTCAGCAACATCCCTGAATGTTTAAGGGATACTTTTAATGATGGTGCACGCCCCATCCCCTCAAAAAGGGTGCTTAGGCAGTGGGCACACAAAAGACATTAATCTCATACGAATCAACACCAAAACTAGACTTATCATTTTTATTTTCATTTGTCGGTGCTTATTGCCTTAGAGGTTAAGCTGTTCAGTTCTGTTTAGAGTTCACAAAATACTTCGAGTAATGCTGACGTAGTTCAGGTACTTATTAGGCACCTAAGACGAGCTCTTTGATGGGTTACTAGCTTGTTGCGGGACACACCTCGGCTGAATTTAGAGGCTTCACGACCTCTCCGAAGCAGTCAAGCATAAACACATACGACAGCGAGCGTAGAAACTCTGGTCACAGTGAATAGTAGGGTAGCAGGCGACAACTACACGCGATTCCTGACGACAGAAGCCAATGGAACCCAGTCAAAACTTCACCGCTAATACATTGCGGTATGCAACTCAAAATTCGTATAGAACACAAAACGAAAACTTGAGCCAGGAGTAGTTGTGGAAGGCATGATTTCCCACGCGGTATTTTCTCATTCAGGGCTGCACGACGCGTGGCGCCCGGTAGTTATTGCGGGACGTTTACGAAAGAAGTGTTGGCGTGACTACTAATCGAGAGCCCGGCATGCAGGCACAAGAAAGGTTTGTTCTGCGTATATTAGTGACTTTTTGGACTGTAAAGGATACTACCACGGCCATGTAGCCATTACATCTTTTTAAAGGAGGACATCATGAACTAGCATGGAAGGAAGCAGTCTTCTGTCGACCAACTACGGTACCAAGCCTGCCTACGACATTGCAGCTTTGAAGATCTCGAACAAGAAAACGAATTAAGGGGACCAAGTATACCCGCAAACCAAAACTTTGCCAGAGGCATCATGATCATCTTATTCAATATATAGACACGAGGCATGTACTGTTGTACCTTTACTTTCCTCATTGCATAGTGGCCTGCATTTGTGTTGCAGTTGGAAAATTGGGCTTGGACAGGCCTTTATACTGATCCTATCTGAAAGGAAAGTCGACGGACGAATCCGTAGAACATGGCTCCTGAAATAACTTCAAAAGCAAGGCAGCCCCATTTTTTTATCATTTCCTTTCGACAACAGCCTTAGCATCAGAGACTGTGCTCGTCTGCTTATTTTTCTCTATTTCATGAACGGGAACCTTGAAGAAAGGAGAGAGCAGAAAAGCTAAGTTCGATTAATGTACCGCTAATCACTACAGCAGGACGTGAAGAGGATATGCAGCTCGCAGCAATCGTGGAGCTTCGGATTCCTAGAAAAGTTTTTTCTCGTTAGCACTGGTGCAACGCAAACCGCTATATCAGAATCGCCAGTGCCACCAAGCAATGGGAGTGAAATTGAAACAATATCACAACGTCGTGCACGGAAAAGCACTCCGCATCAGAATAAACAATTTCCGCTATGCTGGCTGAGTCTTGAGAGTCTTTTATGGAACGCTCAGGGAACTCGCCTTGCCATTTGATGTCGCCACGCAGCAAGTTCAAACTTATTTTAAGTGCACGTTGTGGAACGCCAGCTATATACGCGTAGACTATATTTCTCGTTTCGAAGTCGACGTATTGGGAATCGCGACTTCTGGTTGCGCTTCGAAACAGTGGTATTGAATGAAGCACGACGCGCAGTATGCTGACACTTGATAGAGTGCAAGAGTGTATTCAAGTCCCAATCATTCATCCCTTTCTTCAAGTGCTCTTTTACGAGAAGAGCATCTAGTGAGCGTCTCCCTGAAAGCGGGTAACAGACACCCCATTCGCAAAACAAGTCTCAATAGAGAACGGCAGTCTGGATCATCTATTAAACTGGATCACAAATAGAAACGAATGACCAGACGAAAATTAAAAGAGTGAACAACCAGCCACAGCGGAAGTATATGGCTAAACGGGATACCCAAATCATGTCTTTTCATGCTGACACCGAGTGAACCTAGAGACTATATTCCTTCAAGGATTTCCAGCATTTTCCATCTCAAACAACGGAAACAACAATAACAACGGTTTGCTTATAATTAGTTGAGCGCCGTCACGCCTATGTTTTCGAGGCGTGCTGCACACGGTGGCTTTTTTTGTGTTTTTTTTTTTTTTTGCAAGGGCACAGCTGTGGCGAAACCTCAGTCGGTACGGCCAGTGCAATCTTCTGCTTGAGCGGTTCGAGCATCCCAAAAGTTGGTCTGTGGACGGCGTAAACCTCAACTACTCTCTCAGGAGTATCCCCTTAATGTATTTCGCTCTTTTCACTGGGAATGTGTGGAGAAGCCCTTGATTATTTCAGGAACCTTGGTGTTCCAATTCCCGTGTTGCAATTCTCGCCGAGGGAATCAGCGACGGGTCCTGTTGCTTCAGAATAGCGAACAGGAAGACCTGAGGAAAGTTTGGCTGCCAGAGACAACTTACACTAGGCCTTCCTGAGAAGCACTAATGCGAAATCACCCTGAATGATTGCATACATTTGTTTTATTAAAAATGAAGGAAACTCACAATTACGCGCAAGACTTGAAGGTACATAAGCTGTACGCAGCATTCACGGCCATCACGAAGGTTTCAGTCAACTATTACAGCCGATTTGCTCCTTATTCGCTGCCACAACCACCTTTACTCCATTATTGTTGCTATAAGTATGAGCTTCTTTCTTTCTTTTTTTTTCAATGGGTAATCATTGGACCTCACCTTGGAGGGATTTACCCTATGGCGTGTCTTTGTCGTTCCGAGCCAGTGCTGCCACAGTGCCGAAGCAGCGCGTTCCTCGGATTTGCCGTTCGTTAACCTTTGTGTGGAAATAACATTGTGCACGATCTACCTCCTCGCGCAGTTGAGAGTTGCAATCTCGTTACACCGGCACAATTCACAATAGCATGTTTATGTTTTGCAATATCTTCGCTTAGCCTGATTGGTTTCTTCTTCCTGCATGCTGAGCGCATTTTCTTTTTTCCCTATCCCGAGGCCCTCACACGTGCACGCAAAAACCGAAAAACCATAATTGCACTGCGAGCGTCACCCGACGCCGCTTACAGCGTATGGGAGCCGTAATGCCCGGCGGTACTTCCCGCCGTTATTTAGGGCTGGTTGTGAAGGCTTTCTTTTCGGCTTTGTAATAATCAGTTGCTGCCAGCGAACTTCCGCCCGAGAGTAACCGAATGTGGCTGCGTTCTCAGCCCTCTCGCCGTGAGCCCCACTCATTATGCACTCTACCCTGCTTCCTCGCAAGCTGAAACTGCGTGTGCGGCAGAAATGGCTATACTGCACTCAGGAGATGGGCCGCTTCCTGGTGAAAGCATTTATTTTTTTTTTCGTCTTTTTTGCTTCAATCTGACCATTATTCTATGCTGATTTGTTTCCAGATAAGTTTTTTTTTTATTTGGTCGTTATGCACTCTCCAATATAAAATTTCCTTTGCATAATGAGAACGTTTTTAAGAGCGGGGTGCTTTTAGTTGTGTACCTTTTTTTTATTTTTAGTGTATTGGAAACATTTTGACCCATGACCTTTTATCAGTAGATGACACAGTGTTTTTGTGCTCTATGAATAACATTTGACAGCATGCATTGGTCGTACGTCAAATAAATATGAACCACGCGCAAATGTCTTCCAGTGGTAACTCGAACAATCCTATTCTTGTTCATTACTTATTTTACCGCCAAGAATCGCACGGTATATTGTAATTTTCTCGAATCTGGGCGGAACTTGCCCCTTCTTGTGTGCTTTTTAGTTCAACAGTGAGAAAAAATAGGGAGACAGAAAGAAGCCTCAAGGGGCCACGAACACACAATACGTTTGATCATTCCAAGGACTGCTATGTCACATAACTACGACGTCAATTTTAACGAGAACTTCCCACTACTGAGTTAGAGGGTAAGAAAAACTGATGACGCTGTCGCGACCAACCAGCCACTATCTCGCAGGGTACTTATGATGTCGCAGCTGCTTGTACGTGGAAGAGCAACCAAAAAGAACGTGACTGGGAGACTTTACTGGTGGTTGCGGATACGTTCGATCTTATCACTTGAATGCTAAGTTGCACTTAATACACTGATAACTCTGTTTTCGTATTTTTCTAGTACTTGCCCGTTGACACCGTGAAGCCCGAAATCTGAAAGTTGTTCTTTAGACTTTGATGTGTTTTCTGGGTTGAGAAACGTCTCTCGGTGCTAGGATGAAGTTGAGTGAGTCACCAAAAGCTGGTCCTTTCAAATTTAACAATATTTTAATATTTTTCGCGGCCCTTAAACTACACATTGCGTAGCGCTTTGCCATTCTAGTCATTACTGCAATGGAATCCTTGTAAGGCGAGATGCTCACGCGTTTTTACAAACCCACTAATGGACATTCAATATATGTGCTCGGAACGGTTGACAAACTAAGCCAATGCGCCCTATTCGCAGCTTGCGATAGCTATGATAGCCATGTTAGGATCGGGCAGATCACCTCAGAAGATTCACGGCATAACCCGCCGCGGAAGAATGGGGTGGAGTGCATTCGCCAGGCATTCTCAGAAAATTAATGGCAGCCTACCATTGTCCCTGATGAAGAAAGTGTATGACAGCTGCATCTTACCCGTACTCACCTACGGGGCAGAAACTTGGAGGCTCACTAAGAGGGTTCAACTTAAACTGAGGACGACTCAGCGAGCAAAGGAATGAAAGATGATAGGGGTAACATTAAGGGACAAGAAGACAGCGAAGTGGGTCAGGGAACATACACGTGTCCAGGACATATAAGTAGAAATTATGAAGAAGAAATGGGTATGGGCAGAGCATGTAGTGCGACGGCAAGATAACCATTGGTCATTAAGGCTAACAGACTGGATCTCGAGAGAAGGCAAGCTTGGCAGGGGGTGGCAGAAAGTTAGGTGGGCAGATTAGGTCAACAATTCTACGTGGATAAATTGGTCGCAGCTAGTACAGGACCGCGTATTGATGGAATTGCACAAAGGGGCTTGGGGTGCGGCTTAACCCCGGCGACCATTGCCGGCAATGCACTCCCTCCCCAGAGCAGGATTGGCCACCCTGGTGCAGTAACGGCCACATCCTCCCATTAATGCGCCAGTTAAACCACTGCCCTCAGTCCCCAGCGGCTGCGAAGCAACTGACCACGGCGGCGGTCAGACCTGTGACGCAGCAGAGGGTGCTAAGAATCCCTGGATCCGGACAGGCCCCCAATGGAATCTGAACCTGGCAACGTTTAACGCGTGAACCTTATCTAGTGAAGCCAGTCTCGAGGTGTTGTTCGAGGAATTAGAGGGCGTTAAATGGGATGTAATAGGGCTTAGCGAGGTTAGGAGAGCAGGCGAAGCCTTCACGGTGCTGAAAAATGGACACGTCTTATGTTACTGGGGTCTAGAGGACAGAAACAAACTGGGAGTGGGATTTCTAGTCAATAAAAGCATAGCTGGTAACATAGAAGAATACTATAGCATTAACGAAAGGGCAGCAGGTCTTGTAATTAGGCTCAATAAGAGGTACAAGCTCAAGGTGGTGCAGGGCTACGAACCCACATCAAGCCACGACGACCAAGCAGGTGAACGCTTCTATGAAGATGTGGAATCGGCAATGGCTAAAGTAAAAACACAGTATACCGTAGTTATGGGGGACTTCAATGCTAAAGTAGGCAAGAATCAGGCTGGAGACAAAGCAGTTGGCAACTATGGTCTGGGCTGTAGAAATAGCAGGGGGGGCCTATTAGTTGAGTTTGCAGAACGGAATAACCTACGCATAATGAATACCTTCTTCTGTAAACTGGAGAGTCGGAAGTGGACCTGGAGGAGCCCGAATGGGGAGCATAAAAATGAAATAGACTTCATATTATGCGATCACCCTGGCGTCGTGCAGGATGTGGAAGTACTCGGAAGGGTAAGGTGTTGTGACCACCGTATGGTAAGATCTCGAATTAGGCTAGATCTGAGGAGGGACCGCCACAAGCTAGTACGAAAGAAGCCGATAAATGAGCTAACAATAAGATGTAAACTAGAAGAATTCAGGATCGCGCTGCAGAACCGATACTCAGCTCTTAACGAGGAAGCCGAACTTACGACACTGGAAGTCAGCGACAACCTTACACGTATTATCACGGAGTGTGCAGTAGAAGTCGGGGGCACTATGGCTAGACAGGATACTGGCAAACTTTCACAGGAGAGGAAAGATCTAATTAGGAAACGGCAAACCATGACAATCTCTACCGCAGCTGACAGAATAGAACTAGCGGAGCTTTCGAAGTAATCAATAAGTGTAAGACAGCTGACATACGGAAGTATAATATGGAAAGGATCGAATACGCTGTAAAGAATGGAGGTAGCCTGAAAGCTGTGAAGAGGCGTCTTGGCGTGGGGAAAAATGAGATGTATGCACTTAAAGATAAGCAAGGCAATGTCATCACAAATAGGGATAAAATAGTCACAGTGGCCGAGGAGTTCTACAGGGATCTGTACAGTAGCCGGGACATCCAGGATAATGCCGAACGAGGCAGTAGCTCAGAGGAGATAGACATCCCACAAGTAACGACCGAAGAAGTAAGGAAGGCTTTGAAATAAATGAAAGGGGGCAACGCACCTGGTGAGGATCAGATAACAGCAGACCTCTTGAAGGATGGCGGAGAAATTGTACTTGAAAAACTGGCAAACCTGTATACGCAATGCCTAATGACCGCAATGGTACCGGAATCTTGGAAGTACGCGAACATCATCCTAATCCACAAGAAAGGTAACATGAAGCACTTGAAAAATTACAGGCCAATCAGCTTACTGTCAGTCGTCTACAAGGTACTTACCAAGGTAATCGCTAACAGAATTTCTGAAACCTTAGATTTCAGTCTACCTAGAGAATAAGCAGGGTTCCGTAAAGGTTATTTAACAATGGACCATATTCACACGATCAATCAGGTGATAGAGAAGTGCGCTGAGTATACTGAACCCCTATATATAGCCTTCATGGATTATGAGAAAGCATTTGACTCGGTCGAAACCCTAGCAGTCATTCAGGCAATATACGGAACCAGGGGGTAGATGAGTACTATGTAAGAATACTAGAGGATATCTACAATGGGTCCACAGCTACCATCATCCTCCATAAGGAGACCAGTAAAATATCTATAAGGAAGGGTGTCAGACAAGGAGACACAATCTCTCCAATGTTATTCACAGCATGTTTACAAGAAGTATTCAGAACGTTAGATTGCGAACAGGTGGGAGTAAGGGTTAATGGAGAATACCTCAGCAACCTCAGATTTGCTGATGACATTGCCTTGCTCGGTAACTCGGGGGACGAATTGCAAAGCATGCTTTCCGCACTGGGCGAACAGAGTAGAACCGTGGGCCTGAAAATTATAATGCAGAAAACTAAAGTAATGATCAATTACCTCGGGACAGCACAGCAGTGTGAGATAGGTGGCGAGGCACTGGAAGTTCTAAGCGAATATATCCACCTAGGCCAAGTTGTGACCCCAGATCCCAACCATGATGCAGAAATAATTAGAAGGATCAGAATGGGGTAGGGTGCATATGGCAGGCATTCTCAGATAATGAATAGCGGCCTACGATTGTCGCTGAAAAAGAAAGCGTATGATAGCTGCATCTTACCGGTACTCACCTACGGGGCAGAAACTTGGAGGCTCACTAATAGGGTTCAACTTCAATTGAGAACGACTCAGCGGGTAATGGAGCGTAAAATGATAGGTGTAACATTAAGGGACAAGAAGAGAGCGGAGTGGGTCAGGGAACAAACACGTGTTAAGGACATATTAGTAGAGATTAAGAAGAAGAAATGGACGTGGGCAGGGCATGTCATGTGAAGTAAAGATAACCGCTGGTCATTAAGGGTAACAGAGTGGATCCCTAGAGAAGGTAAGCGTTGCAGGGGGCGGCAGAAGAAGTTTGCGGGGATAAATTGGTCACAGTTGGCACAGGAGCGAGGTAATTGGATATTGTTAGAAGGGGTCTTTGCCCTGCAGTGGGCGTAGATAGGCTGGTGATGATGATGCCCGTCTATAGTACACAATCGATCGTATAAGGTTACTATGAAGTGCTTGCAATTCCGTCAAGATAGGTGCCATCTGAACAGATGTCCTCAGGCGCGAGGCAAATATTTCAAAACCCAAGGTGCTGGCTCAAGGGCAAACGAGATCACATACTTGTGTTTATTCACCACCATGATCGTTGCTGACACGGGATAAGCCACCGATCTATCCGTTCAGTTTCAGGGAAACGAAAAGTATGTATAACTGCACTGCAACAAATTCCTATTGCATTTTGAGATTTGAAAGTAAAAACACCAACTCGGTTGACGGGGTATGACACTGGATAGTTCTGAGTCTGAACATGGAGTTGGCCATATTTGTGGCTTTATTCTTCATAAAATATCTAAAAACTGTATATATTTATTGATTATAGACTGCTGTCGCCAGTTTTGGAGTATCAGCTACAATAGCAACGTCATCGAAAGTTCTGGCGAAAAGCAAGCGTTAAAATCTATCGAGATATCGAGAGTACTACCAATAATATTACTACTGGAAGTCCCTTTACGTTGATAGCTTTAAAGAACTACTTTTATTATTATCAGTAAATATATTTATAGCTTTATAGAGAGAAACATTTTAATGAACACCGGCGAGGTTAGCCGAGCCGACGCGCTGGCTTGCTCACTAGATAATAGAAGCAAAAAAGAAAACAAAAAGCAAAAAAGAGAAAGAAAACAAAAAAGCAAAAAAAAAACCTATCATCGTCAAAACATGCCATTTGTTATGCCCAAAATTTTCAATCACAATACTCTGTCCAGTTCACTGCTCCGAAGAAACTCCAAGAGTTGCCTGACTGGGACCCGACCAAGGTCCCAAAACAGGCCTAAGTTCAAGTCCCGCACGAAGCTGCTTTCACCAAGATAATATAAGTTTCTGTTTGTGGACGGGGTTCTTTGGACACACGCATATAACATGACGAATATCATCTCGTGAGCCACATGTGGAACAAAAAGGTGAAGATGCCTGCTGGAGTTTTTAGAGGTAATGTCCTGTGTAGGCCACATTCAAGCGCAGCCTATGCGGAATGGCTTTCTCGCGCTTGCTGAGCCATAGTGGCATTCTGTAGGCGCACTTATGATCAATCGCACGAAGAGATGCGTGTTACTGCCTTGCGTCAGTCTTAGATAGACATCTGCGCTTTTCTTGCGGTTGACGAGGTGCGCATTGCCACACCCTTTCTTGTGAATGGGATCGGCAGAGCTTGAGTCACGAGACTGTGGGAAGATGAGGCGGCTTTGTCAGCTGCGTCGTTGCCGGAAACTGCAGTGGGCAGGAAGCCACCGCAGATCTACGCTGTGTCCCCTTTGTATCGCTTGTAAATGCGAAAGATTGATTTCCCAGGCCAGCTGTTTTTTTGGAAGCGATTTTAAGCTCTCGAGTGCTGACTTGTAGTCTGTAAAAACAGACCATTGATTGGCCGGATGGTTCGGAATATATTTATAGCTTTTTTTCACTACTTTCTCAGCTACAATTATGGTTGGCATGGAGGTCGAAGTTCATGCCTGGCGCAATGACGTCATTTTGTGTTTTCTTTTAGTTTTTCTTAGTTTTTTTTTTCGTTTTTTCAGTTTTGTTATTTTTCGACTTAATATTCTTATTATAGTCACTTGCGGTGTACGATTGGTTGATTTTATAAGTGGGGTTTAACGGGTCGAAGCTACACCTCAGCTAAGAGGCGTACCGTACTGGAGCGATGTGGGTTAATTTCCGTCACCTGCGGATCATTACATGCCTCGAAATCTCGACACACGGGCTCAGAACACATTAAAACGTGTGGGTAAATTTAGCAGCCCCGAAGCATGGTGGCCAATTGAGGGAATTCGTAAAACAACGATGCAGTTCTGCCTCTTTTTTACCTCTGACCTTGTCATGCTTAAGAATATTTTGCTTGAAAGAAACCCTCCCCCGTCTCAACGAAACCAGGGAATAACGGTGGCTTTAACTGACGATTGCTATTAAGGCACCTCCAGCTGCGTAAA
The DNA here is from genome assembly GCF_048455015.1 of Haemaphysalis longicornis. Classification (NCBI taxonomy): domain Eukaryota; kingdom Metazoa; phylum Arthropoda; class Arachnida; order Ixodida; family Ixodidae; genus Haemaphysalis; species Haemaphysalis longicornis. The sequence continues at coordinate 81,506,072 of NW_027526361.1, forward strand.
TGATCGTTTTCGCCATAGTTTCGTTATTAAGTTCACCCAAAGTTTCTAGTCATCTTCAACTAAGTGCTACACTGTAATTCGCCAAAAACGCACAGTGGATACGCATTTAGTGCACAGACGGCGGGAAGTTTAAAGGGGATGTTCTTGCCTCAAAGGAAACGTCCGTGTTGCGTCTACCTAGCACACACATAATTGAGAGATCAGTTTGAAGAACATTTTCTGTGTCCTGGAGCAGTTGCGATCCTTTAGTTGTTAGGTTGTTGCTGCCTCATGTTGGTTGAGAGAAACAATGCGCAAAAATTCTGGCTCATGAATTTCCACTAACTGCATCGCGTTACACAGCACCCGTACAATCAAAATGACCGCACTTCGTGCTTCAGTAATAAATCGCAAAAACGGAGAGAAACTGTTCGCAATAAGGTCCCTTCTGCTCCATTCGCTCAGTGGTGAAGCTGGAAGCTGCAAGCCAAGGGGCCCAGGAAACACTGCTGCGTTCAGTGGAAGATTAATGCTTCTGCGTTCACAAGTCATAAGAAGTGCATCGGTGTCCTTCTTTTACCTCGTGACATCCCAGTTCGCATTTGTTTTCTTGGTCAAAACTTCTGCAAAAGGATAATTTAAAATTGCCATACTATCAGGCCACGAATTTCTGAGGGCCCGTAAGTCTGCTTTAAGCTTTGACGGCGGAAACCTGCCGTACTATTTGGACGAGTACCTTTTATACACACGTCCACGCGGCAACAGAGCAGCCACACTATTTTACCGTCTATAACTCATCTTAATCCACGTTACTCCCACCTTATTCAACCTTAATCCACTTTGCACCTCTTAATCCCCCTTATTCCCTTCTTACAAATCATTACAATGAGCCACTAATCGATCAGTTATTCCTTCTTTTCTCCTATATGCCCTTAAACTCATCGTATTCCGCCTCACTACTAATTACTATCAATGGCTAATGGTATAATATTTAAATTTCGTTGCCAATAACCTTCTCTTAAACGCCGCTGGCATGCTTTGGTTTTCTCCCCGCCTTCCTTAGGTTTTCATACCGTCCGTATTGACACCGGGACCATTCAAGGTCACCTTCCAATAAAACATTAATTAAGGCTTGCGCCTAATAATGTCGTCAGACTTGCAGGTTGAGTCCTCTAGCTCACTACGCTCAATCTACCGGGCGCGGGTTATGCGTCACTTCTGTGATTCGAACATAAGCCGCTATTGCAAGCATGCAGCAAGCACGCCCATGGGCATACTTATGGCATGCATCGATTGTAATTAGATCTAATGGTGACAGCTGGACGGCACAGTGAGGCGAGAAGAGGCGCTGACTAGTGGCTGAATGGTTTATTGTCTGACAGCGCGTAATTAAGTGTCGGCTTCCCGCGGGCAATGAGACACGGCACCGCGGGAGAGCAAGCAAAGTATGAATTCATGTGTCATTCTCGGACTCAGTACTTGCGGCTTTGTTCGACTAACCGAAATGTGGCAACTCACCACAATCGACGCGCAAAAGGTTCTTTAATTCTGACACTCACAAAACTGCCTAAGCCCTTTTGCGGTGAATGCGTTTGCGTAAAACAATTTATGTCCGGCTTATTATTCCGCCGGCCTCTCGGGTACCGCAGCTGCTGACGGGCGTGCAAACCCTAGCGCAGGGCAGCACTGTAGACGGCGAAGTTTTGTCCCATGGCGTGCCGTTGTATTTTGAACGCCTGTAATGGTTGCCACGGGAGCTGTTGGAGCGGGAAATGTGATGAAGAGTCATATAATAAGCAGACAATCGATTTTTGTTTTGTAACACTGCCATGGGCATCGTTTATTTTCCATAGGCTTAGTTTAGAAAGCTCTTTGTTAACAGTATTCTCGTACATCTCCTTGTCACTACAGTGTTTGCCGCCACTCGTCATAGGAGCGTACGCAAAAAACTAGGCACACGTGAGGTACTTCTAGGCGGCCGAGTATGTCAAATGCGCGTCCCCTCCCAATAATCACACATTGTTGCAAATCAAAAGAGCAGCAGCGGATTGATTGATTGATTGATTGATTGATTGATTGATTGATTGATTGATTGATTGATTGATTGATTGATTGATTGATTGATTGATTGATTGATTGATTGATTGATTGATTGATTGATTGATTGATTGATTGATTGATTGATTGATTGATTGATTGATTGCGTGGTTTAAGGCACCGAAACTACAACTTGGCAAAAGAGGCGCCGTAGTGAAGGGCTCTTGATCAATTTTGACCCCCCGGGGATTTTTAGCCTGCGCCGAAATTTCTACCCATGGGCGTTTTCGCATTTCGCCCTCACCAGAAAAGCGGCCGCCGTGGAACAGAAACGAACACGCGTCCTCGGGTTCAGCAGCCCAACGCTGTAGCCACTGAGCCACCGCGGCGGGTACACAGCAGCACCTACCACCTTCACCAAGCAGCATATAGTCACCAGCAATCCAGGCACCTCTGCGCGACAGCACTTAACGAAGCGTGGGGTGTTTTTACAAAGTCGGCGGCCTTAGCCACGGCAGAACGCAATGATAACCATCCGCGCGAGTGCACTTCCAATACCCTGTGGCAAAACTCGAAAGCCTTTCTTGAAGTTCAGAAGTGTGAGTAGCAGTAAGCGGCATCAAATTGCACAAGAATGCTTTCGTATTTGAAACTTTAAAGAGGATCTTCGGCGTCCATGCAGTTGTTTTTAATTAATCGTTGCTTGAATGTAGAAAGTAAGTCGAGTAGGCTAAGGAAGGCGTATGCGAAGTAGTTTTGCGACTCATCGACGAAAGATAACCTCTTGTAAAATGGTAATACATATATACAAAAAACAGGCACTAAAAGCCTGGACCGAACCTTGGAGCGTAGGCGGAATCCCAACCACCCACAAGCGTAGGATATAGGCACATTAACAAACTGTAACTATATCATATCCATGTGTGCCAGCCTGCAGGCGGGCATGCGCGCGCCTAGTATGCGTGCGTGCGTACGTGTGCCTGTGCGTGTCTATTTATATATGTCCCACTTCCGCTTTTCTTTGAAAATACTGCGAGCTGCAGTAGATACTCAGCTCAATGGAGGGTAACGCGCGTACTAAATTGCTCATGCGCTGAACAAATCATTCATCACTGAAGCCGACCGGTATTACAGCGCGAGACATGTGGACAGAAATTAACGAATACTTCAAAACCCGCTTTGCGTTTCGGAGTAAATATACTAAGTAGTGCACTGTTTCCCGCCAGTTTAAACACAACGCGGGAGAGTGGATGAAAAAGTATGCTCTCTATTTTCCGGGGACGCGCTTCGCTTAGAATTACCGGAGCGGCACGCAGCAGCAGCTCGAACTCCGTTAAGCCCGGGCTTTGCTTAAGGCGCACGTATACTTTTAGGCAGGAGCGCTGTACTAAAACGTATGTTGGAACGAGGGGCAGGCGGCTATCGGAGCCTATTTTTGGTACAGTTGTCGTCATTTTGTGTTACACAACCACCCAAGGATACGTCATTCGATTTTTTCTAAGGCGAGAGCATTTGACCCTAATGTTTCATGAAGTGCAGAAAAGCGTACACGAAGTATATTGTTCAGAAAATCTTTGTCCGATGCACGCGTCAGGAGAGCAAAAGAACATCGCCTGAGGTGCGTTTTCAGAAAGAGTGACGGACCGAACGACGTTCTGAGGTCGCCTTGTGTACGTGGTAATTTGCCAGTGTGGATCTGGCCCACGCATAACCAATTTTGTGAAAGGATTACTAGAAGACCGTTAATTCGAGATTAACACCGACAGCCACCAACCGCACACCTTCAACCATGTAGTAAGAGTGCCACAGGGGGCGATCCTGTCGCCTATGCTCGTTTTGTTTTGTGATGAGTGACGTCGCTGCTGAGCTCGAGACAGTCAAAAATTTTGAAGCACACAGCATACGCGGTCGATATCACGATCTGGACTGACAGGTCGACCGACGTCAAGACGGCCACTGCGGTGGTACAGCGTGGGCTGCATGGTATTGAACGGGGGCTCAATTCCGTTAACACCAACGCAGCTCTAAATAAAGTGGAAAACTTAGGCCCACCGTTTAAACAGTAACTGCTATAAACACTGTACTTGTGTCCCCGCCACCTGATGTCTCTTTTTTTTCAAGTTGATAATTTAAGCCCCCCCCCCTCCAATCCGCTAATTAATGTCGAATGAGTGCCCGTCATTAGCTAGTACTGGTAGTTGCGCATTCTTTATTTAGTTGCGGCAGTAGTGCTTGAGCGCATGGTCGAAGAATGGGCAGGATGGTGAGAGTGATTGCAGGCATACGGGCTTGTTCCTACCAGACGAATTATTGGGCGTTCCGTTCGCTCTCATCCCCTCCTGTATGCCATTTCCCTAATTGAACTACTGCTTGCCAGGGGCGTCTAGGTCAGAACCGCGCCCTCCTACGAAGAAATCCCGGGGGACCGCGCCGCGATCACGTATCTATCGGGCGAAATGCTCCGTGTAGGGCTTCGGATGCCTATTTCTGCTGACGCAATCGGCCTCCGAATAAACAAACGCTTACTGATGCCCGTCGAACAGCTGTATTCGTTTGAATTGCGCATCTAAGTGTAATATCCTCCGAACCCAATACGAGCGCTATCTACTTTTGTGTGCAGGCGTGCGTGCGTGCGTGCGTGTGTGCGTGCGTGCGTGCGTGCGTGCGTGTGTGCGTGTGTGTGTGTGTGTGTGCGTGCGCGTGTGTGTGTGTGAGAGAGAGAGAGAGTGAGAGTGTGTGTGAGAGTGTGAGAGTGTGAGTGTGAGTGTGAGTGTGTGAGTGAAAATGTATAGGTTAAGCCGCAGGTAGAACATTGGCAGGCCTCTCGTGACACCGCGAACAACCATACATCGCCAAATACGAAAGACGCGGGTGATCACATAGCTGTAAACGTATGACGGGAATGGAAGTACAATTCGTGCAGGCGCTTTCCGGAATGTTCGAGGGGGCGCTGAAATATACCCCCTTGAAAAGCATTTTAGTGCACTCAAAACGAAATGCTTCGCATAGGAAATAACATGGCCGACTCAGAAATAACATGGGCGACTCACCTGGCAAGCCATTGCACCCTGCAGAACGTGCTAACCTTATGTATTGCAAAAAGAAGCACGGAATATACCTCCTACACTGGTGGGATAGGCCGTTTTATTGATTACCATACATTGAGCTGAGACTCGCCTTTTGCATCCCAGGAGAAGTAGGAATGCTACCCACTCAGTTGGTGCACCGCTCTAGTTCCAAATTCCATACCGGTTTGAAAGCATTGAATATTACGCATTTGACGGCGAAGGTCTCAGTGCTTCTTTGCAGAAGCCGTACTGTGTATTTTTATATTCAAATCCCATCCTCAACGTTTCTGCAAACGGGCAACACATTGCATAAAACATTGGTGGAAGGCGGTTGAACAAGAAGTCGGTCATGTTCATGATGCTTTGATCTACGAATCAAGTGCACCTCGGTCTCACTTTCTGCATGGTGCAGTTGAGGCGATGTTACAAATGACACGTCGTGAATGAGTCACCAAGGAGGATTTTGACCTCAGTCGCAACTGAGTAGTCCGACGTTAAGTGAGGTTGAGTTGACAACTGAGGCTAAGGATCCGTCGAAATCAGCGCACTCACGTTTTCTCGCCGACTATTTAAATTCTACGTGGTATTTTTTTGCGTGTGGGAAGACTCGTGTACGTGTCTTAAAACAAACTTTTTAATAAGCATCTCAAATTGAATATTTTTTCTTCCCTGCACGCGATAAACTGCATACGCTCGCTCTCCGGACACAAGGCATTTGTCTATACTAGTCGAAAATGGGTATTATTCCCCCGAGGAACATATCGTCTATCGATAGCGGTCACGAAGTCGATATTATACCGATCGCAAACTTCGATCCACTGAGTGAACCCACATTCAGCAGAAAAAACACACAATTCTATCCTCTCATTGCATAAATAATTTGACCTCATTACACGTTATTTATAAAAAACAGCTGCAGTGACTAGCTTTAAAAATAAATAACAAAACGAACCTTATATATTAGTCGAAGAGAACGGCCCTGTTACTCATTTGGCGCAATATCATTCATATCATTTCTAATTCGTTGTGGTCTACAGCAAACATGGATGTGGATGACAGTTTAGGTGTATCCCTTGAATACTCTCATCTTTGATCTGAGTAGTCTATCCCTAACGTTTAATAAAATAACAATAAAAGGACACACACGTTGTTGGAAAATACATAAAATACATTGCCAATCTTTTCTAAACTTCTGTAATGGCGTTTGCCGCATATTAATACCAACCGACAAGAAAGTCACACGGTGCTGTTACAATTAGAGACGCGTGAATCATTAGGTGTTTTGTTTTTCAGCAGCCACCTTATTTGCACCAGAATGTCGTGAAGGTATATTTATTTTATCTATACCCTCATAAAATTTTCACATAGCACCGATTGCCGTCGTCCAGCGACCTACTAGCAACGCCTGCCGAGTACTTGCTCTTTGGAAGCAAGGCCTCGAAAAGAAGCAAGAAATAAACGAAGCGTATTATTAATCGCACACGTCGATGCGAAAGCGAAGTAGAAAAGGTTCACTGGTCATTTGAGCGTGCCGCTGTAGTTCCGTTGAAAGCAATTGGATGCGGATCATTTATTCTTTAACGTTCGATGAATGTCGAGATGAAAGATTGGCCGTTTCACTTTGGATGGTGGCAGGCGAGGCGTGCATAAATAACCCGTAAACTGTTCAATAGGCAATGCATTTTATTCTTACACTGACACAATCCCGGGTATTTGTGTGTATTTAACGCAGTCTTGGGCGGTAACTAGTTACTAGTAACGCGTTACTGGTAACTAGTTACTTTTTCCAGTAACCTGTAACTGTAACTAGTTACTTTTAAGTAAGAGGAATTTGTAACTGTAACACTGTTACTTTTTTATGGAGTAACTGTAACAAGAAATACCGTTACAGTTACTTCATTTCTATAAAAAAATATTCAACAGAAACACTCGTTAACGGCCGATGTACACGCGCTTTCCAGTTTTTCGGACTTTCTTCTGCACAGCCTTCGCCTGCTTCATGTATGCCAGCTCACTCCCTTCGCATGGGTGAAAAACAGCTGGATTAGAAATGTTTAGGCGTGCACGTGTGCGTGGTGTCCCACGCGGTCAGCTAAGGGCTCGAAATTTTTAAGTATGAGCTGCAGTATTTCCCTCAGAGGGACGATGTCGCTCTCACCCAGACCATAATTAACGCTGCGACACGCGTATAAGCGCACGTGGACCCATGTTGACATCAGAAATCAGAGTACGATGTGCGGCTGCACTATTTTCGCCAGATCTGGAGCGCAGTAAAAGTGTTTGACACAAAGGTGAAGAGGAAAAAAAAAACATCCACAAACACTGTGCAACGTACTGAATCTTTTGCACTTTCGCGGAAGCCTGGAAAACTCCGATCAAAGCGTCGCCTTCTCATTAGCGACATGCAGCCCCGTTTGTGGGGTCATAAAACGCCGCGGGGAGTCTCTCGACGTCCCCGCGCTCGTCAAGCCCTGTGCGCACTGTAGAGTTTCTGATTCACAAGCCGCAGGTGCTTGCGACTATTGCGCGCTTTTGAGACCCCTGACCCTGTTTGGGACCACGTGTTTGGAACCCCTAGTTTAGAGGCTTCGTCGAGCTGTCAACAGTGCCCGAACGAGGTCGAGGAAGTAATGAATTCCACGCCCCTTCACACATACGATGGCCGCAACACACCACCCAGCATCTTGGCCGGCAGACGCCTGACCACACCGCCGCTGCACGAGGAAATATTCCTGGAAAGCCTCGCGACTTCTTTTCCAAAGCTGGGGCAGAAACGAATACTGTAGCTACATTTGTTTCTGAATGTTGGGCGCAAAGAATACTTGGGCAAGCTTCGTTCGGCCTACGCCTCAAAGCAAACGAAGGTGGCGGGCTCTGGGATCGGGACGTGGTTGCTGTGAAAGGCTGGGAATGGGAGAGCAGTGTTTCCCGGTCGAGGCGACAAAAATCGCCTTTGTGAGGACAGGGGGCGCAGGAAAAAACAGTAAAGCATCCAGTTCAGCTTCTATTCCCTTTGGAAATAACCTTGGCTCATTCCGGTGGTGGGAGTGCGGGGGTTTGGGGCGGGAGAACGACTCCGAGTCCCTACGGACAAACGTCGCTTCGGCAATAGTTCAAATTGGTCTCCGTCTCAGACGACAAGTACGGAATAAAATGCTAACGCCGCGCTTTTTTTCAGTATCTTTCAAAAACACTTCGACAACCGAAGTACTCCCACATCCGTTTCCCTTTTCCTCCGAAGGACCTTCCGGCGATCCACTACCCCCTCCCCTTTTTCCCCTTCTCCCTCATTATGCAAGGCGGTCAAGCGACAACACTGTAGGTGAAAATAAATTTACTTGACATACATTGTTTCGTCTGTTTTGTCGTCGAGCTCAGTATAGGATAAGTTCGGCCTTCGCGTTCATACTTTTTCTAAACGTAGCCATTTCTGTCGACACAGAGCAACTGCAACAGTTGCCTGGGCCCCTATGTCTTCGTACGTTTCTATTTAATAAGCTAAATCATGTTATCTAATAATTAGTTTCATACAGTAACGGAAAAGTAACATTACTTTTTTACAGTAACTGTAACTGTAACTAGTTACTTTTGGAAGCATCGTAACTGTAACTGAAACACAGTTACTTTTCTGGGTTAGGTAATGGTAACTGTAACACTGTTACTTTTTTCTGGTAACGTGCCCATGACTGACTTAACGACGGTATTGCTCGTCTTTTTTATTGTGAGAGCACACCTATAAAGCGACCTCAACAATGCCTTGTTATTTACATGTGAAAGGTGGTCGGGTATTTTTGTTTTCGGGGGACGGGGTAGGTTCCGCAAAAAATCGACGCATGGTCGACCCACGTAAATCCTGCTGGGACAGTTGCCAGCATAACTAGCCTTACTACTACTGGTACTACTACTACTACTACTACTACTACTACTACTACTACTACTACTACTACTACTACTACTACTACTACTACTATTGCGACAATCCTCACACTACTTCGGCTACTACTGCAACTACTACTACTACTACTACTAGCGGTACTTCTACCAGCACTTCTATTGCGACTAGTTTTACTACTTAACCCCCCCCCCCCCCTTCACCCTCGGCTGGTTCGTTTAGCTCTTCACGATCACATCGATGAATCACATCGGCTTGCAATGTTATTGCGGAGAAAACATTTAAAACGTGCTAAACTTATTGCGTAGTTTTACACACAAAGTTCGGCGGCACTATATAACAAAAAAAAAAAAAACAAGTGACAAAATGCGAAGCAGTCACTGAGGCATTAAACATAAGAATGACATTCCCCGAGAGGTACACATTGCTAGCATTTTGGAATAAATAAGTCGCGTCATCTGAAACAGCAAGAACAATGCTTGAGTTCAGAATCTCCACCGACCAAGGGCTATAAAAAGCCCTTCGAACCTTTATTACTACGGTATTTTCTATTTTGGTTGCTTTAAGTATGAGTTCGGGGAAGTAATTCATTAAACCGCCAACATGTGATTGTTCTCTGATGAATGCATTTTATTTACTTACGTTGGCGGTACACATGGTCCAAAATCTCTAAACAACAATGTACCTTATTAACTTGATTCTAAGCACCCACTTTTGCCATGCTCGCGATGCGCAAAGTAAGGGGAAGGGGGTGCTTAGTATCGAAAAATATAAATTAGCCCCCTAACCTACACTTTTTTGCGGCTATATCTTGGCGATACGGCCAAAAAACAATATTTATTTGGGCAAACATTCAACAGAAAATTAGGTAGCCATAGCGGAAGCACTCCATGTGTATTACACTCACTCAACCTCAGCCCCATACTAGTTCGTTGTGCCGCTTGGGCTTCAGCGCTCAGCATCCACCAGTAGGTAATCTTCTCTTCCGTTCTTGTAGTTTGTATTTAAAAACTTAATAAATGACTTCGTAAATGACTCATAAATCCACCTTGCGAATGTTGCTTACAAAACGGAGTGCTTAGATTGGCATCTACACCTTTTCTTTTTTCAAAGTTGGGGAGGCTGCTTAGAATCGGGGGTGCTGAGAATTTCAAAAATACGGCGGTAGATTGTACGTACCAATTGAGGAACAAACGGGGCATTGTGGTAGCGCAGAAAATAATTACTGTCATTATTATAGCTGAAAAAAGTTCTCACATTCAGTGTTTTTGCTCACCTGGTTCATCTACCGTTAAACATATCAACAGCCACAAATATTTGGACTTACCGTACACTACTAATATCTCGTGAAATTCTCACCACCATAACGTTAGTTCATCGCCTTTTAGGAAATAATTCCCAAAATACAAGCGTCGCACTTCACCACGAACATTAACTTCTTTGCTACCACTCATACATCACACCAAAACTGGACTCTTCCAGCATAGCCTGAGACCCATACATGAGATTTAACATGCATGAATGAGAACGGATTCAGAAAAACGCCGTTTGCCTTATCAATGCTTTGCGTTATCAACATCAGTGGTGTTGTCTTTGTTTTCCCTCGGCAGACGAATTCATGTCCCGACAGAAAATGTCATAATTACGGCAGACCTCCCGTTATAGTTAATAAGTCGCATAGCTTGCACTAGAATACAAAGTTTTTTGCAATTTCCAAGGTATGCAGTCTTAAGTGTCTGTCTATACGTTTCAAACGTTCCCTGTGGACGGTCAACAACGCCGGATTTTTAAAGACGATAGCTTTTTTGGGATACCTAAATCCGACCATTTTTATGTCTGTGTGTCCGTCTGTCTGTCTTACTGTCCCTCGATTGAGCAGCCTTGCGAAAAGTTAAAAATACAGTGGAACCCCGTTAATACGAATTTCAAGCGACCGCGAGAAAGTGTCGTATGACCGGGGTGTCGTACGACCGGGGTGCGGGTAAATGCCGGCAAGTAAACGTTCTCACACGGCACGTGGGCTAAGAACCTATTTAAACTACTATATTTAGCGCGTTCTCGCGTGATTAGCGAACATTTTGCAGAAAGGCCAAATTAAATAAAAGTTACACCATCTTCCCGAGGGAAACCCTGAGGTGATGCGAAGCATCGCGGAGTTCCCTTTATTTTCACTTACGCTGGTTACCCGCATCGCGTGAACGTTGTTGGCAACTCCGCGATGCTTCGCATCACCTCAGGGTTCCCCTCTGACAAACGGCTCTGTTAACTGGTTCGCTGATGCTGGCTGAACTCGTGTCAGCCAATCCGCTAGCAGGACTGTCGGTACTCATCAGACGCCGGAGCGAGACTCATCCGACGAAGCAACTGAGGCAGCGGCGCGTGCACGTGCTTATATATAGCGCTGGCGTGGAGAGGAGGACGGAGGGAGCAGCGCGCTATCGCACAGCTGGCGTGGAGAGGAGAACGGAGGTAGTAGCGCGCTATCGCGCAGCTGGCGTGGAGCGGAGGACGGAGTGAGAAGCGCATTATCCCACAGCTGGCGTGGAGAGGGGGATCTGAGGGAGAGGTGCGGACGCCAACGGACGTAGCCCCGAGCAAAAGATGCTTTGCATCTAAAAAAGCAACGCCTATGTTGTGCCCCCTTCCCCTTCATAGCGTCCTGCTAGCCCGCCAGCCAAGCGCGGCGCGCTATGCGATATAAGGCCGACGTGGTCCAGTAAATTGACTGAGGAAAATGCGTGTATGAAACGGCCAACGCACGGGACCAAGGCAAAGCTAAACGAACGATAGTACAAGGCCGAGATGAACAAAAGACGGCATTGCCGTACATAGTAGACACACCCGTTGAATGGTCCCCGCCGTCGCTATTGGGTCATAGGGTTTAAGACATAGCTGTTTGTCGTTTCCCACAAGACCCAAAAAACGCGAAATAAATAGGATAATTCAACCTTTGCGAGCAAACCGTGTTGCGGCGAAAATTATAGCGCTGTCTTGCTACAGTGACTTGTAGTGGCGGCCAGCCAGGGCCAGCAAGTGACCCAAAATGGCCGTGGTAACGGCTAAGTGCCTCCGCCCATCGCCACCTGTATTTTGCTCCACCATTGTGGCGGACGCGCGTTAATTGAGGCACTCTAGCAAAGAAACGAGCAGAGTGACAATGCGGCTTTGAGTGACGCCGATAAGCAGAGCATCGTGAAAGGAAGAAACTTGGATCGAGCGGGCGGGAAAAGCGGCCATTGAGGCGGTGTTACGTCTTATGTGTTTTCGCGTTCGTCGGCGGCTCAACGGGAGATTCGAATACACGGCCCACCTGCCACTTGAACGTCGACTTCTCGCGGTTGGCGCGTTGGCGTACTGCTGCCGCGTTGGGCCATCGCAGGTCGACTCCCACTCACGAGTACCCGCCTGCTTGCTTGTGTCTGTTCAGTAAGTGGTCTGTCTGGTCTGCCTGCTGACCTTTGCACATCAAGCAGCGTCAAACGGGGGTTAAGAATAAAGAACGTCAGGACGAGGATGCGAACCCTTACAAAAATGAATGTTGCGATCCTATTAAACTTGTATAGAGTTCCTATAGAGTCTAAAGGAACTCATTAGAAACTCATGGCAGACTCATGACCTAACGAGTCATCTCTGGAAGATCTCTAAAGAATTGCAAAAAAGACCTCCCTATAAAACTTACTCTCCCCACCTCTATAAGATCGCTATAGAATTTCAGAAGAGACCTCCCCATAAAAACTCACTCTCCTCATCTCTATAAGATCTCTAAAGTGTCTCAAAAAAGACCTCCCTATAAAAACTCACCCTCCCCATCTCTATAAGATCTCTATAGAATTTCAGAAGAGACCTCCCCATAAAAACTCACTCTCGTCATCTCTATAAGATCTCTATAGAATTTCAAAAAAGACCTCCTTATAAAAACTCGCTCTCCCCATCTCTATAAGATCTCTATAAAATTTCAAACGAGACCCCTCATAAAAGCCCACTCTCCTCATCTCTATAAGATCTCTATAGAATTTCTAAAGAGACCTTCCTATAAAAACTCACTCTACTCATATCCACAAAATCTCTATGGAATTTCAAAAGAGACCTCCCTATAAAAACTCAATCTACTCAGGCTCGATAAAGATTCTATAAACATTTTACTGAACTCGTTCAATAGCAGTTCTATGGAGTCTACTCTATGAAAGCTGTTTTGAATTTGCGTAGGGTCTTCACTATAGCAACTAACTCAATATAAGCTCACTAGAAATTCTATTGAAGTTTTAACGTGATAACTCAAGAAAGTTTCTGTTGTCTCACTTTGAAGTTTTTCATCCAAGTTTTTTAGATGGAGGCGGTGCACGGAGAATGAAAATGTCCATTACATATGCAGGTTAAATGATGCATATACCGCGATCACCAAATTTGGAATGTTAAAAAAATCATATAATTGGCTTCAATAGTTTGTGGAGGTCACTCCCAGCAATTTTGGCAGCTATATAGAGCGGGGCCGGAGATGCATGTTGAAAATCAATTTTAATTGCCCCGCCGCGAGAGCCTGCGGATTGCCACGGCACTACCAAAAAAGGCGAAAGGTATTAATTCCCTGCTGGTTTTGCACGTACGGGTGATGTCATATCTGAAATGCACTAAAGTGACTATGCTTGTTGGTTTAACATGATAGGGAAGTGCGCTGTCGTCCCCCATCACATCAGATCTAGCTACCCCGTTCCGGAATGGGAAGCACTCTCCGGCGCTGTTGTTGTCAGTGGTCTCGTTTCGCCAGGCAGTTTTTGTCACATATATGGCATCGTCAAATCTTGCAAAGTGAGAAAAAATGAACGCTGTATATACAGGCTTTCAAAACCAATTGAAGGCAGACATCATGAACAAAAAGTGAACTCTAATGTGTTCCAATCAAAACTTAAATCCGGTAAATAACGCCTAATTACACGAATTTACAAATTATTTTTCGAATTATATTTATATAAATTATATTTATATTCGATATATATTTATATAAAAATATTTCGCTGCGGTCTCAAAATTATATTTCTAGACCGCAGCGATGGCTCAGAGGTACAGCACTCGCATCGTATGCGGGAGGTACTGGGTTCGAATCCTGGTACCGCCGGGCACCCACCGGTTTCTTTAATGGGTACAGGCGTCCCTAGTCGAGTGCGGACCCTTGAGAGGGGAATCCACGCCTGGAAAGCTGCCTTTACCCTATCGAGGGGCCCCGTACCCTTGTCCATCTGGCTGGGCCCCCGGCCATCATGCCGCGTTGCACCATTGCCGGGGGTGAAAGAGTCTGGCGGCATGTCCTGCCACAGGCGGTTGCGAGCTGAGCGTCCACCGTGGCTGTGGAAGGCACCATGTGCATTCGTGTGCCTTGGTGGCGCCGGGCACCTACCGGTAAAATAGGTACAAGCGACTCCCCGGCCTGGCGCTCGGCCCTTGTGTGGGACTACAACGCTTGGGAAGTTCACCCGGCTTGCACGGGAAATCGCCCCTATGGAAAGGGGCGGCTGCAAAAACGCAGGAACTTTTAACCGCAGCGATGGCTCAGAGGTACAGCACTCACCTCGTTCGGGAGGTACTGGGTTCGAATCCTGCTACCGCGCGGCACCCACCGGTTTCTTTATAGGGTACAGGAGTCCCTGGTTGAGTGCGGACCCTTGAAGGGGGGATCCACGCCTGGAAATCGCCCCTATAGAAAGGGGCGGCTGCAAAAACGTGGGAACTTTTTTTTTCGAAGTTTCAATTAGTACTCGATAGAAAAGTGTTTTGAAACTCAATAAGAAGTTTTATGCATATTCATTTTAAACTCTGTAGGGATCTTTAATAGAAACTTAATAGATCTAGTCTATAAAGTTTCAATAAGTACTCGATAGAAAAAGTCTATTGAACCTCTTCATCCCATTTCAATAGGAAGGCGGTGGCCAACTAACTTTTGAAACTCTATAGGCAGAGTCAATAGAAACTTAAAAAGAAATCATTAAGTTCTTTCGACAAAACTCAATAAACTTTCAAAACCAAGGCGATAAAAAATTTTGTAAGGGAAGCGGTGTAAAATATGTGAAAATCGTTGGTTTATCCGCGCCAGGGTCCATCGTATGACGCGGACCGCGTGCACCCAACCGTCATATCATCAGGGTTTTTAATGCATTGTTTCTATGGGAAGTTCGCCGCGACCGCGGTGATCCGTCGCAAGAAGCGGGTTGTCGTAAGTCCGGGGGACTTATCAGCGGGGTTCCACTGTATTCGTCAATGCTTTCAGGTGGGCTTGTTGGTTGGAGCAATGAAACATGGTAAAAACAGCGCAGCTAAGGACAGGCAAAACATTTTTATGTCCCTAAATATGGAAACACAGCTCATACTTGTCAACACTCTTGAGCAAAAAGAAGTTGCTGGCATTTTAATGCAAAGCATCAGTACACAACAGAACTTCTCAGTGCTATTTTAATTGAAAGTAAATGTTTTATATTTGCTATACAAAATTGAAAAAGAAATTACAATACTTTGAAGCAAACATACAAAAAAAACAATCGATAAGACTGGAGCACGTCGCTGGGATCCCAGTTGAGCGTTAAGAAAGACAAGTAGAAGCCGCGCCGGCAGTGGAACGCGCGATAATTGAATTGACTTCAGCAATTTTCGTTCGTGATTATAATGGGAGGAGCGGAACGGGAACGTGAAGAGCGGGACAGGGGGGTGCGAGAGAGAAAGAGAGGAATTTACGAGCACAGCAGGCAGAAGACTATCGTGTTTCAACGACACTTGCAAAAAAGTGAGCAGATACGCGACCAGTTTTAGATGCAAAGCATCTCTTGCTCGGGGCTATGTCCATCGGCATCCGTCCGCACCTCTCCCCCTCTCCCCATCAGCTGTGCGATAACGCCACTCTCCTCCTCTCCCTCTCTCCACGCCAGCTGTGCGATAGCGCGCACGCTGCTCCTCTTATCCTCCTCTCTGCGCACCGCTCCCTCAGTTGCTGCTTGTTCGATGAACTGAATGGACGCTAACAATTCTGTCAGCGAACTGGCTGGCACACTTTCAACCATTGCTAGCCAGCTCACTCCCAGAACCGCGAGCACCTCTGAAGACAAGGCAGAGCAGAGGACAGCTCGAGATGCAGAACGCAAACGTCGACGCCGACCAGCGGATCCAGATGGGGTTTGGCAACGCGACGCCGCTTCGAAACGTCGACGTCGAGCAACGGATGCCAAACTTCGAGAAAGCGAAGCCCCTTCGAAACGCCAGCGTCGAGAAGTGGATCTCACACTGTGAGAAAGCGAAGCCGCTTCGGCACGCTTTGCATCACCACATAGTTCCCTTCGGGGAGATTGTGTAATTTTTTCACTCATGAGGCACGGAGGGCTTCCGTATTGAACATAAAAATCAGAACCTGGGTATTGCCATAACTAGATGGCTTTTTTTGAACACGCGATAGAATGATTTCCTGAACTAAAGTTGTGCTGAGCGTCGGCCCAACACAGAGTTCCTCCTCACCTTTAAACATATCTGGAAAGAAACAGCGGCGCACGAAATAAACTTCGCGGAAACACTTTTTTATCTGGGTTGTATTGCCTAGGATGTGCTTCCACATTAGTTGGGTAAGACCGACGTGCTCAACTTTGCGCGTGAATGCGTTATCCTATTTATTGCGCTGTTTATTCGTCGATGCTTCGACGCCAACCAGTTCCAAAAGTTCGCCAACCACAAAACGAGTGGATATTTCAGAAAGCCATTCGGTTTACTATGGGGAAGCTGGACGCCTTTTTTTTCGCCGCCCCATGTGTTTTTTGTTCCATCACCATAAGCGGTCGATCCCGCCAGTGGCCTCCCTCCCGCACGCTCCCTCTCCGGCCGGCATTCGCGCTTTTTATTTTGCAAGCCCTGGCTCAGGCCATATTTCTGTAGTTGTTTTCTTTTGTCCGCTTCCCTCTATTTCGTCCGTTCATTAACTTGCTTTATCGGGTACGTGCGCAGCTTATTCACCCGGAGGCTCTCAACTTCTTCCGCATATTCTGGCGTCCGTGAGATATGTAAGCCTCGGCACCGGATGCTTGGGGTGCGAGAAGGGGCCATTTTGAACGCGCACCTTATGGCCGCATAAAATCGATAGCTGAACCGTAAAAGGATGCCGCCTCAAGGAACTGTATCTAAAGAGTCGTTGCGGGGACGGAGCGGGTGGCGCTACCAGGGAATACTCGCCGACGGGCTCGCGTGCGAACGCCGCTTTAGAGAAGCGGCGCTCATCGAGATAGTTGTGCTTTGTTTCTCTCTCTCTCTCTCTCTCTCTCTCTCTCTCTCTCTCTCTCTCTCTCTCTCTCTCTCTCTCTCTCTCTCTCTCTCTCTCTCTCTCTCTCTCTCTTTCCGAGTCTGCAATTCCGGCGCCTTGCGTGTTCTGAGCACTCAAATATCTGAATTCAACATAAGCACGCAAATACTCATATCTGCATAGTTTCATAGCAGAGACTTTGCACCAGGCCGGTAAAAAAAAATTTAAAACAGTTCACTATGACGTGCAGGGCGTCGTTTAGTGCCACTTCTTTTCTTTCTTTTTCGGGCAAAGATATACACCCCATGGTCATTCTTTTTTTTGTTGTTGATGTGCTTTGAAATGCATGTATAGCTGACGCTTGAAACGTTTTTATAGAGAAGCTTTATACAGTCAAACCCGCTTATAGCGAACTGCAATATGCGCCATGATTAGTTCGATATTTTCAATAGTTCAAAATAGCCGAACCCGGCTATAACGAGCTTCTTGTTACGAGTTCGCAATACGCGGGACCCTCTCTTGCCCCCTTCCTCCCCCCCCCCCCCCCACACACCTTCCCTCCTCCTGCCATCCCCGCATGCAGAAATGAACATAATAAATAATGCCATTACCAGACACAAAACTACTTATTATTGCAAGCAATAAAGCTACTTTCACTGTAACGACCTAATTTCCTATAAAGCGGTGGTTCTTATTTTAACTTTCGTTTTGGCGACGTTCTTTCTAAGGTTAACGAAATAGCTGCAACGCTGCAGCTACCCCAGCTCGAGATAAATGACGTCACGGCCGCTCACCGCATGCCTTCGAAGCCAGATAAAACACCCGATGTTATCGTTCGCCTTGCTCGGCAGGCAGTGCGTGACGACTGGTTTGAAGCTAGAAAAAAAGCTGAAAACGGCTGACACCGAAGTGTACTACATCCAGGAAAACCTCACCAAGCAGACTAGAAAGCTGTTGTAGGAAACTAAGCAGTGGGCACGTGAAAGCAACATCCAGTTCGGGTGGAAAGGTTCTTGTGAGGCGAACGCAGGGTGACAAAGCGATTGTTGTCAAGTCCCAAAGGTCTCTTGAAACAATAGTATAAGTCCGCGACCACGACACGAATAGCATAAGGCCTTTATATGAAACCTATGTACGTTACGCCCAACGCGCTATGCGCGCACCTTGGTAATGATTACTTATCAGGTTTAAAAATTTTAGATTCCACTGCATCTAATTCACTCGCCTTGTCCCTGCATCCGGCGTCAGTGTTGTTGTCGGCGTCTGCCACTCTCCCATTCTCCTCGCCGCATGAGCTGCGCTCTACGCCGCTCACCCCCGCTCCTCTCCGATAGCGAACCCTCTCTCGCGAGGGGCATTGAATTGGATTCGAATGGATTGGCTTGGCTTGGCTTGGCTTGGATTGGATTTGGATTGGATTGGATTAAAGTGGATTGTGTTGGATTGTGTTGCGTCATAGCCGCGGCAGACGCACTGGCGCCGGCGCGTTCCCTCACCGTTATGCGCGCTATAAAACGCGGTGCCTGCGCCGCTCCGCTCCATCGTTCCAGCGCCGTTCCTCCGCTGTCCAACGCTGCAACGTGAACCCCCTATGCGTCCCATCTACATAGGGGTTCCCGCGAGGGGAGGTGGGAGTTTTTTTCACTTAAATGTTCAATCTGCTAGAAATAATCATGAGTCCTTAGAAATACTTTTCAATCAAATCGCTTTTGAGTTTGACATAAATGTGCTGTCAGTAACATGGTTCACTGATGGTGATGATGTTTTCACAATGCCAGGATATAACGCATTTTTTTCTAAATCTCCCAACTCGGCGCGGCGGTGGCGTACCAATATTAGTAAAAAACGAGTACCGCTGTGAACTTCTTAAAACCTATACTTGCACACATAACGACTATGAAGTGTTGTCATTGAACATGAAAAAGTACGTCATTTCTGTTGTATATCGCCCTCCCTCTGGATCACACACAGCTTTTCTTTCGTATTTAGAAAATCTGTTCCGGTTTTCCGCTCACAATAAGCTTGAGACAATCTGTGGCGGTGACTTTCATATAGACTTGATATGTAAGAGTCCTATGAAAAATGAACTAACCTGGTTGTTCCAAAGCTTCGGTTTAACTAGTGTCATCGACCACCCAACCAGAGTAAGCAATAATTCTTTGACTCTGCTTGGTTTTTTTCTTGTGGGTTTTCATGTTACGAATATTAAAGCGGGAGTCATAGCCTGTGATTTGAGTGATCACCTTCCCATTTTTATGACTTTCAAACAATCTAAAATGTTTCATAAATCGGCGTCTTTGGTAAGAAACATTTCTTGTACAAATTTGAATAGATTTCGAGAGCAATTGGCCACAACCGACTGGACAGACGTTCTTTAAAAAGAAGATGCGTCGTTAGCGTTTGAATCCTTCATAGGAAAATTCAAATCACTTTATGACGAAAACTTACCATATAAGCGGTTAAAGACGCCTCGATAAATTCGCAAACCTTGGATGACGCCTGATCTCTTAGGCAAAATTAAAGTAAAATGCTACATGTATAATGAATTTCTCACTGATCGTGACACTGATCTCCTAAAGAAGTTTAGAAAATATCGCAGCAAACTTAACAAAGAAATAGCGAAGGCTAGGAATAATTACTACATTAACCTTATTGAGAAATGCAGCGGTGATTCTGCTGCTACTTGGAGGAACCTCAATTCAATCTTCAACGTTTCTAAATCACCCACAGTAGTAACCGAAGTTACGATGGATGGCAAGCAGGTTAAAGGAAGTGCTCTTGCGAATGCTTTCAATGACCATCTTGTGAATATGACTTTTACAACAATTACAGGCGACAGTTCCAATTACATGAATCCTCCGTGCCTAGATACAATATATATTACTCCTGTAACCGAGCAAGAAGTTTTCTCAGCAATTATGCAACTCAATAATAGTAATTCTTCGGATTCATTTGATATGCAAACACATCCCATAAAACTTATTGCGGACATGATTACTACTCCGTTAATGCATATCTTTAATATTTGTTTTTCTAGCGGAACTTTCCCCTCTTCTCTGCAGATAGCGAAGGTTGTCGTTATTTATAAAAAAGGTGACAAGAACAATCTTGGCAATTACAGACCTATTTCTATTTTGCCCATCTTTTCTAAGGTATTAGAAAAACTTCTGCATTCTAGACTTACCTCTTTTACAGATAGACAGCAATCACTAACAAATTCCCAGTGTGGATTTCGAAAAAACTCTTCTACCGAACTTGCACTTCTGGACCAAAAAGAATTCATTCTTGAAGCTATTGAAGACAAAAGATTAGTTCTTGGAATTTTTGGAGACTTCTCCAAGGCATTTGATTCCCTTAATAGGAAAGTATTGTTGCGAAAATTAGAATCCTACGGTATACGTGGCATAGCGCACAATATCATCCAGTCATATCTAAGTAATCGTACCCAATATGTTTCATTAAACAATCACCATTCCTCAAAAAAAGATACTAGGCTCGGAGTCCCCTAGGGGAGTACATTAGGACCTTCCCTATTCAACATCTATATCAATGATATTGTTCAAATCGATCCTTCAGTTAAATTTGTAATTTACGCAGATGATACAAGTCTATTCCTTTCGGATACTAACTGTGAAGTTTTGTTTGAACGAGGAAATGAAATTTCGCTTAACCTTGGTGAATGGGCATCGTGTAATGGACTAGCTATAAACACTGACAAGACAAAAGCTGTTGTATTCCGAGCAAAAAAAAAAACAGCTGCACCAAAATCAAACCCTTTTACTAAACGACTCTCCCATTCAAATAGTAAGTAGTTTTAAGACGCTAGAAGTAACATTTTCTGAAAATATGCTTTGGGACCTGCATGCAGATCAAGTAGTTACTAAACTATCACGTGTCACAGGTTCACTTTACCGTGACCGAGACTTGCTTCCAATGAAAACTAGACTCTTGCTATATAAATCACTGTTCTTACCATACATTGAATACTGTTTTCTTGTATGGGGTACCAGTACTTCTACAAATATACATAAAATTACTGGATTACAGAATAGAATAACCAGAAGTATCTCAAACGTCGTCTCTGACCACCCCGTGCGTCCTCTGATGGAAAAACTTCGCCTGATTAGCATCCCAAACTTCTATGGTTACCGTCTCTGCAAGAAGCTAATTACGGAAAGAAATAAAGGTACGAATAGGCTGGTTATTATGTCTAAATTAATTAAAAATGTTCATACACGTGTTACGAGACATCCGGAGTTCTGGTCGGTTTCTTTTAACAGAACCATTTACGGAGACAATATGCAACGAAGCAAAATACCGGTATTGCTAAACAGCCTTCACAGACTGGGGAAGGACATAGATACCTTATCAGTTAAACACGCGTTTGAGCTATTCCTTAATGGTTAAGTATTTTGAACTTGCTAATATTGTCTTGTGTCATACTCCTGATTTTATTAAATAAATTTTGTATTTACTGGAAGGTTGATGCTGATGTAAAAGTATGAAGAATTGTATTGGTCTGTCTTGCATTTGTATGTAGGTGTATATACTTGTTACACTTCTGACTTGCATTCATCGGGATACATGGGAATTTTAGCATGCATGCCAGTTGATTTTACCTTGGCGTATGTATGTATTTGATGTATCTGTGCGTAAATATGTATTTATACAATGTTGAAAAATTGACAACATATTCTTTTGTCAATGGTTGGCAACGAAAAGCTCTTGTATGTACTATGCTCAATGTTGTCCATGTTACAGAAGGCAGGGGCCTCGTCAAGCTACCGTTGGGTGGCTTTTTCTCCCGCCTCCTTGTGTACCAAAAAACGTGAAATAAATGTAGACTTGAAATAAAATGAAATGAAATGAATGAACTAGCACAGAATTCTCTACATGACACATCATTTGCATCAGTTGCAGTCCGTGTCCTTCAATATCGAAGCAATGTTGGTGGAGCATGTTGGCTGCCGAAAGCGCTTCATTAAGCAGCATCGGACGGATTTCACTCGCGACACCCTCGTACGCTTCGATGCTTCCAGCAGCGCCAGCAGCCATGACATCGGCGATGGTGTCAACGTCCGAGGGGCTCACAGTGACGGCAACGTCGTCGTCGACACTCCGGCACTCCGCGAAGGGCACTCCCTTCAGCACAACATCGGGAACGTTGGCGAGTTCTTCCCACAGTTCGCCCATGCTTCCATCTTGGTCCGGACTCGCTGACTGGGAGGGTTTAATCGTGAGTCAGACGCGTCGGAAACAGTTACGGAAAGTTCCGGAAGTTACGTTGCTCCATGGGAGGCTCAACATCTCGATCGCAGCCAATCAACATCTCGATCGCCGCTCCGAGACTATGCATTTTGGCGGCAATTCTAGGAGCGCCGAGTTCGATATATCAGATGGGAACTTCGTTATAAGGAAAATGTTTCGCGTGTATTTTCGTAACTGATCTTTCTTTGTTCGATATGTAGCATAATTCGCTCTATCCGGGTTCGTTATAATAGCGTTTGACTGTATAGCTGGATCAAAGGATAATCCAGCGGTCCCCTGCATGCAGATTTATTACACGGGTTTATCCAGAATTTCAATTTTGGGGGCTTGTCGAAATCCTCCTGGGGTGGTGTTTGGGTGCTGTTTTGTCGAAATCCTTCTGGGGGGCGGGGTGGGGGTGTTGGGGGTGGTGTACAAAGTCCTGTACCGATAACTCCTCCTGTGCAACCCCATGTGCATGCGCGAAAAAAAAAACAGGCTGGAGACCAGGTAGAAGAAAGGGAAGAAAGATTGGTCGGTTATATAGATGACGTAGCTACACACTCCCGTCTTCCGACCCTGGAAAGGGGGAACGTCGTGCCTTAGGGAGAAAAAAAGAGTCTCTCAGAGAAGAGCGCACGGGCAGCTAGTTGCTGCATGAAGCACAGCCAAAACGGCTGCTGCTGCGATGGAGTTCCGGTGACATGCAGCGCCCCCTCGTGTCTGGCGCCTTTCAGTGGTACAAAAGCAGACGACCCTCGGCGACCCCCATGTGTTTTCAATAAAAACCAGAGCGACAGTTGGTTGTACTTCATTTAATTCGGTTGTGGTGCTTTTAAGTGACTGCGTATTGAATAAATTAAAGTAGTTGCATCGGCTAAACAAAATAATATCCGCTACAACAAGCCGATTTATCATCTTTCTTTTGAGCGAGCTGTCGCGATCGTCGCGACGTGGGACAGTATCGCCAGATCGCCTGGTCTAACTTCCTGGCGGTAATTATTGTTCTTTCTACTTGCGTACGATCGACAAAGGAACAGTTCGAAAGTATCGCATGAACCCAGAACGCTTCGCCTCTTTAAAACTGGGGTATCTGTAAATGGTTGCCTCAGCCGGAGCATGCAAGCGCACGGAAGAAGCGCACCCGACTGAGCTGACACTGCTGGCCTGGCACCGCCTTGAAAGCGAGTGGAAATTTTGTTTTGTATTTTCGCAAACTATATGATTCTCGCTCAACATTTTACCAACGGCAGGATACATGCAAAACAGCGAGTAAGTGATCCAATAGTGTCAAATAAACAAATTAGGCGAAAAGAATGGGCGCCAAACAACCACCAAATCGCAAGTCCGCTCCCTGCAGAGATGTGCACTTCTATAGTTACATAACATAACACAGCCGCATACTCGGTGCGCTGCCCCAACATTTACATAGGATCGTCCAAAAGGACGTAGAATGGGGCTAGTTGGTGGGACTTCATATTAAATTGCACTACGTATACAGACTACTAGGACGCTAACACGACTCACACGAGGTGCAAACTTGCAACTGTTTATTAAAAAAGACGACAGAAACGGGGCACGCCTACATATCCACACAAGAGCGACACTCTGCGCTGCGCGGGAAAACCGATAACACCTGTCTTCTTCCTGCGGTACCCCTAATGTCTAATATTCACCACTCATCAACGTAGTCACCCCCCATCTGGTGTAGCAAGCCTTGTCCCACGGCTGACCTCACCTGTTCACTTAAAAAGCATTCTCTCTCTCTCTCTCTCTCCCGTGGTGGGGGATTGGGAACATTATCAAACAGCTTTTTCAAGTAGATTGCATATAGCTGCTAGCGTTGCATACTGATATCTTCCGTTAGCTCTGACAAGATATTTTCGGTTGAAACATGCAGGTTAAAGCAAAGCATGGATGGCTTTTTTCGGCGTTTCTGCTTATTTCTGCAGCCTTGTGAGCACAATGTGCTCCGTGACTTTTTTCAAGCTCCCAATCGCAGAAATAGGACGGAGGGTTTTATTTTCCGGTCACTTGCTGTACTTTGTTATTAAGCGCACTTCTGCGGTCTTCAAAGCCGGTTGTGGTGCGCCGCTTTCCAGCTGTTCTTCGTTTACACGGTGAGAACCAACACAAAGAGTCGAGGCTGTACCTTGATTATGAGGTCTTCCCCCAGTGTGGTGTTACGTGTAATCTATTCCAGTGTAGTTTTCACTTCCCGTAACTGTATGTCCAGATCAGCATTCGGCCGTCCAGAGAAGCCTGTGACAGATATTACGAGGGATGATGGTAGTTGTTTGCATGGCCTGAAATTTCTCCTTTGATCTGACTGTGCCATGGTGAATGAGTGCAGGACCACCTTCATGGTGTGGCGGGGTTGGACTTTGCTTTTTGCCCACATCAATTGGATATCTTAACAGCTTCCCTGTCTTGTAAGAGCTGAGGGTCTGCTTTAGTCCTTCGCTAAGCTAGTGGTAGCACCCGTGACTCAGTTGAACTGCGTGTATCGTGGCCTCCTCTGTGAGTGTGGCTCTGCGGTTTGTTACCTATTTGTTATGGCGTTGATTTTGCGACGTGTAGATGAAACCTCTTGTAACCTCTCGTAGATTAAGCATCCTGGGGTTGACGCTAGGCATTTACGTGATGGGTTTTACCTCTTCCGCTGTTGCTTTCCCGCCCTCCCTGATACTTCTGCCTCAGTCCTGTACGCTTGCGATCTCGCCGAAAGGTTTTTGTGCATCTCCTTGTCTAGGGAATTTCCGTGTATCAGTGATTCTTGCGCCATCCAGCTTGGCTCGGTATCCGGGTTCTAGGGTGACATGGAATGGAGGTGCGTGAATGTTCTAAGCGGCGAATGCTTTGCGAAGAATGTTTACTATTTGGTTCGATTGGCAGCACAGTTTAGCGCTTAATTTGTGGGCAAAGTTCGAATATTCAGAATTTAGGATTAATAGAGCGGTGAAAGGGCTCTCACCGCACACGATGCAAACCTTGAAGCTTAAGCGCATGACGTGCCTTTTAGGGTTGCCTTTTTTGCGCTACGACAAAATTCTGCAACACAGCCCAACACAAGCAAGCCTTGCACGAAACGAGTGCCTGCCAACCCAGCTGTATCCCAACTGAAGTTAAACGCTACTTCTCTAAAATTTATAAACTGAATAAGACGCAACATGAAACTGCACAATACAGTCACAGCCTCAACGTCGGCAGCCACGTGCAACTTTTGCACGGCACATCAACATCCGGATTTGTACCAGTTAATATAAAACTGGACACGCTTCAGCCGGTCCACAGCTCTCTTACTCGAGATATCGCAAGCCCATCTAACAAAAATGCCCTTCAACAATGAGTCCGTAGCGAGCCATCTTTGTTTGGAGAAACTGGCCGCTACGTGCTAGTAAGCGGTCTATATAAAGAAATCTGAGGCGAGCCTCACAAAACCCGCGATGGTATTCCTGACTGTAGAGTGGAGGCGTGATACACAACTATTCCCTCCGTATTACATCTGTCCACACCATGGGCTATAACCTCCTTGTAGAATAAAAGCAAGCAATCGATTACGCGAACATTCATTCAAATAGGGTCAAATGAGTATGGATTCAGGAGTTATTTAAACTGAAGCTGTCCTTGTGAAACCGATGGCGTTCTGCCCCAAAATAACTAAGGTATTTCCCTATAGACCGGTTGGTAGACCGAAAATCTCTGATAAGATCTCTGACACGCGGTATGTGCGCCAAACCGGTCTTCCATCATGTAAATGCGGTTACTTAAAAATCACAAAAAAAGAACGGTTCTGTAGGTAAGACAATAAACGCATCGATCATAGAGAAGGCGTACAAAAGCACACCTTTATCGCATAAACCACGGATCGGTATACGTTTACATCGCGCATAGATGCGTTTCCTTAGTGCGCGAAAAATCGTCGCATCCGTTCGTTCATCCTTTGAGATTCGAATCATTGAAGGCTTGACGATCTATTGTACGGATTTCCAGCGAAGGATGGACGCACTTTTAGCGAAGGTTTTGAAGCACTTTTTACGCAGTTTTGATGTGAGAATGCTTTCGCGCGTGTATATCAAGTTTCTTTAGGAAGGGATGGCAATCTGTGAACAGCGGAGCTTAGTAAGCTTTTGGTTCCCCCGTGGAGAGTTACCAAAAAACTATCATCAATCAGCGAACTAGAGAGGGGGAAAATACAACACAACGAAGTGCGAGGGGATGCGGGGAGGATGCAAGGAGCCCACGAGCACGTGTTGGGAGTGCGCGCCTAAAAGAAAAAGTGTCGTTAGTGAGGTTCCGGGAATCAAACCCGGTACCTTTACGCATTGAAACCGGCAACCTCCCTAGTGGGCCACACCATAGGCCCGAGGGGACAAGGTTAGCAGCGGCGGGGGAAAATAACATTTGCAGACAATTGGAAAGACAGAAAAGGTTGCGTTGGCAGGCACTGCGCAACATATAAAGGAAAAAAGGCCTGATCAGGATTTTCGCAAGTATTGGAGCCAAAGAGGTTAATATTGAAGAGTTAAAAATAAATAAAAATAACAGCGAATATAAGCGCGCCATTAGCGTGCAAAAACAATTACATCTCGCCTTCCAAGGCCGCCTAATTATTAGACCGGAAGGCAGACGCACCCGTGTGTTCTGGGAGGTCAGAAATGATAAGAATAAGAGAACGATAACAGCAATAACCTAACCCCACAATTAAGCACCACAAAAACAATTAAAATACCGCCGCCAAAAAGAAAACCGCTGCCAAACTAAAAGACCTCCGATACGAAACGAGACGAATCAGAGGAGAAAACAATTCCCGTGGTCGGATCTCACCTGAGTCCCTCTCGTTATTAAACCGGCTTCTACGCAATTGCGCTCGTGGCGTAATCTCTTGCGTGCTGTTCTCCTCGCCAGCTCACCGGTGTTCGCGCCTCAAGTGGGGAGCCCGGACGTCGAGTTCTCGCTAGGGACGCCCAGTTCACGAAGCTGGTTGCCGCGACTTCTAGCGCGTGTAAACGCGGTACACTCTTGGCACAGATGTGAAATCCTGCCGACAAAACGATCCGGGCCTGCCAGTCATGGAGAACTTTCAGCGGCAAGTTCGGAAATCCATGTGAGGTGCAACAGCCGTGTCTCCGACGAAGGGAGAGGGGCGCCGGCTCCGCTGTTTCTTCAGCTTTCCAGCAGTAGTTCAAGCTGCTCCATTTTTTACTCGCCGTTTTTCACTGAGGTCATACAAGCCACTAGCATGTCGAAGCTTTTTCTTCAGAACAGGAGGAACTGGAGCCAGTCAGATGTGTATTCACTTGCTAGCACTTCTTGAGGGCAAAGTATTGAATCTTTTTGTAATGCGTAGCATTCTTTGCTGACTACCCCAGAGCCGGGACAGTGTGATGCCTTGCATTTCCGCGAAAATGCATATATAGCGGAAATTCTACCTTTAATGGTTTTAATAGCGTAAAGGGAGATAATAAGTCCTACAGAAGTATAAAAAATAAAAATAAAAAAATAAAATTGCAAAAAAATGTTCCGCCAAAATCAAAAACACGCACTTTATCATCTCCTCCAAAACCTGAAGAAAACACTAAAAAGTGTGCAAAAGAACAGCTCAAAATACCAAAAAATAAATTGCAAAAAGCGCGAACAACTGTGTAACGCCCTGCATTTCCATAAACATACAGATTTGTCGGAAGCTTTCTCTTTGTTTGTTATTATAGCGTAAATAAAGATAATTATTCTCGCAGAATTTTTAAAACCGAATAAACAAAAGCGTACAAGAAATACTAACAAAAATGACCTAACAATATAAAAAATGTGCGTCTTATGCACTTCCCCCAATCCCGAAGAAAAAACGAAAAATGTCCGCAAAAGAACATTGGAAGTACGAATAAAGAAATACCGTAAGCGCACCAAGTCTGCAGTACGCTTTGCATCTTCTAAAAAAGATAGCATAATTTGCGAAGTTAAGGCATTTCATCGCTAGAATGGTGCAAATTTACATCTTACAAATAATAAAATACCACCACGTCTTTCGCCACTCAGGGCCACATTTGGCTCTAAACATTTAACTCGCACTCTAGACAAGCGGCATAAGAATGCCACGCATTGGTAGAAAATTCACTGAATTTCTGCAGGTTAGTTTTCGTTGACGGGTTTGACCTCTTATGCTAATATTTTCATTTTTTTCTACTGTTTTCATATCCAACTCTACTACAGGGACACTCAGAGGTAAGTCTTGACTGTCAAACTTATCATTTCCTTTTGTAGCTGTGTGTTAGAAGCTCTATAATTACTTAAGGAAAGGCGTTCGGATTCGAAGATATTCAAGTACATTCAATTTTTCAATTTTTCCACTTAGGTTCCGCTTCGCAGCCAGAAACTTGTACTCACACAACTATACTGCGAATAGGAATATTACGTCGTGTTCAGAAATGAAGTCGTCACGCCTGTTGGTCCAGCTAACATGGATAATGATACGGTGGACCACAAACTGCGCATGCGTGCGTACGGGCTGTAGTCGTGTTATTGCAGCGGGTTACCATGATTCGGAATTTTACTCTATTTATTGCCTGCAGGAAGAGCAGAAAATCAGCAGTCCCGGGAAATAAAGACTGGAAACTAAGACGATTGATATTAGACAAACAGCACTGGAAGTGTGAGCAGACGGGGCGCTCTGCACTTGACAGTTTCTTGTCCTTTTCTAGCGCTGTTTTTCTAATTTCAGTTCGTACCAACAAGCCCACACTTTACGCTTTTGAGTAAGATGATTGTTTCAGTGCAAAATGTGCGGTGTGCATACCCTAACCATACGAATACTAACGCGCATGGCTAGCGGACAAAATACTGTCTAAGCGACAAGGGTGTACAGTTTTTTTCTCGTAGGTTAAACGTCCCCCCATTTTAAGCAACAGATTATCAAAATTTCAAAGTATATATTGCGTTTGCATCCTCTAAATAATTTCGTATTATCAGGTCAGGCATAGTTCTTATGTAGAATGCTCTTTTGGTAACACGAGTGTCATTCTCGCCCACTGATTCATCACTTCGTGCAATTCCCACATTGCGAACTTGAGCACCCCCACACTAGGTTTCTGGTCCCCGCACGGGGCACCTTGAGCAATCTTGATGACGGTGTTGGCGACACCGCGGAACCCGAGCCCCCATACATAAATAAGCTGGATCCAACCGTGGCGATGTGTTTTAAGGTGAAGGGTAGAAACCTCAAACGGTGGCCGTCGGAGCCAAGGTCAAGCTCCGGCGGATGGGCTCCCTGTCTGTTTACCAGCCAGGAAGCTCCGGGACCTCTCTCGGTACCAGGGTAACCCGAGCGAAGGAAGTACCCCCTCCCCTGCTTCTATACTATGCTATATGGTATTTTCAAAACCCCAACCCAAACGTGATCAGCCCACGAAAAGGGGCCGCACCGAAGTTTCTTTTCCACCACTTCCTGACTAGAGTATTCCGAAACCGAACAACTATTCTCGCTTCATAGTGATAGAATCCGTTGACAAGTTGAACCCTCTTGCTTCCAAGTCGGTATTTCTAGTCTCCGAATTTCTTCAAGGTGTCATCGGCCATTTTTATAAAGCTAAAAAACAAAGAACCGGTGAAATCCTTGTTGAGGTCATCAGCCAGGATCAAGCTGATAAACTACTTGCACAAACCTGCATCTCCGATCTGGCCATCCGAGTCACGCCTCACCGCAGCCTTAACAGCTCCCAGGGCGTGATTTCCGAATATGACCTACTAAATGAATCTGAAGCTAATCTGCTGGAGGGCCTTCGTTGTCAGGGCGTAACAGCGGTCAGGCGCATAACCATCCGCAGCTACGACAAACAAATACCGACAAAGCACCTCATCCTAACCTTCGACAAGTCGACCCTTCCAAAATACATCAACGCAGCTTACATCTTATGTTGAGTCCGGCCGTACGTCCCGAACCCGCGGCGCTGTTTCAAGCGCGGCGCTGCTTTGGGCACGGCACAAACTCCTGTCGCGGCCGACTTACCTGCGGAAAATGCGCCCAACACAGCCCCCCGTCCGAGAACTGTAACGTTCAACAATTTCTTTGCGTAAACTTCCAGTGTCCACATGCGGCCTACTCCCGAAAATGCGAAAAGTTTCAATTAGACAAAAAAATTATCACCATCAAAATCACTGAAAACATCACTTTCCCAGAGGCGCGCAAGAGGTTCGCCTCTTTCCCTCTGGGGAGGTACGCCGACGCAGCTCGCGGGCGGCGAATCGGCATCTGGTTTCGGCGGGGACCCAGTACCGCGAGTCGGACTTGGCCCCGCGCCCGCCCCCCACCGGGTTGCCTCTGGTGGCCCGACCTGCCTCCGCATCGCTCGCTGAGCCAGCAGCGGCTGTGGTGGCAACCACGTCGGGTGGGAGTGATGCTGCATCCTCCACGTCCGCTCCAGTGTCCCAAACTACAGGTGAGGGCGCGGAGGAGATAGAGACGGAGGAACCAGCGGCAGCTCCCACCCCCACCGCACCGCCTGTGCCATCCGAGGTGTTCCTCAAACCCTCGGCGATTCCGGGCAAGGAAAAGCGCGCCCCCAAGGGTCCGAGGTCCAAGGAGCCTGATCACCCAGGCACTCCGAGTACATCCGACGACGAAGTGGATGCCGGACCATTCTTGTCTGCGGTGCACCACAAGGAACGCGTCCCGACGCCAAAGCCGCCGACAAGCCGAAAAAGACGAGAGCCACAGCCCCGAAAGACGACACGTAAATATACACACTCCAGTAGCTCTCAATTTAAATAATTGGAAGAGAAAACATAATTCAATGGAACTGCAGAGGCCTTGTGAAAAACCTTGACGATGTGTAGTAAATACTGCACTGCAATCAGCCAAGTGCAATGTGTCTTCAAGAAACGCATCAAAACTCCAGGCACACAACTTTTTTGAATAGTTACATGGTAGTTAGCAAGGACAGAGATGGTGGTGGCACATTCTCCGGTGGTGTGGCCATCATTACCAGAAAATCATTGGCGTGACACATTGTCAAACCACAGACTGTCCTAGAGGCAGTCTCCGCTCGAACCATAATTTTTAATAGGCATATAACATTATGCACTCTTTACATCCTTCCCGACTTCCAGCTCTCGAGCTCAGATTTCGAGGGTCTGGTAGATCAATTACCTGAACCTTTTATTCTTTTAGGCGACCTCAACGCACATAACTCTTTTTAAGGCTCTTGTCGCACGGATGCGCGAGCTCGCCTTATCGAAAAATATCTAATATCTTCGGGGGCATCTATTCAATAAAAACAAGCCTACATACCATAATATAGGACACAACACATACTCACACCTCGATTTGGCTATTGGTTCCGCAGTTCTCTTTCCATCTGTTGAGTAGGATGCTGGCACTAACCCATATGGTAGTGACCACTTCCCAACCACATTAACATACATAGGTAAAGGCCCGAACAGTTCACCTTCCCATAACAGGTTCAATAAAGCTAGAGCAAACTGGAGTACATTTACAGAAACATCCAAACTACACCACAATTCCTTAGAATACCTACACGTTGAAGGGGAACCTGGTGGTTGAGCCAATGCTGAGTGTTTGGACCTTTAAGGCCCCTCGGCAAAGGCAACACACCACTTTGGCCCACGCTTCACGTAGACGGCACCTCCGGCCTGACCCGACCGGAGGGAATCGGCAGTCGCCTCTTCCTGTCCTCCTCTACATCTTTTACTTTCCTATCCTCTTTCTAACAACTTTCCTGTCACCTTCTCTCTTCTTGGTTCTTCTCCTTTTCTTGGCGGCTAGGGTTAACCTGGTGTGGCTAACAACCCTGTGTTATGCCATATGTGGTTATAGCTGTGGTGTAAATCTGGCGCAGGCAGGACTTGCTTGCAAGTACCTGTCGCGTCCCCTTGTTGGGCCCCGGGGTGGGCGGATGCACCACGGCCGAATAGAATTTATTATTCATGGCTTCTTCGAAACCCCCCTCCAAACACGATCGGTCCCTGAAAAGGGGCCGCACCGAAGTTTCCTTCCCACTACTCCCTGCAATCGCTGCCCCTAAACCGGACAACTACCCCCGCTTCCTAATAATCGAATCAACAGAAAAAGAAAACCCCATCACTTCCAAGTCTGTATTCCTGATCTCGAAATTCCTTGACAACATTGTGGGCAAATCTTATAAGGCTAAAAAACAAAGAACTGGTGAACTCCTAGTAGAACTCAATAATCAGCAACAGGCAACAAGTCTTCTCAAGCAAACCCGCATGGCCGATCTAGATGTCAGGATCACACCCCACCGCAGCCTCAACAGCTCGCAGGGTGTGATCTCTGAGACGGATCTCCTAAACGAGACAGACATCGACCTCCTCGAGGGCCTCAAAGATCAAGGTGTGACGGCAGTGAGGCGGATCACAATCCGGAGAGACAACAAAGAAATAGCCACGAAGCACATCATCCTAACATTCGACCGATCCACACTTCCAGAACACATAAATGCAGGATTCATCCGTTGCCCAGTCCGTCCATACATTCCGAACCCGCGCCGCTGCTTCAAGTGCCAGCGGTTCGGTCACAGCACTAACGCTTGTCGCGGAAGACTAACCTGCGCCAAATGCGCCCAGAACGATCACCCCACTGATAATTGCAACACACAGGTCTTCACCTGTGCCAACTGCCAAGGACCCCACCCAGCATACTCCCGCACCTGCGAAAAATTCCAAGTAGAAAAGAAAATCATAAACGTAAAAGTAACCGAGAACATTTCCTTCCCGGAGGCGCGAAAGAGGTTCGCCTCTTTCCCCCTGGGGAGGTACGCCGACGCGGCTCGCCGGGGGGCGGAGCGGCGTCTGGTGTCTACAGGGACCCAGTTCAGCGAGTCTGACCTGGTCCCTCCTCCGCCCCCCCCTGGGGTGCCTCAGGCAGCCCAATCCGTCGCCACGCCGCTTGCTGAGGCAGCAGCGGTTGTGGTGGCAACCTCTTCCGTTGGGACCGGTGCTGCTCCCGCCTCTGTCTCCCCATCCTCCAGTGCGTTGGAGGGTACCGAGGTGATGGACACCACGGGCCCCGCACCGGTTCCCACCGCCACCGCACCGCCCGTGCCACCTCTGGCGCCCCGGACGCCCTCGGCGGTGGCGGCTCAAACGAAGGCCTCCCGAGGGGGGGCCAAGTCCGGGGGGCCCGGTCCGTCGGGCACTCCTCGGACATCCGACGACGACATGGATGTCGGGCCGTTCCTGCCTGCAACGCAGCGCAAGGAACGCGTCCCGACGCCAAAGCCTCCTGACAAGCCAAAAAAGGCGAGAGTCACAGCCCCGAAAGACGACACATAAACAAACACACACACTCCAGTAGCTCTCACACTAAATAATGGGAAGAGAAAACATAATTCAATGGAACTGTAGAGGCCTTCTTAAAAATCTTGACGATGCATACGAACTACTGCATGCTAATCAGCCAAGTGTAATGTGTGTTCAGGAAACACATTTGAATTCCAAGCACACAAATTTCTTGAATAGTTACCTGGTATACAGAAAGGACAGGGTTGGCAGCACACACTGTTCTGGCGGTGTGGCCATAATCGCCCGCAAATCCTTAGCATGCCACCCTGTCACCTTGAACACCGTCCTTGAGGCTGTAGCAATACGCTTAATAATATTTAATAGGTTGATAACGGTATGCTCCATATACATTCCTCCTGATGTTTCACTTTTAAGGTCTGACTTCGAGGCGCTGGTTGACCAGCTGCCCGAACCATACATCCTGACAGGCGACCTTAATGCTCACAACGCTCTTTGGGGCTCTTCTCGCACGGATGCCCGAGGTCGCCTTATAGAAAAATTTCTTACATCTTCAGGAGCATGCCTTTTCAATAATAAACAGCCTACATACCATAATATAGGACACAACACATACTCATGTCTTGACTTGGCGATTGGCTCCGCAGTTCTTTTTCCATGTCTTGAGTGGGGTGTGGGCACTGACCCATATGGCAGTGACCACTTCCCCACCTCACTTACATATATAGGTAAAGGCCCAAGCAGTTCATCTTCCCATAATAGGTTCAATGAAGCACGAGCTAACTGGAACACACTTACAGAGACATCCAAACTACACCACACATCCATAGGACACCTACACGTTGAAGAAGCTACCCAACTCCTCACGGCGCACATCCTCGACGCCGCCGAAAAGTCCATTCCCCACGCCTCTGGTGCCCCGCGCAACCAGCGGAGGCCGTGGTGGAATGAGGACTGTAGGCGGGCGCGAGAGGCCCAGAACAAGGCGTGGGGTGTCCTTCGTCGGTACCCCACGTCGGGTAACCTCATTTTGTTCAAACGGGCCAAGGCGTTAGGAAAACGTGTGCGCCGTGAGGCGAAACGAGAGAGTTGGCACACCTTCTTGACATCCATTAATTCATACACGGACACACACAAAGTCTGGACACGTATACGCAAGCTCAAAGGACAACAGACACACAGCCTGCCCCTGGTTAGCACAACAGGGGACACACTTGAAGACCAGGCTAACACGCTTGCACAACACTTCGAACACGTGTCCAGTTCAGCACACTACACGAACACTTTTATGAAACACAAAACATCTGCAGAAAAAAAGCCCTTACACGACAAAGACAGATCAAAAACTTCCTACAACTCTGAATTCACTCTCTATGAGTTGAGGGCTGCCCTGAGCACGTGCAAACCTTCAGCTCCAGGCGCAGATAAGATTACATACACCATGATACAGCACCTACACCCAGACACTCTTGAAACACTCTTACACCTATACAACAAAATATGGCTTTCGGGGCACATTCCATGCTCTTGGAGGGAGGCCATAGTAGTGGCCTTCCTAAAGGAAGGGAAGGACCCTTCCTCTCCCGCCAGTTATCGCCCCATTGCCCTGACAAGCTGCCTGTGTAAGCTCTTCGAGAAGATGATAAACAGGAGACTCGTGTACTTCTTAGAGTACAACGGTCTTCTCGAGAACTGTCAGGCGGGCTTTAGGGCGGGGCGATCTACGAACGATCAACTCGTTGCGTTAGAGTCATATATTAAAGATGCTTACCTCCATAAGCAGTACTGTATGACAGTATTCTTTGATCTTGAAAAGGCGTACGACACTGCTTGGCGGTACGGCATCCTCAGCGATTTGAAGTCCTTTGGTATGTCGGGTAACATGTGGAACACGCTTGCCAGTTACCTCTCTGAAAGAACGTTTCGCGTGCGAGTTGGAACAGCACTCTCTAGGGTTCATGTGCAGGAAAACGGTGTTCCGCAAGGTGGAGTTTTGAGTTGCACGTTGTTTATTGTAAAAATGAACTCTCTTCGGAAGGCTCTGCCACCAACCATTTCCTGCTCAATCTATGTAGACGACGTGCAGTTATCCTTTAAGTCTTGTAACCTGTCTATCTGCGAGCGCCAAGTCCAGCTTGGTGTTAACAAGCTAGCTGGCTGGGCAGATAGCAACGGTTTTAAATTTAATCCAGTGAAGTGTACTTGTGTTTTGTTTTCGAAAAGGCGCGGCATTCGGCCGGATCCAGACATCAAACTCAATGGTGTCTCAATTCCAGTCAGAAATGAACACAAGTTTTTAGGTGTAGTCCTTGACGAAAAGCTCTCGTTCATTCCACACATAAAACAACTTAAACATAAATGCTTAAAGGCCATGAATATACTCAAGGTTCTCTCCCACTCTTCATATGGGGCTGACAAACAACTTCTTTTACGTGTTTATACCAGCCTGATAGGTTCACGATTAGACTATGGAAGCGTTGTTTATGGGTCAGCAAGTAAGACATCCCTCAAAATGCTGGACCCAGTGCTTCATCTGGGGCTGCGGTTGGCATGTGGCGCCTTCCGGACTAGCCCGG
This sequence comes from Haemaphysalis longicornis, assembly GCF_048455015.1. NCBI lineage: Eukaryota > Metazoa > Arthropoda > Arachnida > Ixodida > Ixodidae > Haemaphysalis > Haemaphysalis longicornis. The sequence continues at coordinate 81,542,405 of NW_027526361.1, forward strand.
TCGAAAGCCTCTATGTGGAGTGTAATAAGTGGAACCTACAACGTCAGCGAGCATACACAGATCTCCTTTTTGCTTTTAAAATTTCATCTATGCCACACCATCCTTTTAAATCGGCTTTTTATGATACGTCTATGACTGCACTACTGCTAAACCGACCATCGTTCTCTGCGCCCTTCTCTTACAGAGTTAGAGAGGAAGCGTCAGAGCTTTCTGTCTCCTTTTTAGACACCATACAAAGTTCTCAAACAGATTTTATAGCACCATGGCATCTCCGCCCTGTATCATGCGACACATCCTTCACACATGTAGATAAAAACCGAGCTCCCACATGTGCAATTCTGCAGCACTTCTTGTATCTGCAGCAGAAATATCAATTTTCTGAATTTTATACGGACGCCTCTAAAACTGCCACCTCTGTGTCCTGCGCGGCGCATGGGCCCGGCCTTAATGTCACTAAAACTCTTAACAGTAATACGAGTATCTTTACGGCAGAGGCTTATGGTGGACTTCTTGTTGTTAATCATATACTTCAAAGCCACATCCCACAATCCATTATCTATACAGATTCCCTCAGTGTTGTGCGGGCATTGTCGTCAACAAAGTCTTCAAAAAATCACGTTGTAAATCTTATCATCAAAGGTATTATGTCTCTGTAGGTCCACAAATTTGAACTCGTCCTTTGCTGGATCCCTGGCAACTGTGGTATAGCCGGGAATGAAGCAGCGGATCGAATGGCTGCTGCTGCTACACTCTTGAATACAGTAGACATAACCACATTACCCTACACCGACGTGAAACCACACATCAGACAACAACTTCGCAAAACATGGCAAACACACTGGAGCGAACAAACCGACAACAAGTTACACGTAATAAAACCACACTTGGGACCATACACCACCGACACACGCAATAGATACACTGAAGTCGCCTTGGCTAGATTACGGATAGGGCACACTCACGCAACGCACTCGCACCTGCTCACTGGATCTCCAAGACCTCTGTGCAGCAGGTGCGGAGAGGCCCTATCCGTGATCCACATCCTCATAGAATGTAAGGCACTCGACACTACACGACGCAAACACTTCCCTCAACTACACACACGACATATTCCACCACACCCATCATACTTCTTAGGAGATGATGCCATGTTTTCTGTTCAGCGCACGTTTAAGTTCCTATCAGAAGTTCACTTTTTACAACTCATCTCATACCACCCATAGCTTTGATGATGATGATGATTGGATGTTTATGGCGCAAGGCCAACTAGGACAAAGAGCGCCAAAGCTATGGTCATGTATGACGGTTGAAGATGCAATCCCTAAGACTACTCAATAAGAGCAGAGATTAAAATAGTAAAATCAGTGAGACGATGAGGATGGCTGGTGTAAAAGGCCAGGGTGTGATAGTGCAGGGCATGAAACTACGTGCAAGAATTACGCGTGATAGGAAATAAGCTGTAAAAATTTGATTTCGCTAAGAAACCTAAAAGTACGTTGTAGGGGGACTATGGGATCATCCGCTAAAAACAGTGCTGGATGTAGTGGGATGTGTTGTCTGTATAGTCGTGGGAAATATTTGCGTCTTGTTCTGTGGAGTGCTCTGCATGTAATGAGAATGTGAATTACAGATAGGCCCTCCCCACACCTGCTACACAAGGGTCTTGGAGAACCAGTGAGCAGATGGGAGTGTGTTGCGTGTGTGTGGCCTATCCGCAATCTAGCTAGTGCAACTTCAATGAATCTGTTGTGTGAGTCAGTAGTGTATGGTCCTAGGTGTGGTTTAATTAGGTGTAACTTGTTGTCTGTCTGTGTGCTCCAGTCGGCTTGCCAGGTTCTGCGAAGGTGTTCTCTTATGTATGGCTTGAGGTCGGTGTACGGTACTTTTGTAATGTCCACTGTGTTCGTGTGTGCCGCAGCGGCGGCCATTTGGTCTGCGGTCTCATTTCCCGCAATCCCACAGTGACCCGGTGCCCAACATACAATCACTTCGAGATTTTTGACATACGCTGACATTAAAGTCTTAAAAACTAGATTTATGACGTGATTTTTAGAACGCTTTTGGGATGATAATGCTCGTACAACGCTGAGTGAATCTGTGTAGATGATGGATTTTTGAATGTGATGTTGAACAATGTGACCAGCAACAAGAAAAATGCCATACGCTTCCGCCGTGAAGATGCTTGAATTTACATGCATCGATGTAGAGGCCGTAAAGTTGGGTCCATGCGCAGCACAAGACACCGCGGTGGAAGTTTTCGATGCATCACTAAAAAATTCGGCAGCCTGGTATTTTTGCTGCAGATACTGAAAATGTTGTGAAATCGCGATTTGTGGTACCCTCCTTTTCTGTAATTGTGTAAAGGACAGGTCACACAATACAGGGCGAGATTGCCAGGGGGCTATAAAGTCAATGGTAGATGTTCTGAATGTGTCCAAAAAGGAGTTTGACAGTTCAGAAGCTTCCCTTCTCACCCTAAGTGAGAAAGGTAGAGACAGAGATGGACGATTTAAAAACAGCTGTGACGTGGATGTATCCATAAAAACAGGTTTAAAAGGATGGTTGTCGATTGATGATATTTTACAAGCATATAAAAGATCAACATAAATTCGCTGGTACTCCAGGCACCACTTGTCACACTCCACATACAGGCTTTGGACAGGGCTTGTACGAAAAGCACCACACGAGAGGCGAAGCCCCAGGTGCAGCACTGGGTCGAGCATTTTTAGCGCTGTTTTTGTGGCCGACCCGTAGACAACACTACCGTAATCCAAACGAGACCCTACCAAAGCGGTACAAAGGCGCAGCAGGAGTTGTTTATCTGCACCGTATGATTGGTGAGACAGGACTTTCAAAATATTCATTGTTTTTAGACATTTTTGTTTGAGTTGTTTGATGTGAGGTATGAATGTAAGTTTTTCATCCATCACCACACCCAAAAACTTATGTTCCTTTTTAACAGGGATCGGGTCACCATTGAGGTTTATTTCAGGATCGGGCCTTACTCCACGTCTCCTTGAGAATACGACACAGGTACTTTTTGTGGGATTAAGTTTGAAACCATTTTCGTCTGCCCAGCGAGAGAGTTTCTTTACCCCAAGCTGGACTTGACGTTCACATATGGATATGTTACAAGATTTAAAAGATATTTGTACATCATCCACATATACTAAACAGGAGATCGATGGAGGCAATGCTTTCCGAAGCGAATTCATTTTGACGATAAAAAGCGTGCAGCTCAAAACTCCGCCTTGAGGCACGCCATTTTCTTGAATGTGAACTCTCGACAGTGCTGACCCGACTCTCACACGAAATGTTCGTTTGGACAGGTAACTATCAAGAGTGTTCAACATATTACCTGTTACACCATACGATTTTAAGTCTGCAAGGATGCCGTAGCGCCATGCCGTATCATATGCTTTTTCGATATCAAAAAATACGGACATGCAGTACTGTTTGTGTATAAAGGCATCTTTAATGTAGGATTCCAGTGCAACTAATTGATCGTTTGTGGATCGCCCTGCCCGGAAGCCTGCCTGGCAGCTCTCGAGAAGACCATTGTACTCAAGAAAGTACATGAGCCTCCGGTTAATCATCTTCTCGAAGAGCTTGCACAGGCAGCTTGTCAGGGCAATAGGTCTATAGCTTGCGGGAGAAGAAGGGTCCTTCCCTTCTTTCAGAAAAGCCACAACTATGGCCTCCCTCCAAACCCTTGGAAGGTGCCCCGATAGCCATATTTGGTTGTATAGGTGCAGGAGTGTCTCAAGGGTGTCTGCGTGTAGGTGTTGAATCATAGTGTATGTAATGTTGTCTGCACCTGGAGCAGAAGGTTTACAAGTGGCAAGAGCAATCTTCAGCTCATGGAGTGTAAATTCACAGTTGTATCCAGACTTTGACTTGTTCTTGTCGCGTATAGGCTTCTTTTCGGCAGATGTTTTGTGTTGCATAAAAGTGTTTGTATAGTGTGCAGAACTAGAGACGTGTTGGAAGTGTTGTACAAGTGTGTTAGCCTGATCTTCCAGAGTGTCCCCTGTGGTGTTAACCAGGGGCAGGCTATGTGTGTGTTGTCCTTTTAGTTTACGTATTCGGGTCCATACCTTGTGGGTGTCCGTGTATGAATTTATGGATGTGAGAAAGGCGCTCCAGCTCTCCCTTTTTGCCTCACGGCGCACACGCTTACCTAATGCCTTCGCTCTTTTGAAAGAAATAAGGTTAAAACTTGTGGGGTGTCTACGAAGGATGCCCCACGCCTTGTTCTGGGCCTCCCGCGCACGCTTGCAGTCGTCATTCCACCAGGGCCTTCTCGGGTTGCGCGGGACCCCAGAGGCCTGGGGTATTGACTTTTTGGCGGCGGCGAGAATGTGCTCCGTGACGAGCTGGGTTGCCTTCTCTACAGGTAAGGGTGTTATGTCTGTGTAGTGTAGTTGAGATGCCTCTGTGAATGTGTTCCGGTTTGCTCTTGCTTCTATAAACTTGCAATGGGAAGGGGAACTGCTAGGGCCTTTATCTATGTATGTTAGTGAGGTAGGGAAGTGGTCACTACCATATGGGTTAGTGCCAACATCCCACTCAAGTGATGGAAAGAGTACTGCAGAGCCAATGGCCAAGTCTAGGTGTGAATAAGTGTTGTGTGCTATATTATGGTATGTAGGTTTGTTTTTGTTAAATAGGCATGCTCCTGAATATATTAGAAATTTTTCGATTAGGCGACCTCGGGCATCTGTGCGGTGAGAGCCCCAAAGAGTGTTGTGTGCATTGAGGTCACCTATAAGAATGAAAGGTTCTGGTAGCTGATCTACAAGGCCCTCGAAATCGGAGCTTGAAAGCTGGAAATCAGGAGGGATGTAGATGGAGCACACTGTTATTAGCCTATTGAAAATTATGGTTCTAATGGCAATAGCCTCAAGGACAGTCTGTAATTGGATAGGGTGGCATGCCAATGATTTTCGGGCAATGATGGCCACACCACCTGAAGATGTACCACCACCAGCCCTGTCCTTCCTAAATACCATGTAACTATTCAAGACAATTGTGTGTTTGGAGTTTAAATGTGTTTCTTGTAGACACATCACACTTGGCTGATTGGAATGCAATATTTCGTATACATCATCAAGATTGTTAAGGAGGCCTCTACAGTTCCACTGGATGATATTTTCTGTTCCCATTATGTACCTTAAGAGCTACTGGAATGTGTGTGTGGGTTCATGTTTTGTCTATCGGGGCATGTATTCTTGGAGCGGGTTTCTTTGGCTTTTCTGTTGGTTTGGACGCCGCAGCCCGTTCCTTGCGGAGCGATGCAGACAGGAACGGTCCGACGTCCATTTCCTCATCAGATGTTCGGGGGGTGTCCGGCGGACCGGGCCCCCTGGACTTGGCACCCTTACGGGTGCCTTTGGTTCCAGCCGCAAGCGCCGCGGGCGGGGCAGGCGGCGGGGCTAGGATGGGAGCTTCTGTAGGCCCTACCATGTCCATCTCCTCCGTGCCCTCAGGTGTCCCTAGGGCCTGTGGAGAGGACACAGTGAGAGCGGCAGAGCTCCCAGCGGCGATCGCACTCGCCACATTCGTTGGAGTCGCCACACTGGGCGATTCCTGACTACTCTGGACTACCGAAGGCAGTCCGGCAAGAGACGGGGCCCCCGCAGCCTCTACAGGTGTTGTAGAGGCAGCAGGTGGCTGCTCAGCTGGGGGTTGGGACAACAACACGTCAGCAAGAAGGCTGCACTGTGTTGCCGTGCTGACCAAACGACGCCCCAACCCCCGGCGGGCGGCGTCTGCGTACGATGTGGCCGAAAGCAGCTTGTGCTTTTGGCGTGCTTCTGGATAGGTGATGTTTTCATTTACTTTTATGTGAATTATTTCCTTTTCGGCCTTGAATTGTGTACACGCACGCGAATAAGCAGCGTGCGGTCCGCTGCAATTCGGGCACTTCTGAGTGGTGCTTTCACAAGCTTCTGAGGAGTGACCTGTCTCAGCACAGTTGGCACATGTCAACTTCCCTCTGCATGATTGGGTTCCATGGCCGTATCGTTGGCACTTAAAGCAGCGCCTCGGATTTGGGACATACGGTCGTACGTTGCAGCTAAGAAAACCCACTTTGACCTTTTCTGGAGGCGTTGTGTGATCAAACGTTAGGATGAGATGCTTTGTCGGAATTTCTTGGTTTGCTCTCCGAATCACGATTCGTTTTACTGCAGTTACATGTTGAGGTTGGAGCGCCTCAAGAAGATCTGCTTCCGTCTCAGACTCTAGTTCTTTCTCTGATATGACTCCTTGCGAGGAGTTGAGGGTCCGGTGTGGTGTCACAGTGACAGTCAAGTTGGCCAACGTCGTCTGTTTCAGTAGGTTCTCACTCTGATTTTTCCTTTTTACTTCGACCAGTACATCACCTGAGGCGAGTTTCTTAGCATCATAGTCTGAACCAACAACAGACTCAATGCACTTTGCCAACAGAATGACAGACTTCTTTGCAACAGGAGTGGTTTCTGCAGAGTGAATGACAAGAAATTTGTGGAAATGTTCTGGTTTACCTTTAGATAGTACTTCGGTGCGGCCCCTTTTAGGGGGCCGATCATTGGATTGGGGGGATAAAGAAAAAGCCATGCGATATTGAAAAAAGCAGGGGACGGGGGTACTTCCTTCTCAAACCTTACCCTGATAGCCTGAGAGGTCCCGGAGCTCCCTGCCTGGTAAACAGACAGGGAGCCCATCCGCCGGAGCTTGACCTGGGCTCCGACGGCCACCGTTTGTGGTTTCTGCCCTTCACCTTACAACTCGTAGCCACGGTAGATTACAGCAAGAGTATGGGGGCTCGGGGTCCGCGGTGTCGCCAACACCGCCACCAAGATTACTCAAGGTGCCCCGTGCGGGGCACCCATAGCTTTACCCCTGGTCCTATACACCAGCCACCTTATTTATTTTTTAACCACCCTTGTTCTTCACCCTGGCCCTTTACACCAGCCGTACTCATAGTTTTTAACTGATTTTATTTCGTGTTGTCTCCTCATCAAATAACTTTCTGTTTGGCGCTCTTTGCCCTTAGTCGGCCTTGCGCCATTAAACTCTAAACATCATCATACCTACACGTTGAAGAAGCTACCCAACTGATCACGGCGCACATCCTCCATGCCGCCGAAAAGTCCATTCCCCAGGCCTCCAGTGCTCCGCACAACCCAAGGAGGCCATGGTGGAATGAGGACTGCAGGCGGGTGCGACAGGCCCAGAACAAGGCGTGGGGTGTCCTTCGCAGGTACCCCACGTTGGCTAACTTAATTTCTTTTAAAAGAGCAAAGGCCTTGGGAAAGCGCGTGCGCCGTGAGGAAAAAGGGGATAGTTGGCGCTCCTTCATAACATCGATAAATCCATACACAGACACATGCAAGGTATGGACACGAATACGTAAACTTGAAGGACAACATACACATATCCTGTCCTTGGTCAGCACGACTGGGGACACATTAGAAGTTCAAGCTAACACCCTTGCACAACACTTTCAACACGTGTCCAGCTCTGCACACTACACAAACTTTTTCCTGAAACATAAAGCCTCTTTTGAAAAGAAGTCCCTGCGTGACAACAACAAATCACAAACTTCTTACAACTCCCTGTTTTCACTACATGAGCTCAGGGCTGCGCTGAGCACGTGTAAACCCTCAGCTCCCGGCCCAGACCACATTACATATACAATGATACAGCACTTACACACAGATACTCTTGTAACGCTCCTTCACATTTACAACAAGATATTTCTTTCGGGGCACATTCCAAAGTCTTGGAGGGAGGCCATAGTTGTAGCATTCTTGAAAGAAGGGAAGGACCCTTCCTCTCCTGCTAGCTATTGACCCATTGCCCTGACCAGCTGTGTGTGCAAGCTTCTCGAGAAGATGATCAATCGCAGGCTCGTGTACTTTCTTGAGTACAACGGTCTTCTCGAGAGCTGCGAGGCAGGCTTCAGGGAGGGGCAATCAACGAACGATCAGCTCGTAGCTCTTGAAACATATATAAAGGATGCCTTCGTGCATAAACAATTTTGTCTTAAGGTGTTTTTCGACATCGAGAAAGCCTATGACACCCCTTGGCGCTACGGCATCCTTAGGGACCTCAAGTCAATCGGTGTTGCGGGCAACATGTTGAACATCCTTTGTAGTTATATGTCGGAGAGAACCTTTCGCGTCAGAGTTGGTTGTGCACTGCCAAATGTTCACGTGCAAGAAAATGACGTGCCGCAAGGTGGAGTGTTGAGCTGCACTCTCTTCACAGTAAAGATGAACTCTCTTAAAAATGCATTGCCACCTAAAACCTGTAATTGCATATATGTAGATGACGTGCAGATATCCTTTAATTCGTGTAACCTGTCCATCTGCGAACGTCAAGTCCAGGTCGGCGTCAAGAAACTTGCCGGCTTGGCTGACAGGAATGGTTTTAATCTTAATCCCGCGAAAAGCTCTTGTGTTCTACTCTCAAGGAGGCGTGGGGTCCACCGGGATCCAGACATCACTTTCGCGAATGTGCCGATTCCTGTGAACAAAGAGCACAAGTTTTAGGTATTTTATTCGACGAAAAGCTTGCATTCATCCCGCATATCAAACAGCTGAAATGCAAATGCTTAAAAACGAATATTCTTAAGGTCCTCTCACATCAATCTAATGGGGCCGACAAACAACTCCTCCTGCACCTTTACACAGCCTTGGTGGGGTCTCGGCTCACCTACGGCAGTGTCATGTACGTGTCGGCTACAAAAACAGCACTGAAAATGCTCGACCCAGTGCTGCATCTTGGCCTTCGCCTCTCATGCGGCGCATTCTGCACTAGCCCTGTTGAAAGTCTATGTCGAGTGCGACAAATGGTGCGTGGGGCATCACCGGGACTATGTGGACCTGTTGTAGGCATCTAAGATTGTGTCTCTGACCAACCATCCTTTTAATCCCAACATTAACGATACGTCAAATTTACAACTCTTTTTAAACAGGCCATCTATTTCCTTACCATTCTCTCTCACATTATGCAGCTAGCTTCTGCACTCAATGTCGCCTTTTCAGACACGCACAAGGCACCCATTCATAATTTCCTCCCACCATGGCATCTTCGTCCTGTATCATGCGACCTGACATTCACTCTACTAGAAAAAATAGGATACCCAGGAATGCAATTCTGCAGCACTGAATGTTCCTGCGGGGCAAGTACAGATGCGCAGAATTCTATACCGACACGTCGAAAACTGGTTTTACTGTCTCTTGTGCAGCCCACGGACGAAATTTTAGAGTTAGCAAAGCAATGAATTTCCATAGCAGTATTTACACGGCAGAAGCGTATGGCATTTTAACCGTTTCAGACCACATCATAAAACATAAAATTTCCAAGTGCATCGTGTGCACAGACTCTCTGAGCGTTGTACAGGCAGCCATTAGGAAGGTCATCAAAAAACTAGGTGATCGATGTTCTTTTTAACGTACTAATGACTGCATATGCCTCACATCTTCAAATAACTATATACTGGGTACCAGGACACTGTGGAATCCATGGCAATGAGGCCGCCGATCAAATGGCTGGTGATGGTGCCCTCGTGGCCACAGTTGACAGTACAACGGTACCTTACACCGACCTAAAGACACACATCAGACGACAGCTTCGTAACACATGGCAATTACACTGTAGTCAACAAACAGATAACAACCTAGACGTAATAAAACCACAATTGAGACGCTACATAACTGACTCACACAACAGATACACTGAAGTTGCTCTGGCTAGGTTGCGGATAGGTCACACACATGTAACGCACTCCCACCTTCTCACTGGATCTTCGCGAACCATGTGTAGCAGGTGTGGAAGGGACCTATCCGTAGTCCAAATACTAATCACATGCAAGGCACTTGACACAACACGACACAAACATTACCCTGAAATATACAGACGGCACATTCCACTGCACCCATCATACTTTTTAGCCGAAGAACCAATGTTTTCTAGTCAACGTGTTTTTATGTTTTTAGCTTAGGTAAATTTTCTGCAGCTTATGTCATATCACGTGTAATCATCCTGGCCCTATACACCAGCCAACTCCATTGTCTTTAGATTTGTATCACTTTTAGTTTCAGTCAAATGTTTTAGTATTTACGGTCTCATTAAAATTCAGTAACTTCTCTGGCGCTCTTTGCCCATAGTCGGCCTTGCGCCAAAAAAAACCAACCATCTTCATCACCAGGTTTCTGATGTATGCGCATGTCGTAGGCGCTGCTCTTTAAAACGATATGAAAACTTAATTGACTCTCTAGACATACATGATCAACTTTACTGTATTTCGTCGACGTTTTACTTTCGTTCGTGTGGGGATAAAACTTTTTCTTCGAGCATACGACTCCGTTATTATCAGGATCCCCCACAGAAATATTGTATAGCGCTTTATAACCTGAGTTTTACGTGAGCCTGTGCCTATTTGCAGGGTTCTTCCTTTAATTTTATTTCTCTCTTTTTCTTTTTTTCAGTTTCTTTCGCTCATTCAATGTTTTCAATTTCATTTTTTATTTCGTGTTCTCATCATCTTATCTTTTAAACAGGTAAGTTATTATTGCGATTTTCGGAGCTCTGCCTAACACAAATCTTCTTAACTACTTTCTTGGTTTGGCGCCCATTGCCCCTCGGTCTGGGCAAAGAGGCCTGCAATCACCATCATCATAATCATCATCCATTCGTTTTTTTTGTTGTTTGCATCTTCTCCTTTTTCTTTTCTTCTTTCCTTTCTTTCTTTCTTTCTTTCTTTCTTCTTTTCGTTCTTTCTTCCTCTCTTTAAGTAGCTCTTTCATTCTGCCTTTATTCTTTTCTTTTTTCTCTCTTCCTTTTCTACCTTCCTTCTCTTTTTCCTTCTATTTTTCTTTCTGTCACAAACTGCGAAGTATCAGCCACAGACTGCTTGCTGGTAAACGCCACAGGTTAGGTTCAACGGTGCGGCCGAAGATTATTTGATACGAAATGTTAACTAAGCTCACTCAACCGTTAAACTGCTTACGAACACTCACCAGGAAAGAAAAGACGGGGATGCAACCCGCAGTCGCTGTGCGTATACCTCGCAGTGCCTTGCTTCCTTTTCTTAAGCTGACATTTCCCCTCAGCCAAACGTTACACATAGAAAAACAAGGAAAAGCACGCGCCGGTGCATATGCCGCCGACGCGAGTCCTGCCCTCACCAAAATGTAACGAGTCCGTCTTCGTTGTCGCCCAACGAAACTGAGCCAGCAAAAAGTAGGAGACGTCTCAGCGCCTTGATCGGCTTTCTTTGTTCCGCTAACCCATCCTTGGCAGTACCCTTCCCTTTGTCTTCGCGGGTGCCTTCTTTTGCTCCTCGATCTACGCTGCTCTGGGTCGCAATATTTGTTACTGCCAGCGCGTATCCGACAGAGCAGCAGCAGCAGCAGCAGCAGCAGCAGCAGCAGGAGCGGATGCCGCGAGGCAGCTCGCAGCAGCGCTTCCGCAGAGGAGCGTGTTGCCGGCGTTCCGGGCACCCGTCTTGTGTACGCAGGACAGCATGAACAGCGAACCAAGAGAAAGAAGGGAGCGGGAGCAATACGCGCGTGCGAGAACGAAGCACCGGGGCGCTCTTTGTGCCGCCTACAACGCAGCACAGAGACAAAAGAGGAAAGACGAGATAAACGGACATTCATCATGATCGCCGTTGGGGAGAACGGGCCTGTTGGATCCGTCGGCCCGTCGTTAGGGATCTGCCGCAAGAAATGCACGGAGCTGTCCGCTACGACTTCGGCTGGCATGTTCCCCCATTACCAGCCGTTTATTGCTTTGCGTTTGTTGCGTGTTCATCTAGCTTCCCACCTATCCCGAGATGAGCATTGCTGATGGCTTTCCCTTAGTGTAATATAAATGGTTCATACGTGAAAGCATTTCCCAAGACTGAGAAGGTACGGAGCAGTTATCACGTGCGGCATCCGGCCGCATCCGGGCGGATTGTTGTTTTTCAATCTAGGTTGTCTAACTACCCCCTTATATAGATGCTCCGTGGTGCAAAGAATACCGAATCTGCGCATGTGTCAAAATTTCAAAACGTACTGATTGTCCTTCTTCTGCTGATTGGAATAGAGCCTCAACAGCAGCATTAACGCGGATCGCATTACGCACCATGTGAAAGCTTTGTCTTCCTGCATTAGAAGCCCGGGTCAAACGGTCTCCCTCGGCGGCTTGCAGGGACACCGTAAAGCTTTACAGCGCCTTTTAGGATTACGTACTAGACCCGCATAAGAAGACTTCACTGAATCATTGAAGCGCAGACACGCTTTGAAGCGTGTTAGAAATCAACGTACCCACTTAACTCCCTCGATACCACCTTTACTGAAACCTTTCCTGTCACGACTCACGTCAATGCTTTTCGACAAAAAGGCTTGGGAACGAATATTACGGTTGACAGGGGTACTTCCACAGCCGATGGCTTTTGTCTGTGCGAGGGTGCATGTGCGCGCGTGTGTGTGGGTGATGTACAAATGTGCGTGCCTGCGTGTCCGGAAACTCAGCAGCTACTCGTCCACCGAAACCATTCAGCTCAGCTTGAATAATGCCTAGCCTACCAAGACATATCTTTTTTCAAAAAGCTTGAATCTTTGCCTTGAAAGCGAAAGACTTTAAGCACCTGTGTGTCTCATCTGCCGCCCTTTTTACGTGTCCCAATAATGAAAACTACTCTACTTCAGCTGTGACCTCCTTCCTAAGCGGTCCGTTCTCCTAAACGGCTTGATTTTCCATCACCCGGAGGTGTCCCCTTCCTCGCCTGGTCCTAACCACTTAGCGCTCGGTGCTGCAATGACCTGAGGATAAACACCCCGCTTAATAAATCAGGGGATAAAAGGAGGAGGCGTGCTATCGAGGGGAAAAAAAGGGGGCAGGGATGCGCGCGATCAAGGAGAGGCTGGCAGCAACGCGTGTCGGCAGTGGCTCTACATTTGAGTGCTTTTGTTGTTTTGGGGTTGAGGACGCCTCGAGCCGACGTAAACATGTGTGCGCTGTTTCCGCTTGGAGAGGGGCAAGCGTGAAACTGACGGCCCTTCGCGCTTCGTTAGCAGGCAAGGAAGGGGCGCTTGCTACGAGGTCTTGCTTGTTCCTGAGATACACTGTCTCTCCTCGCCCTATCTTTAGGAGTGAGCCCGCTTCCGGAGCCCGGGCCACGACTCGAGCTCTGGAACAGGAGTGACTTTGCCGCTGGGGTAAAAAAAAAAGTTGCTGCTCCTGCGTGATCGCGTAGCAGTGCGAACTCGGGCTGCTGGACCCAAAATAGGACCAGCCCGTAGGGAGGGAGTTCGTGAACCGTAGGGTTCCTTGACTTGGCGTAGAAACGCGAGGAGATGTAATGCGGGGGTGTGTGTTCTTCCAGTTTTCTTTTTTATGTTTTTGTTAAGAAGTACGATGAAGTCACGCACGTGAGTATCGTGCGCCACACAGGTGTTGGAGACAAATCTCGACGAACACAAAGTGTTTTACACTAAGTTTAGTGCTCAATATATCCCAATGACACTATGTTGCGTACCCGGAACAGTTCAGTGTGGACGCGTTGTCTAAAAAATGCAGCGTCCCATTTTATCTTTTTATAATTACGTTTGCGCACACGTGCGCTCGCGTGCGCACGCGCGTGCAAGCACGTCCAAGTACACACGTCCACGCACATGCCTCCATTAGTGCTTGCAGAAATAGTGGCGTTACGTGGCATCTGTCCCACGTGCAAAAATAACATGGTATTTATTTATTTATTTATTTATTTTTTTATTTATTTATTTATTTTTTTGTTTATTTATTTATTTATTTATTTATTTATTTATTTATTTATTTATTTATTTATTTATTTATTTATTTATTTATTTATTTATTTATTTATTTATTTATTTATTTATTTATTTATTTATTTATTTATTGAAACCTTACAGACCCTATTTGGGGGCCCTATTGGAGGACGGTCGATTAATAATACAGTAGTGTCATTATATACCGCTATAACATAACTACATTACCTCAGTGTCAAAGCAGTGTTGAAGTGCAACACCCGTAATAACCTGAATCTATTAACCAGCAAATGACTACCGTTTTACTACGTTGAGTGATCAACGAATCGTTATACCTGAACGCGTGGATCAATCATGGCAAGTAGCTCGCTAACAGTTCCACATTAAACGAAGTGCTCCGCCATAACATAAATTATTCAATTCGAAAAGGCCCTTCGCGCCGCACCGAACCATCTCCATGAACATGCAGTTCAATAACCATCACACGCCAGCGCATGGTAGGCGCGCATTCAACGAATGCGCTTGCGGCCACATTGCTTCTTGTTCCAATGAAGGTTCGCTCTAACTCGTTTTTCATAAAGGCTCGCTTGCGTCATTCATATTAACAGACCACAAAACATGAGTTTTCGTTTCTAATAAATACAGGCATATTTAAAACACTTCCGTGAATTTCGGATACACCTGAACCAACATATACACAAGTAACCTATGCATGCTGTTCAGGTTTAGAACTTCCGCGGAATGAGAAATCTGAACAGGTATGTCTTTCGTTCAGAACAAAGTAATTAGTGGGTCGTGTTGTGAAGAGAACCAGTATTTCGCGTGAGATTAAGGTACCAGTTTTGCCGCCATTGTTTATCTAGTTATTACAGTGGAGCTGTTACCAGCCAACTCTCTCGTATTTCTTTTTTTTTTCTAGCGTGTGTAGACCACCAAAAGCCACTCCTCTTTTCCTCACTTCGGCACATCCTCTCCCTTCAGGAAGCGTTCGCCTCTGCGGCTTGATATGTTGATATGAGATGGCGTACATTGCCTATCAACTAATGCCTTCTGATCAATCCACTTGTGACTAGAATTGAAGCCGTCTTTATGAAGTTTGGTGTAAGCTTGGTTTTTCTAAGCTGGTGTCCCCATATGGTGTGTCGCACAGCGAGGTCTACTCTTAATAACCAAAGTTAAAGTGATATCTAAGATGTACGACTCGATGGCGTTGTTTCGCGCTGAAGGAGCGTTTTGAAACGCAGTTGCTGCGTTTACGATTCCTGCTTTCCAAGCACTGAAGATCAACGAAGAGGGCAAGACTAGCCTTAATAGTTTTAAACCGTTGTAGCAAAAGAACAGAAAAAAATGCCATCTACGCTACTGTGCCCTAATACGTGGGCGTGAAAGGTTGCGGCTGTTTCGTGTTGGTCAGTTTCAGCGGGGAGGCAACAGTGTAAGTTCTTCAAAGGGCTTATTCTTTCATGCCATGAACGGTCTGGATATTTTGGTTTTTGCTAAGAGAAATATATCAAGCGAATACCTTTGTTCAGTATGAAACAGTGGGAGCTTTGACAGAGGGGGAACCGCAGTACCTAGCCCCGCATGCGTCCTCCCGTTCCCTGTTTCCTCAACCAGCCCACGCCGATGTTGAGGTGACGAGCTGGTCAAAGTTGCCTGCCACTTATCCGAAGAAGTAGAGTGTGTTATGTTTAACTTGTTTTCCCCTGAGCATGCCCTTGGACATGACTTGGGTGTGCAGAAGGGGGTGGAAGGGGAAAAAAACCATTCTACCACCGGGAGAGCGTAGAACGAACTTCACTGCGCAGGCGCAGCGCCAGCTGAATTCAGGCACCTTTTCTGTCGCGTGGCCATACTATCATTTTCTTTCTTTCCACAATCCTGTTTCTGCTGCATGTATTCCAGATTCCGGCGAGCCTTCGCAATTGCCTGCCTCAGTCGCAGCTTCGGGTTGGCAGTGATGACGTGCTCCCGTGAGCTCTGGATGATCACGGCTGAGGGCGAACGCCTAAAAGCAATGGGTAAATTTTAAAAATGAGTCTAATGGTGCTTTTGCGTTAAAAGGACCCTTTCTCAGGAATTGACGTCGGTATTAACCGCCAGGGGGACCCCTATAGTTGCTCCGGCTGTTAAGTGGTTCTTTGCTCATCGAATTGACCGCATACGAGATGGTGTCAACGGTCTTGACAGAGGCCAACCCGTAAACAGCTATATTTATTTAGAAACTGAGTGTGTTGATGTCTTTACTATTAGTTCATTTCTCCCTGGGCTATGGCAGCAACAGCACCGCCTCGACCTTCCGTGCGCAAGAAATCGGGGCGAAGCCTCCCATGCAAACTTCGCTCACCGGCCAGATTTTGATAAAGGCAGGAGCGGACCGCTGGCTGCTGAGAGACCTCGTGTGATGGGGACATCTTAATAACGCGAAGGAAAACCTAATTAGTGGCCCCGGCGCCGCTGTGGGCGGATACCGTCACGTTTCAGTTCTCCCCACTCATTTCGCTCCACGTCCCCAGGCTCTGGATTCCTCTTCCACTTCCGTATCTGCATAGCGCGTTTGACGCAACACCATCAATGTAGGAGATGCCCTAGCCACTAGGTGAGGCCTTGAAGCGGAAGTACCATAATAAACCACCGCATGCGCCTCAGTTTTATAGACCATGGTCAGGTTCTTCCGGCAGAATTTTCCCGAAGGTTCGCGAGAAACCCAAGAGAAGGTTAGTTAAGCAGGCCACCTGTGTAGGTGACGTTGTTTAGCTCTGGACGGAGGAAAGGACGTGTGAACAGGGCTCTGGCTTATTTAGCAGTCGTGCAAAAAGTAATGAAGAAATAAGTAAACGACAGGAAGTGGGGGAACAGATCTGACTAGATGGTGAGTGTACTAGGTGTGATTTCTTCAGCAGACCTGACGCACACCGATTTCCGTTATTACTGCACGAGCAGATTAACGCCTATCGCTTTAGCATTAATGTAACTAGTAATAGTTGGACCAGCTCCTCCGTGGGAACCTTCGTCCTTTTTGTGGACGTGTCTTCTAACCAATGTTTCATGTTCGGTACTTTATGGGCCTGTTGCGACGTTTTCGCGCAGGAGGGGTTTTCGAGCTGCGCTAACGATGCAGTAGGGATTGCAATGCAATGACCGGTGACCGGTACGATGACAATTTCTTGCAAGGGCGTAAGGCTCAAAACGTAAACACAAATGAAATGAAGAACAAAGCAGAATTTTATGACCCGTTTTAACTAGGAAAACCTGACTGAGGCCAGAGCCATAGCACTCTATTACTGCGCGGAGCACAAATCAAAGTGATACCAGTGATGTGATCTATTCTGAAATAAGGTGCTATCTTAAGAATTAGAACAAATTAAAGACGTTCCACTCAATTTTAAAGCTGTCTTAAGTGCAGAGAAATGATTTTCTATAATGGGCTATGGCGTCGTTATGCGCTCACTCTTACCACCCATCACGCTCTTCGCCACCCTCTCTTATTCCTCTACTGATGAATTCAACGGAGCTTTGCCCAACGCATTTCAAATTTCCCACCGTCCCTGTGCTCGCGCGCCCCTGCCTGAAACTGCGCCAGCAGGAGTTCTGTTCTTTTAAACCCAAAAGCCTTCCTTGGGCTACCTAAACGCAGAAATTCTGGTCTGTCTCTATGTCTGTCGGTCTGTCTGGGACTATATTCAGCGACCCGTCCAAAGTGAAACAAAATCTCCGCAATTGACTTATATACCCACAGCCAAATGTAAGCGTGTAATTCGGGTGTCAATGTTCCTACTTGTGAACATTGTTGAACAAGAATGAGTCATTACGCAAATATAAGGCAGAAAATCAATACGTAATGGATATTTGCAGTGTTCCTTTATTTAAAAAGTTCATGGATGCTTGGGTTTTGCGATAGCAAATGAAGTACTACATCAACGGCAGGAAACCATCCTCTGCTATTTACCCGCGCTACTACAGCTCCTCGCGGCATAAGAAATCAAACGGCAAAGGCAACAAAAGGTTCCACTAGAATGAAATCCACTATCCTTTTTGGCACGCTCGTGCAGTAGTACAACGTGGTTCCATAAATGTTATGGTGAGGTGCCTCAAATCACGCGTGTCTTCACCGTACGGCATCGCTGCATCGAGAAACGTGACTTGGAGCAGTGGAACGCGGTAAATTTAAATTGACTTGAGCAAAGCTCTAGCGTGTTATTTTCGGAGGAACGAGACGGGAGATGAACAACTTGAGAGGTGAGTTGGAAAGGGAAGGGAGGCATTTACTTGGCAGGGGTGCCAGTCGACTATCGTCTTTAGTCTGCAGTTGCAACGAAAGATGCTGATATGCGGCCATTTTTTTTTTGTGCTTGCTTTTCCTCCCGCACGTGCCGGCATTCCACTGCCAATTTTTAAGTGCAGAGCAGTTTAGGGGCTCGCCTGGTCATTGTAGCTCGCTCGCTGGACCCAAGTAGAGCCACAAGGGGTTACATCGCAGCGGCTGTCGTCGCGGCATTCCACAAAGGCTTCGAAAGCCAAGCGGTTTGTATAGTCATAAGAGTTCGAAACTCCAAAGCGCTGGCGCG
The DNA here is from genome assembly GCF_048455015.1 of Haemaphysalis longicornis. NCBI lineage: Eukaryota > Metazoa > Arthropoda > Arachnida > Ixodida > Ixodidae > Haemaphysalis > Haemaphysalis longicornis. The sequence goes on from NW_027526361.1 coordinate 81,560,742, forward strand.
GGTCATAGATCTTTCCGTCGTTTAGCGCAAAGAAAACTGCAGATACATTTGATGCAAAAAACACGTCAAAATATACGGCAAAATATAATTCAAGATATTCGGCAGCGCCCGCGTTCATTTAGTTAGGAACGCTCGTTGGGTTGGTTTTTGCGAAAATAAGCGAAAAAAAGTGGGAGTGCAACGCCGGCAGATGCGGGAGGAAAGGAATCACAAAAAAAACGGAACCCCCGCTGGCGCAGTTTCAGGCAGGGGCCGCGCGAGCCCAGCGAAGGCGGGAAATATCAAAGGCGTTGCACAAACCTCTGTTTAATTTTTTAGGGGAGGAATGAGACAGGGCGACGAAGAGCATGATGGGTGGTAAGGGCGCACGGATAACGGCGCCATTGCCCATTATGGTGAATCACTGCTGTGCACTTCCGACAGATTACACATTGAGGAAGACGGCTGTAATTTTGTTTTCGCATATTATCGTAAAAGCCAACGCAACGAGCGTTCCTAACTAAATTAACGCAGGCGCTGCCGGTTCATCACGTATATTTTGCCTAAAACTGCGCTAAAACTGTGCTTTGCGCTAAAAAAAACTGGGAGATGTATGACAAGCGCCAGTGGTTTACGAGTGTCGAACGCTAATGACTATATAAACTACTTGGCTTTCGAAGCCTCTGTTGGACGCCGCGACGACAGCCGCTACAATGGAATGCCGTGTGGCTCTACCTGGGTCCACCGAGCGAGGTACGACGACAAGGCGAGTCCCTAAAGTGCTCTGCACATGAAATTTGACAGCACCTTAGGGGCTTACTAAGGGAGCTTTGTCGTTGATGGTGCCATTTTTTTAGGAACGAGCATAGAGTTAGGACGGCCCCCTAAATGACATAAATACCATGCTGTAGCAGACCACCTGTGATCAGTCGATCACAGCGCTCTCACTTGATCGCACGCGAACGCCACTCCTCATAGATGTCCGTGCGTAGTATCGGTAACCGTGTCTCCTCTTTGCGTATAGTCTCCCAAAATCAGCCCCCCCCCCCTCCCCTTTGTTCACATGACGCAATCAGCATTATTCTTCCTCGCGACCACCTTTGGTAAAGAGTGGCAGGGCAACTTCACAACTAGCGATTCGGCTAGGACATCAGCATACCGACTACCGATTCTCGTGTACCCTTTGAGAAAGGTTGCCCAGCGACGATGGCCGTCGCCTTCGGATGCTCTTGAAAATTTACGAGTGCTCATTAGCAGCGACGTAACGGACCCACCCACACATAGGCCTTTACAACAGAACGAGGAGTGACATTCCCGAAAACGTTTAGAGGTGATTAAAGGCTTACTGCACACAAATTTCACACCAGAAAGTTTACTTTGAACTTGCAGTACTTGCCACCCAACCAACTGGGACCTGACTGGTAGCCCAGTGAAATGCTTTGTAATTAGTTGAATACGTTTAAAATAGCTCAGTGCAGGCGACGCTGCACCTTCCGGAGAATGGCTCAAGCAGCCATAAAGTGGAAGTGACATTGCGGCCGGCCCTGTGCATTTTCTCACCGACAGCCAGGAGAACCCTCGAGCTCCACTGGGAGCGCTTTTCCTAGGGCTGCGACGAGGGCGAATGGTTGCGTGCAGGTTTTCTTCAGCTGGTTGGCATGGTGCGGCCGCTCGCTCTCCGGCTGGACCGGCTGGAACGTAACTTCAGCCTGGCCGTGATGTCCACGCTCTTATTCATTTCCGTTTAAAAATGATTGATGTTTGATGGCCGTTTGCGTTGCGGATACGCGTATTTCAGCAGCCTTATTTTGTACCTTGTAGTCATTATAGGCAGACTATACAGAAATAACGTTTTGAAGATGTGGAAATTTTGAGGGCAGTTGGCCTCTAAGTACCCCAAAATGTTTAAAATTTTTGAGCATTTCCCTTTATTCATATGTTAAGGACCTTTATCAAGTTTGAATTCGTGTTGAGGAGCTTTCCTTGTGCGTCAAGCACTATCAGTCCCAGTGCAAATTCTTTTTGAAGTAGAGCTTCGTGAACTTTTGTACGAAGCATTTCCGACACGGACATTCTCTGTGTGGAAGCCAGATTACTTTTCTATGAACATAGAGCCCATTCTGCTACGGAAACCTGCACCAGGAGTGCAAACGTCTTCAAAGGCTGCTGCGGAAACAGTAACCCATCGTGCACGATGGTATGAACGGGATAACCGAATGCATGGTATCAAATAAAAATTCCCTTGAACCTGCACAGAGCATCTGGGCATGCCCACTAGATGGCCAAAGAGACGTTCAAAGGAGGCATAAAAAAATATTGGGAGCGCCGAAGCAACTCTCACCATGCGTAAATGCGGAGCATATAAATAGTAGCAAAGTGTGTATTTTAGTTACGTAGCTGAGATTAGAGTAGCAGGAAAGTGTTGTTGAGTTTAGTGATGCGTCACGCTGCTTTGCAATGGTCTCGCACGACGAAGTTTCAAACCATGCAATGCTGGTTCACCTCATGTGTCAGATGCGAGCGATCCAAAGTTTCTCAGCCAGCTTGCGCCATCTGGTGTACCCACCGTGCGGCAGCGGCCAACCGATTCACATGATGCATCACAACCGGTTGCAATTGGTGTGCTGTTTGCCTGCAATTGGTTTCTCGGACGATGAGCCCAGTAAATCTCAGCTTAAACGACAATGCAACAACTGTGGCGCTATACCGAGCAGGTACATGGGCCAAGCCGACGAATAGCACATGAAAATGATGACAACTCCGAGAATGACGATGATTAGCGGGTTCACATTCGTAAGGGGTTATGGCGCCCAGTATTTACTCTATCGTCGCTGCATATCACCTCGTCTTCGCAGTTAATAAAAAAAAATCTTTTAATTTATCGCACCTCTAGGCTAGTCTGGTTTTTTAAGGTTCCTTCCTGATTCATTCCCTGCTTTCTTCGGCAACATTGTACCTTCTTTGGCTAAGTTCTCGTGGTTTTCAATTCTGCCTTCTCTTATTTTAAACCCTTGAGCGCCGGAATCTCCACATCGTGCTGATTGAGTATGGGCACTATTCGTTGCACAATGCGTGTAATAGCTCATGTTTCGTTTTTTTCATCCCATCCGCAATTGATCCTCCGGAGCTTGCATGCGGAGGAGCGTCCTAGTTTCCAAGCAATTCTGGCGGGCACCGAAAAGCAATGAACTCCCTTTCGTATTATGGAAATGCTCGCTTGTGATTTCTTGCTTCCCGATTTTCTTGCTATCTAAGTATTCTTGCTTTCCAACCCCATTTCCTAGTGGTCAGTTGTCTCGGCGTTACCTTTATTTCGATTGCCTTCGGCGTTTCTTTTTGGGTTTCAGTTTTCATGTGCTTTGCTCCACGCGTTCTTGCCCGTTTTTTTACTACGACTCCCCACTTTTATGCAAACATTCCCCAAAAGTTTTATCATCTATACCTTTCCACGTTTCCAAGCTGCTCTTAAAAACGTGTTTTGCTCTCCTAATTTCACAGATAATCTACCCCATGATGCCCTCCTTGCGCTATTTGTTGCTTTGATATGTGCTTATATGCCAACGAACCTAGCGCTTTTCTGGTACATTTTAGCCCGGCATAAATATCCGAATTCACACAGTCCTCCGCTTGAAAATGGGATGTGCTGGTACCTCAGCCTCTTCCGGATTCATTTTGCTATTTCGTATATGCTTTATCCCCGTAGTGCTTTGTGATTTCTTGTGCTTCATTATAGATAGTTTTCTATTGTTTTCATTCTGAAAATTTTAACAGCGGAGCTGTTGTACAAGCCGTAAGTTTGGTGTTGCAGGTAAACATACCAAGAAAATGCGGAGCACTTGTGAGCGCGTGCCTCCCGGCGATCACCGAGCGCTGCCGCAGCACGCAGATTGTTAGCAAAACAACAAACAGGCAAAAACCACGATGAGAGATCAAATGCCGTGCCCCCGGGAGCGCATGCCTCATGGTCTCCGCCAAGTCCCCAGGTGGCGCTGTGGCTTTAGCAAAAATAAGAAAATCTCAAGCGCGGTCGTAAGCGCTACCGCGCATGTAATGCTTGGCATAAGGAACACGGCGATATCGATGCATATGACGATGACTTATACTAGTACAGTGCGAAGCACCGATGGAACATCTAAATAAACAATATCAAACTTGTAGAAATGCGTGGTGGTGTGTCCTTCAGTGCTCAGGTATAAAGAAATCCTGCGGATTCGCTATAATCCAAGCCTTGCACGACTTAGTGCAAGCTTGGTGAGTTGAGGTGGTGGAAGTCTGCAATGCTGAGGATGACTTTGCATCCATTACTCGCCGCGAAGAAGACGACGACCTCGTCCATGCATATGACTACGATTACTAACACGGTAAGTATGCAAATAACCAATGATACAGAAACCTAACTATGTGCCCAGCGATGCTCACAGCTTCGCCTTTCAAGACTTGGGCGAGTGTAAGCTACCCTGAATTTTTTTATTGCGAGTTTTTAGACAGCCCTTGTCTTCATTTTTTTATACGACCAGCTATTTCTATTTCTCTACCTGTGGTATTGTTGCTTGTTGAAGCAACACATCATCATCGTTGAAAATCATCACTCCAGTTTTTCTAGACTAAAGATTGGTTCTAGATACGCGTATTCTGAACTGCACACATCGGTGATACATTCGCAAATGAACTTCGGAAACAGTGCTATGGCAGGACGAAATCTTCGTTGGCACGAAACGTTCGGTTACGCGATGGCGAAAGGTTAGTCACCGTTTTGGCTAACATATTAATCGTTTCATCTTTGGGCTATTCTAGAAATTCGTACTGTACCAACAAGCCCGCATCAACGTACATTTTTCTGCGCCCTATAGTGTTCTTTGTCAAAGAGGAGTACTGTTTCGTCCGCGTATATAAGTACCGCGATGTTTCCTCAGACTGCCTGCAACGTTGCATCTATTGCGGAGATTGAAGCAATGTTTAAAATTCCCAAGAGTTCCTTCTAGTCTTCCCACGCCAAGCATTGTTAGCTGTGGACACTGAGACCACCTTGCTTAAAACACCTTTTTATAAACTCGGGTTCAGCTCAAAATTAGACCATCCAAACTTTAAGTTTGCAGCCGAAGCAATAGTGGCAGCAAGCGCAGCGGCACTTTGGGGTGCAGGAATGGATGGCTGTTATGGCAGGCTAGGCTGAATAAAATTTACGAAAAAAAAACATCAGCCCCCTTTCATTCTGTTAATATGGATGAACATGGGATCAATTTGCGGGTTGGCCACCAACTGCCACTCACACCTCGCTCTCGCATCGGGGAAACGCTCAGCGGTATTGTAGAATCGCCGACGTCTTGCGTTTTCCGCATCGCAGAATTCCGGATACCGATTGGCATCGCGCTACGCTTGGTGTTCTCGGTCCGATCGTCGCCAGTGGTCTCTTTCCGCCACGTTTGTGTCCATTGTCGCCTTTTTTTACACGAAAGTGTTTTTTTCCGGGGTACACAAATATTTCGCTGACGTCATATTTGCCACGGAAATGACGCCAGTACAACGAAGCAAGCGGCTGTAAAGGGTGCACCACTGCGCACTTAGTCTTCTTGTGGGGAAGCAACCTTTAGCACTAACGAGTACGTTATACTTAGGGTTGCTCGTTTTCGGATTTTATATTTCAGCACGAAAGTGTTTTATGCTGGGATACACCAAGATTTCACTTACGTCATGTCCGTCACAAAAATAGCGCCAGTGCTCCTTTGCTGTAGGGAACCCCCAGAAGGACGTCGCTCGCCAAGCACACCCACGAAACAGATGCCGACCAGCAAATCATGCCCAACTGCAGATTTCGCTGCACGTTTCACTTTCGTGTTTTACCGATTCCTATGACAGAGGACTGAAACACAGTTTTTGTTCGTAATGAGGAGGCATCACCATGAGCTACACCATGTGGGAAAGCCAGATTACAAAAGCCAAGCTTACACCGGTCTTTTTAAAGTTGGCTTCGCATCTAAACATGCGTGCACTGCTTGGAAGACAATTATAAATGCAGTGTACGCCATTTTAAATCAAATATGAAGCGCCGGAGACGCACAGGTAGTACACAGGAGAGGGTGTTTACACAGTGCGAGAAGAGGATATCCGCGGTCAGACACGGCACGTGCCGAGGATATCATCCCGCGGGCGAATGGAACGGGGGGCCTTTTCTCGTCCTACAGACGCAAAAAAAAAATGGGGGAGTAATAACAGCTGCACTGTAAGACAAGAATGGCTGTTGAATATTACTCAGGTAATTACTGTGCTAGAAAGCTGTGATATTACCCTAAGTATGTGTTGTTGTACACTGATAATCACTTCGCTGTAAACAAGAATGCCACTTGAACATTGCTGAGATAGAAAGTACTGTTACTTTTTTTTTGAAAATAAGTTTTATTAAACAAACATGATATGGGTACACAGTATATACAGGAGGAGGTCCCGTGGTTATAAAAACCGCAAGCGGGACCTCCTATACAAATTACCAAAATGACTATAAAATTACAATGACAACACTAGTAAACATAATAGAAAAGAGTACTGAACAAATATTCAAAAAATCAGCTTTGACAATAGGAAGAAAACTACAATAAGACGCGTCACATCACTGTAATGAAGACAATAGGTAGAGTTTCAGTTTTTTTTTAACTGTATGACAGAATGAGAAGATTTAATGTCCTGGTTTAAGGTATTGCGCTGTAAAAAGAACAACTATTGCGCTATAAAAAGAACAACTTTTAGAAATTACTCTGCAAATTACTCACGTAGAATAGCTCTCATGTTTCTCTGATAACAGCTTTGCTGCAAAAATAAATAGCGCTTTAATATTTCCCGATAATCATTCTGATAGAACAGCTCTGATATTACTCTGCCTACCGGGGATGTTACTCTGATAAGTAAAACTTGACATCAAAAACAGCAAGTGCCGAGGCATCAGCTGCACACGATGGGAGTCCTTTTGCAAGGGAGCAACTCTCGAATGAAGGGGCTTCTGCTCAAAGCGGCCGTTCTCCAAAAATGATTCTGCATACATGACTATTCCGGCGGGCTCTCATGGGCTGATCTGTCCTACATTGGTGGTTTTCACCATCAGTAACATCAGTTCGGGATATGACGACGTAATTGCTAACAGGCTAGAGCAACCCAGGTATACTACCCTCATGGTGTTCCACGTGGATTCAAGAGCATGGAGCTCGCAGCCATCTAAAGACGAGAAACAACCTCACATAGAAGAAGGATGAACGGAATAACTGAAACTATTAACGACAAAGCAATCGTTTTGAAGGGACGTGAAATTTGCGCCAGGCACCAAGAAAACAGACTTCGGAAGCGTCGAAGGCAGCGGAGCGCCCGTCGCGGCCGCTGGAGCAACTAGGATCAATTAAAGAGGAAGGGCACCCCGGCCGGCCCGCGCTTCCGCGCTACTCCGATCAGCCCCTTCTTTCTCTCCTCCTTTCCCTCTTCTTTCCGCTCCCTTCAGCGAGCCCGGTTCGCGCGCACGCCGCCGGCACGACCGGCGCGCTCGCCGGCTGAAAAGCGCGCCGCCGCTCTAGTCACTCAGCCCGCTCGCTGCCTCGACGCCGGTCCCTGCCGCCGCCGTCACTGCGTGCTCTGCTGCTGCCAGTGCCGTCGCCGGACGCCGTTGCGCTGCCGGCGGGAACAGCGCGACTGCAGCGTGCCGTCCCCGCCCCCATCTGGCGCTGCCATCATCCGAAACGCCGGGAGCTGCTCCGACGACTCTCGGCCGCTCAGGTGTCGGAAGAGTGTAGCCCCATCGTCTTTCCCGAACTCTCGCAATCTTTACGCGCCTCTTCCCGGCGCTTTTGCGAACTGCTGGCGGAAACGAAAAGTTGACTTCCTGTGTGCATCGATAGAAGTGGTGGCAAGTTGTATTCAACGTTGTTTTGGCCACTCTGCGATTGAAAATAACTGCGACGGCTAACTTTCACTCTCTTCGGAAGTACTGCCCCGATGGCCGTGTGGTCCTTTTAAAAGAGGGACAGCACGGAGACGGCGCGTTTGTTCTAAACGCCGGGTGCTTTATGCTGTGCCTTCATCGACGCTGCTACGAAGTGGGAAAGGCTGTTGTTTTTGGCTAATGGATCTGTAGCCGGCCGAGCGTGCCGTGTTCGAACTTTCAGCGCCAAGCAGGAAAACCCGTTGCGCGCTGTTCGTCTTCGCCCTATTCTGCCGAACTTTTGTCAACTTTCCAAGAGCTTCGAGCGACGAAGAAAAAACGTACCAAAAGATCTTATCTGCATTGCGTCGAACTGTTGCGCATCTTTGTGAGTGAGTGCCGCGCATATATCGTAGCCCTGAAACGTCGCAAGAAACGCGCCGAAGATCAGGCTTTCATGTTCGATGATGTGACCTATCAGGCCACTGTTGCCGAGGGTATGAGCAGTTTTGAAAAATCAAGCCGCTCCACCTGCCAAACTTTCAACGGGACGTTTCCGCAAACCGCGACTCCCAACCTAAGCATGCCTCGGGAGCTGAGTAGCATCCCTTGATACCGGAGCAGTCCCCTCCACTTGTTGAACCCAAGTAGCTTGATATATATTTCGCCCAACGTACGCCCGTATTTTCGGAAATCTTCGCACTATATATTTGCTAGCGTATAATCTTCGGCATGTGTACCCTATGTGCACCCCACGTGAATAAGCATTAGCAGTCTGTAGTGCTAGAAATACAAACAACAACCCTGTCACCAATATAGGCCACACACGTCTCAAGGGATTACCCAACCTTTGCACCCCTGACGCGTTTGAAGTTGCAGTGAAACCTCGGCAATTTGCCTTCTCACGAAGGCGTGCCCCTACGTCGGATTTGGTTCCAGCAAGTTTTTGATTCTATTTTCTCCAGCTGTGCTCTCGGAAAGTGTGCGGTGTGTGTGTGGGTGGGAGTGTGCGTGTATGGGAGTGCTTGTGCGTTGGAATACCACGGATCAAGATCATCCACATGACGGAGTGATTTGTCATCTTATAGCCTGCGGATAGCGTCTTTCCTCGCTGTCGGCTGCACGACTGGATAACATCAACCGTGTGTAGTTCCGTGCGGTGGAACGAAGTGCGACAAAGTTCGTCCTGCTGTGTAACGATAGGTGCCGTGTGAGCATTCGTGTCCTTTCGTGGATTATATACTAAGAGAAGCGCTCGCCACGGCGTCTTAGGAATACCTTCCCTCCAAGATAAAGGTAAGGGCCAACGTCACGTTTATTAAAGCCGGGATTGTTTCCCTGTCTTTACTTTCTTCTGCTTCGGCTATGCTTGCGATGAACAAAAGCGACTTGAGAAAAACGATAGAAAAAGTAAATGCGATAAACGGATCACGCGCGTGCCGCCACATGAACCGTTGCAGACCTTGTTTGGGGCCTCGACTCGCGGGAAAGTTTTTATGGCGGGGTGCGCTGTTTGCAGTGGGCGGTTCCGGTGTTTTATTTCTTGCCACCCTGGTTTTTCACTGCCTGGGTGTGCGTGTCAAGTGGGACGAGCATCCAGTTTACATCACCTTTCATTACGCGTCGCCCGCCAAACATGGTGAAAAGACGGTGTTTTTCGGGCGCCACGCTGAAACATGCTAGGCGTCAGTAATGATTTTCGCGCTAGCGTTAATACAAAGCGGCAGTCAAAACAGCGGGGTCCCTTTTTAGGGCAATTTTTATTCTCGCTACATTCATGATCAGCTTCTTTACGGTGGGGCTTGCAGACGAGGCAACGAAAGTAAAGTTTTTTGTTTGACATTTCATTTTCTACACAATCCAAGCCGCCCACAATTGATGCTAATGAACCGTTGAACCTCTCCGCACCCACGTGTACGATTGTTAGTGCTTCTATTTTGTGCGTGTTTGGGGGTGCTTGTTAACAAGTACTGTGCATTTGGGACACAGTATGGATTCAGAAACAGTTTGTTCATTTATTCCGTTCCTGATCAATGTTAAAGCACAAAAAAAAAACTTTTTTGGAGACGTATATGTTCAGGGCTTTCAAAACAGTATCTATCCTTTTGACGTTGTAGTGTCTTTAGTTCGTAGCGAGAATGCGGAACAAGGTTATATATTATTGTTCGGAGCGTTAAATCTCAAATCGTTATAGCAGGCGTAAGCAGGACCACTATTGAACTTCTATGTGCGCATCTTACCTAGGAAAAGAAATAAAGAGCGTGTGTTCTGAGAAGTGAAAAAAAGCTGGTCAATCCTATTCAAATCCTTTCCGCGTCAGCATAACTAGCTACCTTTGCTTCTCCGTTTTTTTTTTTGTAATTAAATAAAATCTTACTTTCCTCAAAATTATGCAGAACTAAATGACAGCGTATCTGCTCGCTCAGCTGCAAATGTCGCCGAAAGACGATAGCCTTCTGTCGCCTGTCTCCATTCATCCTCATCTGCAGTTAAAGCGCTGCCTAAGTGAGACTAACCACTTCAGTATTTATCAAAACGTTCTCTCACTCTATGTCCTTATCTTTCCCCAAGAAACAATTTCTATAAGTTTTATACAACACTGCAAAAATACAGCGCAGGAAACCCTAGAACGTCTCCTAAATTTGCGCCCTAAGCTTTCTGCCTCCAGTGTTACACCTAGTCTTTCTGTAACCCGGTAGACCATACAATATGCGTAATGCTGCCCGCAAAGCAAGAGCTCCTCTGCAATGGAAGTGTGACAAAACACTTAGCACAATGATCAATATCTTCTGACTAATATTTCGAACTCAATATCGCGCAAAGAGCAACTATATAGATCAATGCAAGTTTTGAAAGAACACTTCGCGGTACATATAAAGGCGACACCTCTTGAAGGCAATTTCCTGGCATGTCTTGAATGCGCCGTTAATTCCACACCTTGCACAATTCCTCCTAGCGTTCCCTTCAGTGATAGCCCAACCGTAACGCGCTTGCTTCGTGATAAGAAGGGGGTGAGAACGAGTCGGGTTGTACCTGTGTGTTCTCTTCAGCGCAATGGAGTCTTTATGATCACTCTTTACAGGGTGCCTGGATTTACGTCAGAAAAATGCCCCGAATGTGGTTTACTAGGCCGTATCACGTTGGTGTGCCCAAACAACGCCTGATTCGTTAATATCGCTGCTCAATTACGGAGACTATAAACGCGGTTAGCCGTTTATTTACTACCCTTTAACAAAGCCAATTCCGGCGGGCATAGAATATACCAATCATTGATATTTCGACCGGCGCAAGAATTTTTTGCTCACATGCGACTCTGCACAATGGGCTTCGAAAGATCCGACCGCCACCCGCAAGATGGCGCCAGGTGTACGCGTGATCAGGTGATCGGAGCAGAGCGGGGAGATGAAGGTAGTTTTTGAGCGCAATAAAATTTATGGGGCTCGGCCCCCGGCATTCCGTGACCCTCTGTTGATCATTCCAGTACGCCCATCTGTTACGCTACACTCATTCAGGGAACATTCGTTTCGCCTTAGAAGATTGGGAGGGTCACATAGGCCAAGACGAAGGCGGAAACGATGAGTGCCTTCTCCTCTCTTCCTCTCGCCTGCCGTTATCGAAGTCTCTCCTTCATATCACCCTCTCCGGTTCCTTGTGTTTCTCCTCGCTTCATCATCCCCTTGTGTACCCTGAAAGACAGTTGAAAATTGGTCTTTCTTTGCGTCTGTGAGTTGTTTGTGAATAGTGGCGGGAAATAGTGGACTCAGTTGACTGCAACGTCGAATTCGTTTCGCGACGGGTGGGCTATCGTCAACCGCTTCATTGTAATCGACGCGATGGAGAGGCGCCGTTCAGCGGCGTGCGGCTGGCCGTTTCAGATTTGCGAAATGTGGTCTCTCCATTGATAAGTAGCGCCTGTCGGAACAATATCATAGCACCACTTCAGAACATACTGTTTTACTGCAGCCGAGATGGTCGCGCTTCCTGGCCTAATTGCCTTTTAAAGAGCGCAGCATGTAATAAAGTTTATTGCAAGAGGGTGAAAAAATAGGCTAAAACAAACGCGTAAAGAACTGTGCCGTAAGCTCAGAAGTAGATATTGTATAGTTCATGCTAAATTACCTGCTAACTAAAATCGGGAATAACACGTGTGGGACTGCCAAAAAATAATGGCAAGCCATTGCAGCATTTCGCTCACCTTAGCTGGATCGTTGGTGGATGTTGCCTGACGCGTCGTAGAGCTTGACTGGATGGTTACCTAAAGTGAGGCCTAAATTTGCGCTGTAAGCTCTACCGTCTTCAACCGGTACCAACTAGAAACAGTATTCGTAGTATTTATTGGAATTATAGTTGCAGTTATCGGTTGACATCGCAAGACAGACGTCAAATCAAACCATTGGGCCTTAGCTACGGCGCATAGCCGAGTTGCCGTTTTTTTTCAGCAAAAGGATACATACCCACACGGAGCACAAACCAGGACTGGTGGTTTGGAAAACACTTCGTAAGCAGAAACGCTGCTGCTGCGTCGACCCTTCGTACGCGCCATTTTGTTTCAACTCAGCACAAGCCTTCTTGTTACACCTAGCGCCGTCTATTGGCTGGCTTTGAACACTGTCGCGATCTTCCTGGTGAAGTGGTAAAACGAATTTGTGGTTTGGTCTCTGTGGTCTAGCGGGTCACGTCGCGGCTTCTAATTATTACATTAGGGTCCTTGCCCCCAACAATTACGCCTTTCTTTTGAACCATGTATGGACCTTGAATAGACACTGGCCCAATTTTCATTGATGTGCAACACATTTGCCCATTAGCAAGCCTGCGCTGTTACCTCCGGGCTGCAGAGCGTTTACCAGCGCTCTCACCATTGGTCATTTTTCAAAACCATCATGCAGATCGACAAGAAAACATTACGCAATTCCACTTCCAAAACTTCCCGAAGAAGCCGAAGCAACCGTCCGCCTGCATCAAATCAACACTTTCCCTCATCCAACCCGGCTTTATTCTGCATACTCTTACCGATACTCTGCAGAATGCCGATGTTTTAATACACCAGGGACGTACCTAACATCCTTCTAGGATGTGCACAAAACCCAAATATTCCCCTTCTCCTCCTTCTCTGATCTGCGGGAGAACCTGACAGCCAGCGGTCGACCGGAGGCCCAGATCTTTTGGCGTCCAGAGCGGATACCTCCAAAATGTCTCATGGATCCCTGGTTTGAGGTATGACCCTCACGAATAACAGCTCAATAATTATTTCCACAACCACCCAAACTCTCCATACAAATAATCCGCAATGGCCTTATGCACCGTTGTGAAACTGAAAGAAGCAATAGTTTACGACAATGAAATACTTGTATTCTTTCTCAGTTTTTCTTTATCAACGACAATAAATTACGGCTTTAAAAACTTGCTTGATGTGGCCAACACTGCTAAAAACTGTATTGTACCTTCTCTCACAAAATTTTTAGCAGCCCATAATTTGCGTTAAAATTTTACTTTAATTATAAAGATCCTACTTTGTTTTTACTTAGTCAGCATCGCTCACAAGTTACTTGGTTAAGGTCGTAAACTGCGCCGCCTTTGTGACCCGAACAGAGTGACCGGAAGCTATCGCAGGAATATCCTACAAAAAACTTAGATTTGGGGTCCCAGAGGCTTCACATTTGGATATGACCGCGTATAATGCCCTTCAATACATTTTTAGCAACGCACATTCATAAAACAGTGAAGCAGTGAGGCCAATTTTAAATTGGATCGGTGCCGTGAAGTGTTGTCGCTTGAAAGTTGGGTTTCCTTAATCAGGTTTGGCCGTGAAGTTCATTGATGGAAAAACTTGAATTATTCGAACTCGCCACCACGACCTTGCTGTCCAGGATTCTAATCACTACACTACGCGACCAGGACGTCCTCCGTTAAACAGAGTCGCAGAAGCACCAGGATGCATGTTCAAACTTTTCCCTACATGGCGCAATGTGTCACTCGGCTGTGCTCACTAGGAAACGCCAATAGGCGTACCTTTGGCGGCAACATGAAATGTGACCCCGTAGACAAGCGCAAGCAGTTCTTATTTCTTTATTCACGAATTTTTAATGAAACCAACCAATTTTTTTAATATTAATATTACGTAAGAAAAAAAGAAAGAAAAACACGCGCCCAGAGTGGGTACCGAACCCAGGCCTTTCGGTTAGATCTCGAATGCCTTACCAATTCGGCTATCTGGGCGACTGTGTTCTCCTTCACTTTCTGGGGTATTTCTATTTACTACAACTGTATCTGACGCTTGAGGGTGGTAGCCAGCGCCACTCAGACTACACGGGGAGAAGGGGACCTTCTTTTCAACCCCCGGGGCGTGACGCGAACGTCTACAGCCTGTCATAAGCGGCTAACTGGCGGGAAACCCTCTTATGCTACCTTGGCATCAAGGCTGCCAGAACCGAGGCCCTCGCTAAGATTTCGCACGATAATAGGGTTTGGAAATGAGGGGCTATTAGGGAATACAGAAAGAAATTCCGGCAGTCTACAAAGCCAAAGAAGGCATAGGGGAATGGTTAGACCATTTTTTACCGTTAATGATGTTACATTATTTGTTTATTATTATTGCGTGAGAAAGAAAGAAAAAAAACACGCGCCCAGAGTGGGGACTGAACCCACGCCTTTCGATTAGATCTCGAATGCCTTACCAATTCGGCTATCTGGGCTTTTTTTTTCTTTATTGTCGGCTATCTGGGCGACTGTGTTCTCCTTCACGCCCCGGCTGTTGAAAAGAAGGTCCCCTTCTCCCCGTGTATTCTGAGTGGCGCTGGCTACCACCCTCAAGCGTCAGATACAGTTGTAGTAAATATAAATACCCCAGAAAATGAAGGAGAACACAGTCGGCTATCTGGGCGACTGTGTTCTCCACGTGCGGACGCCTGTAGGTTACACAGTCGCTTTTATTAGCTCACGTTGCTCAATTTGCTTTGAAGTCAGCTTTACTCCGAGAAGATTGCTTTTGTGCAGAGTCGTCGCGGCACGCCGCCACGCCCATCTCCCCGTATACAATTGGAGCTTTAAATTGACGTGTACTATGCGGCTTGTCACAAGGGTATGAGTGAACTGCCTCGGCTCCTTTTACGTGCGTAGGTCATTGTCTATGTCAGGGCCCCTTTGGTTTTTCGTCAGCGCCACATATCATAGCTACACGGCCCATTACCGAACGAGCAATCAGGTACGCAGCTGTAGATTACGTTCAACCTAATATAAAAAAAGCGAGACAGTGTGCGGAGAATGTGACCTCCCGTACTCCCAATATATGTCGTTGAATGTAATTTTACAGGCCACCTACACGGGACACGCTTTCTGCATACTAAGTAACCCTCTTCTTCACATGTAATAATCATAACAATCGTTAGTTCCTCGTATTGTCTGTCCTGTGGACTGTTGGAGCTCCATTCTCATCTCTGCGCCAGATTTACACGCAGTTTGTCGAAGTATGATAAAACTGCTAGGAACAAGGAAAGTTGGCTTCCCTTCTCGTGCTCGTTTCTTGCCTCGAGAAAAATCAAACATTTTGGTTTCTCGAAACACTGTTCGCGAATAATGTTTGTATATGCTAATGTGTGTTTGCCTTGATCATTAAAGCCTGAAATCGAAACGCTGCGCTACCACACTTGGAACCTTGGAGTAAGTCGGCGTCCCAAAAAATCATTAGTACACTTTCTAACCAAGGCAAGTTGCCATAGGTACCTCTGTTATGGGCCGTACTAGTTCCAGTCTTGCGAGAGGTTATTTGAATACGTTTTGTCATTACGGAAGGAGCGCAGTTTTTGACACGATCATTTCTGCGACGAACAACTAGTACGGGCAATTTAGCTGTGGTCGCATCCTCTGACTGTGCCCTTATCTTTCTACGGGCGACATTATTCAATTGATCCCAATGTCAGGGCGACCTCCATGTAGGAATTGGTTCCCTCCTTCCCATTACCTTACTTTCCTAAAGTCCGCGCTACTGGGCCATGGTTTTACATTGCCTCAAATCTTGCGACAACGATACGGTTTTCAATTTCAACCCTTCGACCAGGTTCTTCTTCTTCTTTTCTTCTTTTGCATACCGGTGGTGGTTCCAATAGGCAAAAAAAAATTTATTTCATTTTTATATAACCAAGTTACTCCCATAAGCGATCTTTGTGTGAACAAAATATACTGGTAATTTTAACGTTTCTGTAAATTTTAATTGCGAAAGAAACATTCACTTGCTGGATGGAGTGTTAGGACATCCTAATGTATGCTTCAAACAGACTGTAGAGGGGTCACCTCAAAGAGACTGACTGCTCAGTGTTTCTGGCACGAAAAGTGGCCGCGGTGGGAGACAGTTCCCATAGAATCCTTCAACAGCAGACCTAGGGTCAAAGCAAGAAGTGGAGCGGTCATTTCTGTGGGAACCGAAAGTGATGACACTTCCGGTTCTGTTCACACATGCACTAGTGGTCACCTCTTCACCTGTGACGTCAGTGTAAACCATAGCAAGGAAGCATCAGTGAGGGCCGATCCAATGGATGCCGAAACTGATGAGAGGCTGAATAAAGCGAAGAAATTCCGTAAAGGCTGCACCAGAGTCTTACTGATAGATTGCCTAGTAAGGGCGTCTCAAATTTTGCAACTGTTCGGCTAAATATTTGAAAGAATTTCAGCTAAAATCAGGCTGGAGAAGGGGATGCCACGCAAGACACACTAGAACATCCACAAAAATAAGCTGGGTGTCGCACGTCAAAGCATTCATCGCAACAACAACAGTGAACATTTTGCAGGGCCACCCATCCCCTAAAAGCCGGCATCCTCACTCACACACACACACACACACACACACACACACACACACACACACACACACACACAAAAAGAAAAAAACACAAAAAAAAAAAAAAAACACACACACACACCAAATTAACCAAGCCGCTCCTGCCGGAGAGAAAGCCAAAAGGAATGCATGACAGGTGTTCACGGTGTGAGCGAGCATAACGACGTGCGTAGGTTGAGCCGAATCATTTCGCTATCAGAGGAAAGAAGTTCCAACCTACTCTCCAATAGTTTTATTTCGCTCGTCAGGTATAAGAAGTAGGCGGCACAGAGAGTAACTATCAGGGCGCTTTTTTGATCTTCCAGACCGCCGGCAGCATGCGGGAGGTGCTCAAGTATGACGAAGGTCACGTAGACGTTGCAAGCAAAAGCTTAGCCCCATCCTTTTCAGTCAGCTTGGCTGTTGTATACAACTGACCTGTGCCTAACATCATGGCACCCGTGTTGTGGGTCACCGTTCGGCTAAAAAAGCCCGGAAACGTGAACCACAATAGAGTGGAGCAGTGCGATGCTTTTCCCATTACATCCAGAATTTCTTATCCCAGAACAAGGCACGAACAGCAAAGGTAAACTAAAACGGCAGATAAATATATTTGGGTACAGGATTTGGTACGGAAAAAGAAAAAGGAGACGGTGGCAAAATTGAACTCCGCCTCTACGATAGCTGCCGAGTGAGATCCTGTATCGCCTTCCTCGCGGCGGAGGGAAATGCCGAGAGAGCTAGAGCGGCTGAAGAGACGCACTTGCCCGTGTGCGTAGTTGCAGGGTGCCCGTGTGCGTAGCTGCAGGGTGTCCACGTGTTCGGCATCAAAAGGAAATCGAATTGCTTTTCACGCCGCGTCTCCGTTCTCCTTTCACTGCATCCTTACTTCTACCGTCCCTTCCTCCGCGACCGAGCACTTCCCCATCCTCCTCCTACCGGGATTCGTACGCGACCACCTCCGGGCGCTGAGGGTCCAAACTCAGGACAAGCATCCATACGTCCCTCTCGCATCTGCTTTCATGTTTGCAGCTTCGACTATGCGTGTTTCGTTGGAAAATATTTATGCAGCAACGTTCACTTTCAGGTCCTGCAGTGTTTTTTTTTTCCTGTTTTGGGGAAGAAACTTTTCAAGCTCGAAGGGATGCAGCGTCTGTAACTCATCTCCCGCGTGTCGTTCATGCGGGGAAGGAAATAGTGCGACTATAATCCGCCGAGTATCCGTTGCTCCTTCGCCGCATCTGCTGTTGACGTGCTGTGTCGTCGCGTGCGTTCAGACATCCCCGCCTGACTGCAATATGCGTCTAACAAGCACGTAAAGGCCTCGTTATTTTTTGGAAATCGACAGAAACGGCTCGTGTAGTAACGGCTCTTCGGCGATTTCAGCAGGTGATTAAACTCATTTCCTTTTCTTTCTTTCTTTTTCTGTCCGACACCTATGGTCTTTTTTCTTGATGCGGAGAAGCTATACGTTGCAACAGATGTCTAGGCGTTTCTACTTACACTTCCTTTTTCGCTGGTATACTTAGTTTCCTCCTTTAACGTAAGTCGAAGCTTTACATTTCCGTAGATGTTCCAGCATTTCTATAGGGCAGCGAAGCACGGTTGTTTGCTTGACTTATACTAAAAAATATTCCATCCACCCAATCCCGTCGCTTAACCCCATCCTAAGCAATGGTCAAGTGACTAGGGCACTTTGTTACTAGGCAGTTTTAGAACAGGGGAAGCCGGCGTTGGGGGTTCTGAAGAAGATAGGGAACCCACACGCAACGCGCGCGCGTTGAGTTTCAGAAGAGGGGCATCCCCAACAGCCCGCAACCGGCTTGCGTAGCTCGGGTGGGCTCGGGTGATGGGAAATTTTAGGCTTAGCATCGGGGGCGGATATTTAATCACCGCTATATGTGCAACTGCGAATGACAAACCCTAAAACCACTATCCACTACAATATCATCCCCTTTATAGCACGTGGAACTTTATTTTCGCAATAATTGCCATTTGAGTGATCAGCGACCCAGACATCTGCCGTAGCCTGCTTTGATTCTTCCGCGCTGGTAACGCCACCCTTCGGCCGCTCGCCGCACCGCGCTCGGCGGACCACGGTGCCCGGTCGGCCCGTCCAACTGGTCGAATCTCCGCGGCCAGTATGCGTTGGCTTAGCATTGCGACAGGTATCTAATCACCGCCTTAAAAATCGGTGCGGATAACAGTCCCTAGAACAATTTTTCACCACACTAACATCGACTCTCTCGCATGTTAAACTTCTTTTTGTGAACTACACGCAGAATATACAAACTTAGCTCAGCGGTCGTCGTAGTTGATCGGGTGGATTGGCAAACGAGTCGCACGTTTTGCTTCAGCCGTGGTCACGCACCGTCTCGCTGGCTGCGAGGGCGACGCAAAGAACGCAAGCTCCCCTTGGGGCCAGTTTAGGGGCACCCGCTAGTTCGGCGAAATAGCGTGCGGACTAAACGCCAACCCAAAACCCCAAGGACGCCTTGGGTTCTCCGCATGCCAGCACGTTGACCCAAGCCACTGGACGAACCCACAGCGTCGGAGCCCCCTATTATAAAACTCGCTCCTGAGACCAAGATTGTGGGTTCGAATTTCATGGCGCAGGTACTGTTTCTGCGTCGATGTAAGTTCGGGACTACCGCAGGGTTCTTTTTTGGGCCCACTATTATTTTTAATTTTCATGAATGATATTTGTAACGTTATTTCTTCTACAATACGATTGTTTGCAGACGACTGTGTATTATATAAAATTAGTAATCACTTCGACGACTGCACCGCGCTTCAGCATGACCTGAATAGGCTATTTGATTGGTGTAAAACTTGGGGAATTCAGATAAACCTACAGAAATTTGTGTACATGTGCTTCACGAGAAAGAAAACGCCTCATGTTTATTCCTATACCATTAATGGTACATGTCTTAACCAAACGTTCGAACATAAATATCTTAGTGTGTATCTTACCTCGGACCTGTCTTGGCGCCATCATGTAAATTATGTGTGTGCGAAAACTTGTCGTGTTTTGGGCTTCCTACGTCGCAATGCGAAACGTTTTCCAGTGAAGGCTAAAGATTTGCTGTACAAGACTAATGTTCTCCCCATACTCGAGTTTGCTTGTACGGTATGGGATCCACGTTTCAAATCTGATATCGAGAAACTAGAAAGAGTTCAAAACTTCGCTACTCGCTTTGTTCTTAAAGATTACTCAAGGAATTTCAGTGTATCTACAGCTAAGCGCAGCCTAGGTTGGGATTCGCTTCAGCATCGTAGGAGAGGACTCAGACTAAAATTTTTTCACAATATATTTCATAACAAAAAAGGGATATAGACAAAAGTTGTTATTTAAAGAGTCCAAACTACGTTTCACTAAGGACAGATAACTCCTGTAAAATAAAATAAATAAGTTGTAGAACCGAATTGTTTAAGCATTCTTTTTTCCCCAAAACTATTAGTGAATGGAATAAGCTACCCATAAATGTTGACAATTATGTCTTATGATGTATTTTCGTGTTCTTTGTAGTGTATCTTTGTTGAACATGCTGGGTTTTGCCTTGTCATTGTGCTTTAAGTGATATTTCTGTTCTGCATGTAGTATTTTGTATGAATTTCTTATTTCTCCCCCCCCCCCACTGTAATGCCTTGAAAAGGCGCTGTGGGTACTATAATAAATAAATAAATAAATAAATAAATAAATAAATAAATAAATAAATAAATAAATAAAACGGAAGCCTCGTATGAGTGTCTGTATACGGTACATCGGTGCGCTTCTAGGTGTCCTAAACTCATCCTCACCTCTCCTCTATAGGTCGACTGATATCTGAGGCGCAGCTGTGATGGCAGAAACCTCTCCTATTTTAAAGCCATGTTTTGTTGGTCTTACTGATGGCGGGGTCATAACCAAAGCGCACTGCAGGAAAGCTAACTTAACACAGTGAGAGGCCAGAATGACGATGACGACGACGACGACGTCGACGATGATAATGATAATAAAGAAAAAGGAGCAGCAGGAGGAGCAGGAGAAATGAGACAGAAATGCTTCCCGTGGTTGGAATCGAACCCCAGTCCCACGCGTTATGAAGCCTGTGTCTATCCGATTGCCCCATCATCGCATTCGGGTCACTCAGCTCTTACTTTGGTCTTTTTGCAAAGGTGTTGGCTGTCGGCTAATGCGGTTTGGATTTGGACGACGACGATGGTCTTACGACGAGGTAGTTGTAGGCGTGGTAAGCGGGCACTGTTTTCTGTCATTTGAATTTGGACTTTGACTCACAGACAGTTTGCACTTTTAACGTTGGCGCTTGGACTTTCATTGTGGCGCCTTTGACTTCCGCCATTCGTCATTTGATTTTCGCGTGCAAGAAAGCTTCGCGTTTCAACAATCGTCACCGTTAGATGGAGCGGCTTCTGATTTTTATTTATGAGGGAAGCCTCACTCATAGCTTTCGATACTCGTTCCGAGTCTTCTAGAAATTGTAAAAACGTATACGCTTCGTTCGATTCGTACCTTCGTGCACTAACTTCGAAGAATGCATCCACCCTTACTCTTCAGGGCGGCTCACAAAAGCGGCAATATTTGCTGATCTGATTACTTATAAAAACAAAATTCGCTCGCTTTAAAACTGGGGTAGTCGTAATGCGTACCAATCTTTATTTTCTCGCGCACTAATTTTACAACTAAACTCCAAACATTCATTCTCACAAGGTACAAGAGTTTCGTTTTGTCTTGTGTCAGTATTGTCGCCCGAGTTCTTTCAGAAGTGAAATGCTTGCTTGGACCAGGCGGTGGATCGCTTCCGTCTGTACGTCGTAATGTGGGTAGGGGTCTTATTTTCATCTCCCTCAGGTTAGTCCCGAGAACAGAAGCCCGTTAACTCTTACGTTTTCACTTGGTGGTAACCGAGCCCAGTAGTTTCTCCCTTGGCTTTGCTGTATTCCCACCTTTGGCACGAAAGCACTACTAATCGGGCAGCCCGCGTTTGGTGGTTTTACCTCCGAATCATAGAACACTTTCCGGATAATAACTGTATGCAGCTCCTTCGGTTTCCAGCAGTAGCTTGTATTGTGCGTGAAAGCGAGCGAGTGAGCGTGTGTGTGCGTGCGTGCCTGCGCATGTGCCTTCCTGTGCGTGTGTGCGTGTGCGTGTGCGTGTGCGTGTGCGTGTGAGTGTGCGGCGCGCCCAGGCGAATAACGGTATAAAGCGCCTGTGTGGGAAGTAAGCGTCTGCTTGAACGCTTCGGGCCGGGTCACGCTGCGCAGCACAGCTAAAACCGACTGCTGTCGCTGCCGTCGATTCTGGACCACTAATCATATTTTCCTAAATGTTTTTTTCTCTTGTCATTACCGCCTAATCTCGAAGCACTTTTCACGCTCTCATAATCCAAGTCCAAGCGCCTTCCCGCTAATGTCAGCATTATCCCAATTAGTTTACTACATGACGCCAGCAAATGCATGACGCCAGAAAATGCGTGCTTTCACGTCGACAAATGGACGCTGTCTACTTCCCCTGCAGTAGGCCCTTCGACCTCGTAAACCACAATCTTCTCCTTCGCATGATGACTGCGTATGGTCTGTAACCGGGCTTTTGTGATTGGTTCTCTACCTACCTCAAACGGAAGTACAAACCTTGTTCCGTGCGCTGGCGCCTAGTCTCGCAGTTTCGCTATGGCATCTGGAGTTCCCCAAGGCTTCACTCTGGGTCCTGTACTATTTAGCTCATTTGTGAATGATAAACAGTTAAATATACAACACTCAGCTATTTTGTAGTTTGCAGGCGCCGTGAAACTTTATCGTGCAGTGGTATCCTATGCAGATTGTGCCCAGCTTCAAAGAGACGTACTTGCGATTTCCCTCTGGTGTAAAACTAATTACCTAGACCAAAATCCTTTGAAGACCATTGCTATTACATACACTCGAAAGAATTCTCCTTAACCCTTCCGTACCACCTCGACTCTCATCTGATAAAAAGAGTGAGCAGAACGCGTGATTTGGGTGTTTTGATAGATTCCAATCTTCGGATCACATCTCATGTTAACTACTTAGCCCGATCACCTTTTCGCTCTCTAGTTGCGGTATCTCGTGCAACAAGGAACTTTTTACGAGGATCGCGCGTTCTAGAATCTATAAAACTATTATTATGCTTTAAGATGAAGTTTTCATCGGATGTCTGGAATTGCTTGAATTCGTCGCCATTTTTTTTTATTTGGAGAGGGTGCAAAAAAGGTTTTCTCGTACTTTTTCGCTCCCCTACACCTCGCATGCTAAATGCGCTTACAATGACGACATCAAGAGGCTTACACTATACGAATTGATATTTGGATGCACGAAGCGTGATTTATTTTGCTCTTTAACTGTATCCACTCCAAATTCGACAAAGCCGTATCAGTGAGCTCTGATAGGCTTCGGGCGTAAGAAAGAGCACTGTGTCCTCACATGTTGGTCAGCGATGGCCACGTAGTTCTTAATCGCACCAGACCGGTATTCTGGAGGTCGTGGGTTCGGATGCCGCACGGCGGGCATTTTTTTCTCCACTTTCTTTCAATCTTTCCAAATTTTTTATCTGTTTCAATGAAGAACCACACCTTCCCCTTTGCGTGCCGAGGTTTTCTTGACTGCCAACCCATATTTCTGTCTCTATATTAATAAATATACACATATATATATATATATATATATATACATATAGTCGTGAAGTAGAGTCCTTAGTTGCTGCCGGAATACGCACAAAGTAAAAGTACGCTCTTCGGAGACTTTATTTCCAACGTTTCGACCTGAGACAGGTCTTCCTTGAAAAGACCTGTCTTAGGTCGAAACGTTGGAAATAAAGTCTCCGAAGAGCGTACTTTTACTTTGTTTATATATATATATATATATATATATGCACACACACACACATCAATGAAGCAGTCCTTTGGGACATCTTGAAGGTAGCGCACTTAAACACACGGACACTAGCGAAAGAAACGACAAACCACAGCGCCGACTCACAACTGATTTTTTATTACAACAGACACACACTTAAATACTACAACCTAAACCCATGTGACCAGACATCATACATACGTCACAATCCAGCGTTTCATTTCCAAAACATGACAGACATGAAACAGACTGTGTGGATGAAGGCGCGTGTTATATTTACGTTACAGAGCGATTTAAAAATTCAAATTCACTCTCATGTAAATGGAGCACCGGCGGAGAAGAAACTTCCTGCGGTACTTCCATACATTCACAAATTGTCCCACGGTTTGAAAAATGTTGCAGGTCGCTTCTGTGTGCGGGTTGTATTTTCGGCACCTAATAAACTTAGCACAATTTGTGGATCGGTTGACAGAAAGCTTAAAGGCATGTCGCGTGGCACCGGAAAGGGTTGGGGGGGAAGCATGTGTCTCCTTTTGTTCCATGCAAAAAGTGTGTTGTCTACCTTATACCATTTCCTTGTGGTTATGTGTATATTGGTCAGACAAGTCGATGTATCAATGTCAGGTTGCTGGAACACAGAAGGTATTTAGGGTGTACAAGTACTCGCACGTGGCTCAACACGTATCCAAGTGCAAATGCAAGCCTGCGTTCCAGGAAACTGTTATATTATCTGTGCACAGGGTAAGTTGACACGCGAGATTATTGAGGCATATAATATAAGAAATATAATATAAGGGTAAATGAATCGACGGCAGCTTTAGTGTGCCGTCGATTCATTTACATGAGAGTGAATTTGAATTTTTAAATCGCTCTGTAGCGTAAATATAACACGCGCCTTCGTCCACACAGTCTGTTTCATGTCTGTCATGTTTTGGAAATGAAACGCTGGATTGTGATGTATGTATGATGTCTGGTCACATGGGTTTAGGTTGTAGTATTTAAGTGCGGGTCTGTTCTAATAAAAAATCAGTTGTGAGTCAGCGCTGTGGTTTGTCGTTTCTTTCGCTAGTGTCCGTGTTTAAGTGCGCTACCTTCAAGATGTCCCATATGTATTACCAACTAGCCCAGTTGTCACTTCTTCTAAAGCAGTCCTTATCGCCAGTGCTATTTGGACTTGAAGGTGCTTTATGTCGCCGAACGAGGTAATTGATATTGTTTTTGATGATACAAGAATAAATAAGTCAAATTCGAGAAAAAATCCGCCGTGATCGGAACCGGCAATCGAACCCATGACCTCAGCATAACGCGTGCGGTGCGCTCCCAACTGCGCTATCCCGGAAGCGGATTTCCTCTCGACTTCAGCGGGGCTATATTTAGGGAAGATCAGAGACTGGTTAACTAGTGCCGCCCCTCGACAACCGCGGGAGACGCGGGCGTCTTTCGTTAGCCCAGCGGCTCACCATGTGAAACATGGTAAATCGGGGTACGCCAATGGAATTTCCGGACTACTGGAGCAGGCACCCTTGGCGCTCTTTGCCCCAGTTGGCCTTGCGCCATAAACATCCAACGATCATCATCATCAGCAGGCACCCTCGTAATACGTATATATATCACTAGCCTGGTTATGTACACTACAGGACAAACACCTCTCCCAGGGACCTCCAGCCAAGCCTATAGAGTGCCTGAAGGCTGATAGTGTCATTGTATAATCATTAGGACGTTTGTAGCAAATGTACACAACCAGAGTTGCCAAATCCTTCTCTGGTGGGGAAATGCTGTTGTGTCCCAGGGACACTCACCTAGCATGGTTGAACCTATCTAATACAGTCTCGCGTGGTATCCAGCGGCGCTGTATACCGGACCAGGCAGCATTTTGAACCTTGAACAACGCTGCAGGATGGCGCTTTGTGGCATGTGGATACAGCGGGCAAGGAGAGCAGCAAGGCGGCATATATATATATATATATATATATCTATATCATCATCATCATCACCAGCCTATCTACGCCCACTGCAGGGCAAAGGCCTCTCCCATTATTCTCAAATTACCTCATATATATATATATATATATATATATATATATATATATATATATATATATATATATATACACAGAAAGATAGGTCAGCAAAAAAATCCTTTCTGTATATCTTTCTGTATTTCCTCAACGAGCCCCTCATTTACTTACTATATATATATATATATATATAGTGAAAGAAGTCGACTGACACGTTTCCCGTTTTTGTTGCCAACAGTTTCGGAGTTAGAAACTCCTTCTTACAGTTGTTGCAGGCGACAAAAAAAGGCAAGCAAAGCAACACGGAACGTGTGTGCGGGGAGAGTGAGCGTCTCCTTCGTTTTCCCGGGGCTTCATCAATGTTCGTTAACAAGACTCCCCTTCCGCGGAACAAATGGCCTCAGTCGCCCCGCGTTCATCCGGGACTCGATTGGGCTGCTTACTCCCGGCATCACAGTCGGAACTTTCCTAAATCCTCAAAAGGATTTGAGAGACAGTGACAACTACTCTGAAAACAAAATGCAAACCCGAGTCTCTCTCAACCGACCTCCCTTCACGCGGGAACAATCGGGACGGCGGACAATGGCTCCGCGCAGCGAATGCCACGGGGCAACGCAAGCAGTTATTTATAGGGGAAAGCGTTGCTGCCACACAATGGAGGGCGTAAATTAAGCGGTGAGTAATGCTTGCACGAGTACAGTGCCTCCTCAAATATTTGGAAACAAAAAAGAAAGAGGTGGAAATGTTTTGGTGCGTGCTTGGTACTGCGGAAGAGACGGCAGGACGGGCCACGAACACCGACGGGGCGATGGCGTGCGACCTTATACAAGGACGCATCGTGAGGTAATGCAGTCAGTTCGCTTCGCCGGCCCATCTTCCTTTCAGACAGCTACTATAATGCACGCGAGGTGGGCTTTATCTTGTTTCACCCTATCATGTTATTCGTTATTTTTTTTGTTACGCGTGCCGGCACTTCCACCGTGAAAAGCAGACGAGCGAGGGGTGTAGCTTTGGGGAGTCCGGACTGACGGCGTTGTTATTCGGCGGCTGACAAGGCGTGGTCACGCGCTTGTCTGAGGCTGTAACGATAGCATTGCTGGCAGGTGGATGAACCAGCTTCAAGGAACGATTTGAGCGCAATTTTGGTACGCTTTAGAGGGGGAGGCTAAGCCTTTTTCCCCCTCTCTTTTCCAAATGAAAAAGTATCGATGAGATGTTTACCGTCCGTAATTGATAAGCTGGGTCGGCGATAGAGGGTCTAACGTGACCGGTCTTTGTTTCACTTATAAGATCCCAAGACGTTGGTTTTCTCTCCGTCTGTATAGCCCCGCGAAAAGGACTTGGCAGACACAAGAGTCAGTCGTGGCGGCGTTCGGTGACGAGAAGACAGCATTTTAGTAGGAAGTATCTTTTTTCTTCGTAAGCCGCTGTGATTTCCCGTGCAAAACCACGCGCAAAAAGACTCCTTTTATTTGTATTTGAGCGAAGTGGGTGCAAAATCTCACACTCCTTAAACTCCCTGATTTCCCTGATTTCAGGTATACCATCTACACTCGTAAAAGTAATTCTTCGGAAAAAGGCAAGACTCCGGAAGTAGGGGCCGAAAATTGGGTAGCTGTTTTCGTCCTCAATCGGCTTGTGTGCATAGTTCGCGGGAGAAATGTGAATTGTTACGGCACCTTTTGTCATAAAAATAACTCCTTCAGGCGCGAATTCAATCTGACAGGGTGAAAAGTATTTTCCGTTCATATTGTAAATATCTGAGACTCTTAAAATAACGAATCCAGAAGAAGTGCAAGAAATGTTTATTGGTTAAAATGTTTCTTAGCGTCCACATTTGTGGACATTGCGCCTGAAAGCAGTAAAATGAGTGAAAGCCGACGAAGAAGAAAACAGACGCTCAAATTTCTGAAACTCGCGAACAATCATTGCAGGAAAAGTACTTAGGTTGTCAATTTGGCACTAGCTCACAAGAAAAAGTCTATTTAGAATTAAGTAGTAGAAGCAGTTGCTCGGAGACGTCAAACAAAAAAATATGTCGCACTTCCTGCAGCGGATGCGCCTCTTCAATGAGCATTCCTCTTTCCTGCAGCGGTATGCACTGGGTAGGATCGGTTGCTCTGGCCAGTGATTATCATTTGCTCTGGCTAGTCGTCGTCTGAAACATCTCCAAGTGGCCACCTGAAACATCTTCATTGACTATTTTCATCAAGACTTCTTATGCTGTAGCATCACCGACTTCATGACGTTTCGATGCATGATCTCGAAGTACAGGAAACAAAGCGTATCCTCTTAAACATCATTTGCTGCAGGCAGAACCGAGAAACAGGGAAATAGAAGCTCTTTAAAAACGAGGCGCTGAGGCACAAGGTCCACGGTCGTGGACGCAAAATGTTTGCTATGCCTTTCAGTCATTTTAAATAGTTGCCTATTGCCGAAATCTTATTCTATAGCATGATAGATATCTTAGCTTTTACTGACAAATGCGAAATTGCATGCCCGCTTGAGGGATATGACGCAAAAGACTCAAAAATAAGAGTCACTTGCGTGTCCCGTCATAAAAATTCGATGCGTGCATTTTTTTACTTTGGTTTATGATCTTATTTTGAAGTAGTGCAACAAATGGCACCGCGGGTTCTGGCCGCAACATGTAGAGATTTTGGGAGCCCTGTTTGCGCGCGAGATTAAAAACTGATGTTCTAGACACTGAGATGTGAACTTGGTGTCCACAAATGTGGACGTTGCGCCTGAAGGGGATAAAGTAAATAGAAGGCGAAGTGATATTCATGGAGGACACAGAACGTAGGGAACCAGCCTCATCTGTTATTGTATGTTAAAGGTGATTTTGGCACGTCGGTCGGCGTCCAGTTTTGAAAACAAATATGGATAAGCAAACAATGTGATGATGTTAAAACACCTCCTTTGCAATGTACATTCCATGCACGTAGGCTCGCCATTCAACAAATGCGATGCCCTGATGTACCTCAACGTGTAGTATACCTGTTGGAAAGTTTTCTTTGGAAACGGCTCTCCATGTTTTGTTATTGGCCGCATTAAATAAAGTTCATTTGGTTAACAAAAGTCGGTTGAGCGAACCGTGTGGTATGCGTTTAATATTGCTTTCACTTGCCCCCTTCTCCAATTGTTCATTTTGGTTAACAAAAGTCGGTTGAGCGAACCGTGTGGTATGCGTTTAATATTGCTTTCACTTGCCCCCTTCTCCAATTGTTCATTTTGGTTAACAAAAGTCGGTTGAGCGAACCGTGTGGTATGCGTTTAATATTGCTTTCACTTGCCCCCTTCTCCAATTGTTCATTTTGGTTAACAAAAGTCGGTTGAGCGAACCGTGTGGTATGCGTTTAATATTGCTTTCACTTGCCCCCTTCTCCAATTGTTCATTTTGGTTAACAAAAGTCGGTTGAGCGAACCGTGTGGTATGCGTTTAATATTGCTTTCACTTGCCCCCTTCTCCAATTGTTCATTTTGGTTAACAAAAGTCGGTTGAGCGAACCGTGTGGTATGCGTTTAATATTGCTTTCACTTGCCCCCTTCTCAAATTTCTTCATCAGCATTATATTGTATGTTTCTCAGCAGTTGTCACAATATGATGTAGCATATGTAGGCTGTGACTCAAACTACAACAAATATCGCTGTACGCAACGAATTACGCGCGCGGCTTAATTCTAAAGCGTCGGCTTTCAGTGTCGACGTTGCTGCGTTCTTGATGTGCAGTGTGCATACGCTCGTGCGAAAGTCGATGAATGGCTAGTTGCATTTCGTGGGAAGAGCACACACCTAAATATAACGTGTTATTCGCGGATTACGAGGATTGATGAAACGGTGCATCAAATCAATCAATTAAATCAATCAATTAAATAATTCAATCAATCAATCAATTTTGTGTTAAACATTAGCGAATGTGGCTGATTCTAAAATTCGCAGCTCGCTACTGTTCTAATGTGACTCGAATTCTCGTTTTTATATTCGAGAAATACAATTTGCCACAGTCGTATTTTCATCGCAATTTCAAGAATACGGAACGTCTAAGCTTCGCTATATGCTAAAATGGTTACTGTGTTGTCTAGTGGTTGACAGTAGACAAGAAATTCAATACAATGAGATTTCGTGTTCTGCGTTTTCGTCTCCTGCTGCTTGTTTGCTTTGCGGCTGACAGTGTACAGTCCTGGCCGGATTTTTTGACACGCACCGCGTGCCTCCACACCTGCTCGGCCACCACAACTGTCGCTTTCGTGTCTTTATTCCACAGAACAGAGAACGCGTCGCACAGATACTGTATAAGTATCGCTCAATGTCATCCGTGCTGGAGGTGATCGCTTGGCTTTGTCCATTAGCGGTCTGGAAGCCTGCACGTTACTGGCACGCCACATCGCGCGCTGCGGCAACGCGCGCGGTTTACCGCTTCTTTCGCCGCCGAGCTGGGTACACGTCCCGTGGTGTGCAGCTAAGTCGTCCGGGCAGAGGAGGGTAGGCGCACGAATGGGTGTGATTGAGAAAATTGATCTCCGGGGAGAGCGGAGAAAAACGAACGACATTATTTCTCCGCGTCGGCCAGCAGGCTCCGATACGATCGGAGTCGCAGAGAGTGGAAAGAAAAAAAAAACTGTTGAGCGCGAGGGAGAGGGGGAAGGGGAGACTGTTATCTGAAGCCCTGTGTCGTACGTCGTTTTCTGGGCAGGGTCGATTACCCACGGCGAAAGAAAACACCGTTGGACGCCGTCGTAGGCAGTCACGAATTTCCTGCGGTGAAATGCGCCCCAGGCTTGTGGTGGCTAGCCGGGAAAGTTAGCCTGTTTGCCTTCGGCAATGCGAGGTGTCCGCTCCGGTCTGTGGTACCGTTTCGGGAGGGCGACATGCTTTTTCGGCTCCCTTTGTTTCCCCGATCGTACTACTGTTATTATGGAATAGAGCGCCTAGCAACTTGCGAACCACACGTCGCTGCCTCTTCGATGCGCCATGCCTTTTTGTTGTTGTTGCAGTTGTTTTGGACACAGACTAGCTGTACGCTTATCTCGGTTTGGTGCCGTTTTGTTTTCTTCGTTTTTCGACACCTTGCCGTATTGGGTCAGTTTGCATGGAAAGAAAATTTAGGGGTAAAAATAAAGCACGATACAATTGCGACTGCGGAGCCCGAATACCTATTCCGCACTGGAATGTTTTACATGCTAGGCTTTTGGTCTGCATGAAGCCGCAGGGAGCTTTTCAATGCCAATCTCATCGTATATTAGGGCGCAAACCCACAAGGACAGTGGAAACGAGATGACACGTATGCGCTGACTATCAATAGTTTTTTTAAGACGATAGTCTTTCTTTGGCTGCTTAAACACGAAAATTTTAGATGCGACTGCATCGCATTCACTCGCCTTGTCCCTCCAAACGGCGTTGTCCGTCCACACCCCTCCCCCATTCTCCTCGCCGCGCGAGCTGCGCTCTCCGCTGCTCACCCCCTCTCCTCTCCTCTCCGATAACGAACACTCTCTCGCGAGGGGCATTGGATTGGATTGGCTTGGCTTGGCTTGGCTTGGATTGGATTGGATTGGATTGGATTTGGATTGGATTTGGATTGAAGTGGATTGTGTTGGATTGTGTTGCGTCATAGCCGCGCCACGTTGCGTCATAGCCGCGGCAGGGGGTTCACGGCACGTTTCACGCGATGGGAGAATCAACCTAACGGAAACAACAACGGAACCCCCTATGCGTCGCATCTACACAGGGGTTCCCGCGAGGGGATGTGGGAGTAATTTTTTTGTCGGTCTGTATGTCGGTCTAGGGGGGGGGGGGGGGGGGGGAAGGGAAAATTATTTATTATAACCGACATAACTTGATTCAGCCACCCGGCCAAAGTGAAACAGAAGGTGCACAATCGCGTTATACACCCACAGCCATACCTAGACGTCCAAGTCCGGTGGCAATGTTCATACTTGTCAAGATTATTGAACAAGAAAACATTACGCAAATGTGAGGCAGAAAATCAATGCATAAGTGATATTTGCAGTGTTCCTTTATACAAAATTCGTGGATGCTTCATTTTTCCGGTAGCAAAAGAAGTAGTACATCTATTGCAGAAAAAAAAAACATGCACTCCGTTGCCTGCTGTGGCCCGTGCCAATATAGCTTCTGGCAACGTTTTAAGACATCAAACGGCAACAGCTAAGAAATGTTTTACTAGATAGGTTCCGCGTTCCGATCGGAAAGCACGTGAACAAGGCCAACGTGTTTCTATAAACGTTGAAATAGGACGCCTCGATTGGTGTTGATTTTTTTTTCTTTTGAGACACGCACTCGGAAATTTAAGACCTTTTTACTAAATTAGTCCATAACAAATACAGTGAGGTGAAAATACTGCAAAAATATTTACATTAAAATACGAAATATGGCGTGATCAGCAGGAAGCAGACGTATGCGTAGTATCCCTTATACGAACAGAAATTTCGAAAGTAGTACCAAGACATACTGCACTCCACCGCTTTCCCATAAAACACAGAAAGAAGTGCACTGCATTTAGCTGGCAATTTCAAAATATTCCTAAATACAAATGCCACGAGGCGCGTGATTCAGCGATGAAAGCTACGAGAGTCTCAACACAAAGTCAGATGCGGAATTAGACGGTAAGATAGACGAGAGGTTTCGAAGCAATGGCCTTGTATTTTTTGCCTTTACGTTGTTGGGTGGTATGCACGATGCCATAGTTTTTATTTCCAGAATGTCCAAGCTTCTTTTACTTTTATGAGGGGCAAGATAAACTCACTTTGAAGGTTAAATTAGTGAGGATTTTTAAGCAGAAACGTTTTACGAAATGAATAATGAGAAGTGCGCTGTATCGGGCAGTTCACGTATATGGACTACGAATCGAGTGCGCTAGCTTGAGCATGCCCCCTTTGTCCGAAACACGATGTGTTTGGGTATTTATTCACGCAAGAGTTCTAGGGTCCGTTTTCTCCAAACAGTACGGTCAGCACTGGCGCCAGTCAATTTTAATAGCAACAGAACACAACAATGAACATAACCAATAATTGGCCCGTGCATTGCCGCACCGCATGTTGCTTGCTCGTTCATCATTAAGCAGCCAGCACGCCAGTGTCAATTTTCATGGTTTCTCGGGTTACACCTCAGTCTAGGGCTTGGCACCTACCTTGAAAGGTCAGGTTGCATTAGGCATATTTACTTTGCGCTGCCACGTTAAAAATACAATTGTTTCCCAGGGGCTCCTGCCCATTATGCAAAACTGGCACGTGATGGCGGACATTGCGGCATCGATCGCACATGACCAATGTGTGCCAGAAATATAAAATACATTTACAAGAAAATATGCTTCCGTTCTTGCATTCAGCAGAGCATGGAGCTTTCGGCGATCCACATGGGCTCACGCGTCGTGTCGGCACACGCCTTTTCACTCTCAATACCCTCACTGTCGCTTCAGTATGTGTCACGGGCTCGCCAAGCATAAGAGATCTTGCATCATGGCTGATAGTCGCTAATGCAGGACTTCTGTTTCACACTGTAACAATCCTCTTCCCCACTTGCCCACTTTATGTTATACGGACGCATCAAGGTCGCCTCGTTTGAGAACGTGTGCTATTTGTAACGCAAATAATGTCCCTCACATCGTGTGTTTCTGGTCTGTCACAGTATCCCTAAAAATGTCGATCACAGTGTATGTCCGCGTGTGTCACTGGTCTTGTTTTTAAAGTGCATCAAGCCCGACGAAAGCTCTCTTCATGTACGTGAGAAGCACAGAACGCATCCAGATGTGTATATAACCAAATGCATACGTGCATCACATCATCAGCATCATCATCCACGACGTCATACTAGGCGGTGGAGTTGTCAACATCATCACAATCACCAACAGCGACATAAAGCAATGCCAAAAATATCCTCACCGTCAGTCTCATCAGATTTATTTTCTTCATGATTAATTCCAGATTTGGCGACCATTTAGCTTACCAAGATAGGCGCATACGCACCCGCCTAATGTCGCCAATCTTATTTGAGGTCGTTTCTCTTTAAAGCGACCGGACGTTCACCATAATCTCCCCGCGGTGTACTCAAATACGCCCCATTAAGATACCGATCACTGGTGGATCTTTACGAATGCACGCAACGGCGTCTCCGAGGTGCGGTACGATATACGCTTTCGTTTCAAGCCTGCAACGTTCAAAGACATCGAACGCGTTCGGAACCCTGATTACGGCTTTTGGCTGTTCATTGCTTTTTAGAAAAGCAACTTGATTGTCTTGCTCTAATCACACCGGCCTAAAGTTACTGCAACGACACCAGTTAGCAAGCTTGGAAAAGCGGTGCCGTCCGCAGAGATGCCCAACAGGCAGAAGGAATCATAACGCCGCAAAATGTTCTTTCCTCCCTCTGCAATTGCGTATTTACTGCGCAATTTTGTTTTAGTTGCATGTCGTAGGCCCAGGTTAGCTAGAGGGTGGTTTCTAAAACAAGGGGCTTCCTTTTCGGGGGCACTCCCGGTGATTGCAGGACGGCAGACACAGAGGAGATTTGAAAAACGATTCCTGAAACCATTGTGGTACATAGGAAAAGTGTGTTTCTTTCCATAGCGTTTTTGTGCCGTTATTACTTCTCGCTCTGGCGTGCTTGATGGCCGTAAAATAAACTGTCAAGGCGTGCGTTTTTTCAACCGCTGGGAGGTTAACGCCTCCCTCTCACTCTTTAGACCGCTGCTCGGTAGATGGAAGGCCTTCTTGGGCGGGACCAGGGTAAACACGGAATGGCTCTAAGCCTGTTCTGCTAAGGGAACGGCGAAGGCGGGAAAGATTGACGAGCAGCTTAAATGTGTCAGCTGCAATGAAAGCAGTACGGTTGTCTTGATTGAATAATGAAATAAAATATCTTAAGCAAAATAAAATAAACTGAAATAAAATGCGGACTACAACAAAAATTTAAACGGGCCACCTTCTGGAAGGAGACAACCGTTGGAACAACCAATGATTTCGCCAGAACAATCAAACACATGAGCATGGCAAGTTCCGTTCGAAGACATTAAACAGAAGCACGCCAAAGTGATTAGAAAGTCTGCATTTAGTTAAAAATATACACACAGCTGTGACTACTAAGGAAAAATCCTCGAGTGCAGCACATTTCGAAAAAGCGGCGTTCTTGACCGGCACGGGAAGCGACCACAGCTCAAAAGAGTAGTAAAACGAATGCGACATGTCGGAACTTCTGCCGAAGGGTCTGGGGGGGTTAATTTGGTACAGTAATTTAATTTAAGAAAGAACAGGGACATCGGAAATCCTATGGGAATCGGTGCCTGTCCCCAGTGAATGAGGGGAATGCGTTATCACCCCGCTATGCGAGCATGATGCCAACGGTGGAATTAGGTGAGCGAAGTGGATGCAGCACTGACGTGCATCCCGAGACAGGTCAACGTGACAGCACGTGAGCAGAACTGTTGCTTCCCCCAAGTGCGGATGGATGATTTGGGGAACCTGAGTGGTAAAGCGTCGCCAGTGTGCCTGTTGAAGTAATTCGCACCGAAAGACAAAGAAACGATAGCGGAAAAGCAACACAAACACGGTTTAGTAGTAAGGAAGTCTTGATAAGTATCGCCTGGGAAGATGCAATGCTTTTGCCTCGGGAGCACGTACGGAGGCTTAAGTGCCCCGAGGAATGTTGTTCTTTGCCTCCATCAGAAAAACGGCCGTCGCCCAGGGAACAAACCACCGTACACACGCTCAGTAGAAAAACGCCTCATCGTCTGAACCACCGTGGCGGGAGGCATACATCTTTAGGTGCAAGTTGCGTTCATCCAAGCAGTTAAAGACACAAGTCAAGGCCGTTTCGGATGTTCTCATTCATTTATCAATACCAGCGTGAATCGGCGCGCGCCTTGTTCGCGAACATGCCGTCTACGCGGGCCAGCTACCCTAAAAAAAATGCCCTCACTACGCCGACAGACAAGGATCTCTCTACAATATCCCACGGGCCCGCGAAAACACACAATCTGTCCCTTCAATTCCCAGTTTGCCCCCTGAACAATAGAACGTTGCGCTGACCACTTCGGACCTGAACGACCAGCTTATGCTGATCAACGGTGCAATACTCTATGCCTTGGACTAATGTCGCCACCACGTCGGGAAGCAAACTTCTGCTCTATACCAACAGAAGTTATTCCTCCTCCTCCTTTTCCTCTACGTGTATGTTTTGTTTTTGTTTTTTCCCGCAGAATGATCTGATCTTCCAAACAGCCTCTGCTTCGTAAGTTGCCCGCACTACGGCTCCCTTTCTGCCTCCGCCGCCTTCTGTGTGCATGTCTGTTTATATCCTGTTTCAACGGCGGTCCTCCACGCTGCATGCACTCAAGTATGTGAATTTGAACACTGAAGAGGTTTTCGCTGTTACGGTTTGTGGATGAGCTGACGACGTAACGCTTTCGTCGTGAAAGACTACTAAGCGCGTGCTCAGTGATTATTAAAATGTGGCTTCCTCCTCTGCGCCTATCCACCCAATCCTCTGAATGCCACGTTGGCACGAACGTACAGAACTTTTAGTAATTAGCGTGACCCTTTTTTCATTTGCTCCTGTGACACACCGACGGTGATTACGGCCAATATCGACCGTTATAATTCCAGCCGAAGCAAGCAATTTTTACTGCATGAAGCTGTTGCTCGCATTGGTAGGCAGTTATCTAGGCATATACTTTCTTTCTTCCCGAAATGCTGGACCGGACGTTTTACTGCATATTTGTTGCTCAGGCTTTGTGGCCGTTATTAGCGCATTCGTACTTTCTTTCAGTGTGTAGACGCTTCGGAAACACCTGCGGACTCACTTTTCTTCCTTTTTATAATAGGCGGAGATAACACCGCCTTGGTTTGTTTCTTTTCGTCGTAATTATGTCGAGCTCAATCTTCTCTTGGCTTTTACAGGACAAAGTTTATTACTTTTTTACCATAATGGTTTGGGTGAAGCAAGACTTTTCTGCCTTCACATTTTATATCACTGCCTTCTTTCCTATCGTCCGGTTAGTAGCCTACTACATCTCAACAGCGAAGTTTATTACGGGCGAGAACTCCCAGCATGAAAGATTTTTATGCCCTTGGAACTGCTAAGACAGCGTGGTGCGGGGTTTTAAAGCTCTCGTGCGTTTTCTGAGAGACTGACTTGACTCCAGCCTGCGACTGCCTCGGTAGCTTTCTTTAAATCTGTGTGCGTGTGTCCACCTGGTGGATTTTCTTTCGCCTTTCCTTTTCTTATTTGTATTATTCATGTTAGCATGTAACCCTCATCACATGTTCGCCAACCATCTGAAGTATCAAGCCCCAGCATTATACAGGGCTGACCTCTTCGGTCTCATGAAAAAACTTTCTCTCTCTCTATCTCTGTTTGGTTATCTGGGCTATGCGGCGTTTGAGGGCCCTGTTGTGTTTTGGGCGGCGCCATCTGTTGAGAAGGCCTCTGTGGGCGGCCCATAGGTGGTCAAGGTGAAGGTCAGCCGCTGGGACGGTAGGAGTAAGCGATATGTTCTTGGTATGAGTGTCAGAGTGTGATGTAGTTCCAGTAGGCGTTGTGACCACTCTTCGATGTTCTCTGAGGGGGGCGGTAGTGTCGTTGGGTCTTGTCAGAAAGCTTTCCAGTTTGTGAGCTTAGCGGTGCCAATTCGTCGACGACTTGCTGTGTGTGGAACGGTGAGGTAGATGACAAAGTGATCGCTGCCAAGTGTGTCCGGCAGGGTCTCCCAGGATAACAGATTCGCAAGCGGCTTGTCGACGCTTTGCATCAGGAAGCGTATCAACTCTCGCAGTAAACATACTGTCTCAACGGCCTGAACTCCCCCAGACTCCCATTGAATGGATTCCTGCCCATACATCCCTTCCTGGGAATGAGGTGGCACATGCCACCACCCGCGACCTTATTCAGCGTGCATTTCCAGAAGGGGAAGACGACGCACCGCTCTGCGACCCTTCGGTCCTGCATCCCCTTCCTCAAACATACACGGACATCCTCCACCACTACAGAGCGTCCCGCCTCACGTTTCCCCCTCCTCACCCCTCCCTTTCCACGGCGGACGCTCGCATCTGGCGCCGACAGCAAACCCACACCTACTACCATCACCCTCAACTCCATAGAATCTCGCCAACTAGCTACCCCTCCGACTGCCCTCACTGCCCAGATACCCCTAACACAACACCCCACCTCGTACTGCTCTGTCCCGCCAACTCCCCACACCCCTTTCCTCCCTCCCTCGAGCAGCGTTAGAGCTTGCTGCGCAGCAGACGGCTTGAAGACCAGGAGTTCCTGTTCTCTCGGGCCAGGACGGCTGCGAAGGCACGCGGCCTACCGGACTAGGATGGCCACCCAAAGCTCATTCTCTTTTCTCCCTCCTTCCCCATCCCATGTATTTCAATAAACGTTTTAATCAATCAATCAATCTCTCTATCTCCATACTAATTTCGGCTTTTTAAGACATTATAGTTCTCGCGCGAAGTGACCACATCAACCTTTGCACGATTTTCCGCCGGTCAGACCGCTAAGTCCTCATAGCAGCAACTGGCAACCGCCGTTGCTGGCGTGAAAACATTGTGGGAACTGCTCCCGTACAATACTCAGCGCAGCCTATACGCACCTCGCTCAACACGTGACCTCCTTCGCTTCACACTGCACTGCTGTGCTTGGTTTGTTATTCTGTCGTGTTGCTTCTGGGAGTTAAATTCTGAGAGCCCTAAAGACACGTAAAGCAAACGTATATCCACGCTTTCGCTATAATTCACCTTATTTATGACTATTTTAGCAACACACCTGTTTAAGCCGCGCGTTATCCCTCCGTTTCACAACCCCCCCCCCCCCCCCCCGGGGCAATGACGTCACCGCGTGTTGCCCACCAACCCCTGGCACATTAGTGCATAGCTTCACCCTCGCTTCGCTACCCTAGGCATGGCTCTCCCGAGCCTCACCGGCGCCCGTCAAGCCGTGACGACACTGCGCAACACATGGTATAAAGATTCGTGCACATCGGCGTCGTACAGGCTTGCGCGTGGGCTTGCGCCGCGTGGGGAGCTCGCAAGAAATAATAAGAAAATTACCGAGCGCACGTTAGCGTGCGCCTCGTGAGGAAAGCCCGGCGTCGGCAAGCTCGACCTTCGAAAACACACTACCTAGCGTTCGTGGTGTGATCTCAGGCGTGCTGTTCTCCTTGCGAGCTCACGTGCGTTCGTGCCTGAAGTGGGGAGCACAGACGCCCAGTTCGCGAAGCCGGTGGCCGAGGGTTTTAGCGCGTGATTAACCCGGTCCACTTTGGAAGAGATGTGAGAGCCTGCGGACTATTTTAAAGGATCCTGGGCTGCCAGTCGTCGAAAACTTTCAGCGGCAAAGTTTGGGAATCTATGTGAGGTGCTACACCAGGGTCTCCAATGAAGGGAGAGGGGCCGGCAGCTGTGCTGTTTCTTCCGCCTTGCACCACGAGAGCAAGCTGCACCATTTTTTAGCCAGCCAAGCGGTAAATCGTAGACATCAACCGCAATTTTTCTGGTGTACTGAGTCAATGGCTTGTGTAATACTGAGGCAAGATGGTACCACAGAATATTTGCTCTACTCCATTCTCCTCCATCCTTCCCTCTCTCCTCTCTCTCCTCTCTTTCCTTCTTTCTCTCTCTTTAATTTTCTCTTCTGCCTCTCTATCGCTTTCTCCTAAGGCTCTTTTAAGATATTTAGGAAAGTTTCCCAATTGAGGGGACAGCATCTTCCTTCCTTCCTTCCTTCATTTCTTTCTTGCCTCCATTTTAGATGTGACTCATCTCTTTAACTCGCCTTGTCCCTCCGGCGTCTTCCGTCGTCCGTAGTCCGCATCCCTCCCCCATTCTCCTCGCCGCGCCAGCTGCGCGCTAACGCCGCTCTCACCGCAGCGCCATCTGCGTGTTAGCGCTCGCTCCCGTCGCCGTGCCAGCTGAGCGTCAGCGCGCGTTAGCGCTCGGTTAAACATCGAACACATGCGCATGCTGCTCTCTCTCATTCCCCTCACCGTTAACGCGCGGTACATATAAACGCGATAACTGCGCCGCCCCGCTCAGTCGTTCCGCCGCTCCGATGACATCCGATGACCACCGATTATTTGAATGGAGACTAA
The DNA here is from genome assembly GCF_048455015.1 of Haemaphysalis longicornis. Classification (NCBI taxonomy): domain Eukaryota; kingdom Metazoa; phylum Arthropoda; class Arachnida; order Ixodida; family Ixodidae; genus Haemaphysalis; species Haemaphysalis longicornis. The sequence continues at coordinate 81,600,419 of NW_027526361.1, forward strand.
CAGGCCTGCTATCGCGATGGTCGGCGCAACCGTACGTAATATAATGGAAACAACAACAAATTGACACGCTAAATGGAAACAACATAACGGAAACGCAACGGAAACCCCACGATGCGTCGCATCTACCCATAATTCCCTTTGCGGGAAGATGGTGTATATTTTTTTTCTTTCTTTCTTTCTTTCTTTCTTTCTTTCTTTCTTTGTTTGTTTCTTTCTTTCTGATGGTCGAACGCGGCATAATGAAGAGCTCTTGTAATTGTTTGAATCCCAAGGGAGTTTCTCGGATAATTGCTTTGTCTCGCCCGTGGTTCGGTGACAATACTCGCGTTTGAAAAATTAAAAGCGGGGCTTTACGCAGCGAAGCTTTACCGATTTTAGCTTAGCCGCCATATTGTGCTTCGGATTGATTTATAGCGTCCTGAGTTATCTGCAGCGCGCCCAAATCTCGACAAACGAGTGGTTTTTTTTGGGGGGGGGGGGTTCGCATTCATCAGAAAATCGGCCCCTCCAACCATGAATCGAAACCACCACGCCGCGATGAGTTGGCCGCTTTTTGAGCTCGAAGTCATGGGTCTGAGTGAAACACAATATGTAGAGATCAGTAATCAGCATTACTGCGAAAGTAGTCATACTAGCCCTAATGATGTTTATCGATATAGCGTTCTGAGAAGTTTCATCCCGTGGTAAAAACTCAAAATGTTTTTTTTTTTTTTTGTTTTGCGCATGGATGTCAGGTTTAACTGGGGTGAGTATTCAATCGCGCTATGGGGCGAACGTTCTTACCTCGTTTGCCATGCCAGGCTACAATAGCAAAAAAAAAACAGAAAATGAAAAACAAAAATAAAAACTGAGCCATCAAAATTTTGCGTAAACACGCAAAAAGTTACTGAGCTCGATGAAGCGAAAACCCGATAGCAGCCTATCTATGTATCAATTGCGCTCGAACTAATGAACGTGGACAGTAATGCGCCCCTACATAAATTTCCCTGGCCCCTGGAGACGGCGTTATCAAGGCCGCCTAATGGGCCTTCGATGAATGTGTTTACCTTCGGGGCAGCAATTATGCTCCGTTTGGGGGTAGGTATTACCAGGACACTTTTCTCCCGCCCGCAGGGGCGCCTTGTCTAATCAAGGTGACGGTAGTGGCGACACCGCGGACCCCGAGCCCATGTGGGTTGGACCCACCCACGCCCTTGGCTGTGCGTGGCTTTGCCGTGTCCGGGGAAAAGGGCATCCTGGTGGTTGAGCCAAAGCCAGGGTTGTTTTGGACCTTTATGGCCCCCTGGCAGAGGCAACACACCACTTCGGCCCCCGCTTCCCGTAGACGGTGCCCCCAGTCTGACCCGACCTGGGGGAAATCAGCCAGTCGCCTTTTCCTGTCCTCCTCTCCGTTCTTTTGCTTTCCTATTGTCCTTCCTAACCCTGTCCTGTCATCTTCTCTTTTCTTCATTTCTCCGTTTTCCCCAGGCGGCGAGGGTTAACCCTGTGCGAAGGCTTCAACCTAGATCCCGAGCATAGGGTTATAGTGGCAACGTACAGTTAGCGTGCGCTGCAAAGCCACGTTCCCTTGTTGGGCTCCGTGGTGGGTGACTGGCCTTGCCACCGAATTCATTCCATAGTTTATGGCTTCCTTCTCCATTCCATCCAAACGAACTGATCGGCCTCCGAAACGAGGCCGCACCGAAGAAATTTTCAAACCGATTTCTAACCTCGCCTTCAACAACCCTGACAACTTCCCACGCTTCCTAGTGATGCAGTCAGCTGATAAAGAAACTCCCGTTACCAGCAAATCTGTATTTTTGGTTGCAAAATTTATTGAAGGTTTGATAGGAAAAAACTATGAAGCGAAAAAACTCAGTTCTGGAGACCTGATGATCGAAGTCAAGAGTAGAGAGCAGTCCAACACTCTTTTGAAGCAAACCAAGCTAGCCGACCTTGAGATCACAGTAACTCCCCACCGTACCCTTAACAGCTGCCAGGGTGTCATCTCCGAATCAGAACTGATCAACGAAACAGACTTTGACCTGCTCGAAGGTTTGCGCGAGCAGGGGGTAACCGCTGTGCGACGCATCACCATTAGACGGGACGGAAACGAAATTAAGACGAAGCACATAATACTGACCTTTGATCGATGCACTTTGCCAGAGTACGTAAACGCAGGGTTTCTGCGCTGTAAGACCAGAGTATACATACGAAACCCGCGACGTTGTTTCATCTGCCAGAGGTATGGGCACGGCAGCAATTCGTGCCGAGGAAAACAAACGTGTGCAAAGTGCTCTGAGCAGGACCATTATGCTGACGACTGCAAAAGCACACAACTAAAGTGCAGCAACTGTGGAGGACCCCATGGAGCATACTCTCGCTCTTGCCAGGAGTTTAAGAAAGAAAAAGAAATCATCAACCTAAAAGTGACGCAAAATCTTTCATTTCCAGAAGCCCGTAAGCGTTATGCTCTGCTTCCTTCAGGGAGCTACGCCAGCGCTGCCCGCCGGGGGGTGGGGCGGCGTCTGGTTTCTGCGGCCACTCAGTATAGTGAAACTGACTTAGTGGCGCACACACCCCTCGAGGTGCTGCCCCTGGCAGGCCAAACAACTCGTGCATCGCCAGCAGTGCCCGCAGGCGTTGCACCTGACCAGAATTGCTCTGGGAGTGGCGTTGCTGTCGCTCCTCGACAGACCCCGACCGCCGAAACTGCGGTGGCAATGGATGTGGGTACAGGAGGCACCTCTTCTGCAGCCATGTCCAACACATCAAAAAAGGGGGTGGCTGAATCTTCTGCCATCCCATCAAACGCGTTGCGGGATGGGCGCCGTAAAACCTCCCTCCCGTCAATGCCCCAAAACCCGGACGAGGACATGGATGTCACGCCATCCCGGCCTGCATCGCAGTCATCTAAAGACCAGCGCGGTAGTTTTGGCCGTGGCAAAAAATCACAAGCTCCCCGAGTCATTGGCCCTGATTCGGGCTCAGTGACATAGGGATCTCCATCTAAACAAAACGTAGGCTCAGCACCTTTCTTCTAACCTGTTATGGCAGTTCAAAGCATTATCCAATGGAACTGTAGGGGATTAATTAGAAACCTCGATGATGTCTACGAAATCCTTAATAAGTACCATCCAAATATCCTATGCCTACAAGAAACACACTTAAAACCTACACAAACCAACTTTCTCAAACAATACTCGGTATTCAGGAGAGACAGGGACTGCTACACTCACTCCTCTGGTGGTGTAGCGATTGTCTTGCAAAAGTCTGTCCCCTGCTCACCTCTTCAGTTGCTCACTGCCCTCGAAGCTGTGGCAGTCCGAGCAATCCTCTTTAATAGGTTAGTAACAGTTTGCTCTTTATACTTTCCCCCGGATTACCGTCTATCGCGCTCAGAATTCGAGTCCCTCATAGATGAGCTCCCGGAACCCTTCTTAGTGGTAGGCGACTTTAATGCTCACAGTGAACTCTGGGGGTCTCAACGGACAGATGCCCGGGGCCGCTTGCTAGAAAAGTTTTTATTTTCTTCCGGAGCTTGTCTACTCAATAAAAAACAGCCGACATACTACAACACTACACACAACACATACTCACACATAGACCTTGCAATCGGCTCTTCTGTCCTCTTTCCATCTGTTGAATGGGGAGTTGAAAATAATCCTTATGGGAGCGACCACTTCCCAGTCATCCTGAAAAGCATTGACAAAATCCCTAACAGCTTCAACTCCTATAAAAGGTTTAGGGAATCTGGTGCAGATTGGCTGAAATTTAAACAACTATCTCAGCTTTCATACACATCTTTAAGCCATTTGGGCATTGATGAAGCCTGTGAACTGATTACGGCCCATATACTTCATGCCGCTGAGTGCTCAATTCCACAAACATCTGGTGCCACACCTAACGCTAGGAGGCCGTGGTGGAATGACGAGTGTCGGCATGCACGGAAGGCGCAAAATAAGGCATGGGGTGTCCTCCGCAGGTATCCCACTTCTGAAAACCTAATTTCCTTCAAATGCACGAAAGCACAAGGAAGGCGCATTCGCCAGCAAGCCAAAAGGGAGAGCTGGCGCTCTTTTGTGACTTCTATCAATTCATACACAGATACAGGCAAGGTATGGAATAGAATTAAAAAGCTTAATGGACATAAAACACACAGCCTACCCTTCGTTAGCAGTGCGGGCGACACCCTGGAGGACCAGGCCAACGCACTTGCAAAACACTTTCAATATATTTCGAGTTCTACTCACTACACGAATACTTTTTTACGACACAAATCATCCATGGAGAAAAAACCGATTAGAGATAACAGAACATCCGATGAACCATACAACTCGGATTTTTCTTCAACAGAGCTTTTGGTTGCCCTAGGAACATGTAAGGCTTCAGCACCGGGGGCAGATAGGATATCCTATGCAATGATACATCTGCACACAGAAACTCTCCAAACACTTTTGCACTTTTTCAATAAAATTTGGGCGGCAGGATACTTTCCGAGAGCTTGGAGAGAAGCTGTTGTAGTTGCCGTACTGAAAGAAGGGAAAGATGCCTCACTACCTGCCAGTTACCGACCAATAGCTTTAACAAGTTGCTTGGGAAAGCTTTTTGAAAAAATGGTAAATAAGAGGCTAATGTATTTTCTTGAATATAACGGCATCCTGGACAGTTGTCAGGCGGGTTTTCGATCAGGTCGAAGCACAACTGACCAGCTGGTAGCCTTCGAGTCATATGTCAAAGATGCTTTCATCCACAAACAGCACTGTCTTTCTGTTTTCTTTGACATAGAAAAAGCATATGACACAACTTGGCGCCACGGCATACTGCTTGATCTCAAGGCTTTCGGTGTGTCTGGGCGTATGTTAAACACTATTGAAAGTTATTTATCACAGCGAATGTTTAGGGTAAGAATAGGGACAGTTGTATCCAGAACGTACATACAAGAAAATGGTGTTCCCCAAGGTGGAGTATTAAGCTGTACTCTATTTGTAGTTAAAATGAATTCGCTTGGAAAATCCTTGCCACCCACAATCTCCTACTCACTGTATGTTGATGATGTTCATATTAGCTTTAGGTCTTCCAACCTGTCCATCTGTGAACGGCAAATACAGTTAGGTGTAAACAGGCTCCGGAAATGGACAGAGGAAAATGGTTTTAAACTGAATCCTCAGAAAAGTACATGTGTTTTATTCACAAGACAGCGTGGAATCCATCCGGAACCTGACATTACGCTGAACGGAGAACGGATTCCCGTCAAAAAAGAACACAAGTTTTTAGGTGTTATACTTGACGAAAAGCTAACATTCATACGGCACATAAAAACACTCAAACAGAAATGCCTAAACACCATAAACATTTTAAAAGTTTTGTCGCATCAGTCTTACGGTGCTGATAAAGATTGCCTTTTACGCCTCTTTATCAGTTTAGTTAGGTCCCGTATAGACTACGTAAGCGTAACATACGGGTCTGCATCTAAAACTGCCCTAAAAATGTTGGACCCAGTGCTACATTTGGGCCTTCGCCTTGCCTCGGGAGCCTTCAGGACAAGTCCAATTCAAAGTCTCTATGTAGAATGTGACCACTGGTGCCTAGAGCACCAGCGTGCTTATACAGCACTGCTCTATGCTACTAGGACAATGTCTGTGAAGAATCACCCGTGCAGTTCATTTCTGAATGACGTCTCATCTGCCCATTTGTATTCAGCGCGCCCTTCGATCCTTGCCCCTTTATCCTTACGTGTCAAAGGCCTTGCAGAGGAAATAGGGGTGTCTTTCGATGAGGGCATGAAGACTTCCATCGCCGACGAAGTCCCGCCTTGGGAAATGTCAACGATTCGTTGTGACACATCCTTTAAACGCATTGATAAGCGCCGTGCACCTCGTGAGCTGATCTCCCAGCATTTTTTACAACTACAACACACATATCCATACACCTCATTTTACACGGATGCCTCGAAGTGTGCTTCCGCTGTGTCGTGTGCTGCACATGGCCCGGATTTCGCCAGCACGAGGACCTTGAACAAAAATACCAGTATCTTTACAGCAGAAGCTTATGGTATTTTAATCACAGTGGAGCACATTACACAGAACAAAATACAAGAATCAGTTATCTACACAGACTCCTTAAGTGTCGTTACGGCACTAGGTTCCTTTAAACCTACAAAAAATGTTGTCCTCAATCACCTTTTTAAAGCTCTCGTGACTGCTCATAAATTACAACTAAAAATACTTGTTTGCTGGATCCCTGGACACAGTGGCATTCTAGGCAATGAAATTGCCGACCAGAACGCCACTTTGGCGGCCCTCCATAGTGGTGTTGACGTCGCGGAAATCCCTTACCTCGATCTGAAGCCAGTGATCCGAAGGGGAATCCGTAAGCGCTGGTAGGACACGTGGGACACACACACAGAAAACAAGCTCCACTCAATAAAACCCCACCTAGGAAGATACACAACAGAAAAACAAAACAGATTCATTGAAGTATCGATTTGCAGACTACGCATCGGCCACACTTACGCTACGCACGCATATCTTTTAAATGGCACACCCCCACCGGTTTGTGATAAGTGTGGGGACCGGCTCTCCGTCCTCCATGTGTTAATTGAGTGCGCATCCTGCAATGAGGCCAGAAAACGGCATTTCCCTAAAATCTATACTTTCAACATTCCGCTACACCCGTCACTGTTCTTAGGAGATGAACCTATGTTCACAAACAAGTCCCTTTTAAGTTATCTTGCAGATGTCAAGTTTTTAAAGCTCATTTCGTACAGTGCGTGACCTCAGAGCCTACAAGCATTGAGCAAAGCCTTCATGTTTTCATTGTTCGCACGAGGGGCCCGCTGCCGTAGCGTGCTCTTCGGCTCGAGCTACAGTCGCGTTCCATTCACAATCCCTTTCATCCGCCATTTTGAACATCTCCATTTTTTAGTCTACGGGCCCTCTACACCCATATATACAGTATTTTAGGATATATCATACTCATTTCATACATATTTTAAGCTCAAACCTGACTATTGACGGACCACTTAACATAGTTTTGGCGCTCTTTGGTCCTAGTTACCCTTGCGCCAATAAACACAAACATACATACATACATACATACACTTTTCTCCCATCGTAAGACGTTCGTTAAGGAAGCGAAAATGTATCACCTGCACCGCCGTCCCCACCTGTGATTACCCAACTTGCTACGAGAATAAATTACGGCTCACATTTTTTAAATAAATTTGCCTTCAAGAAGACGCGCATCCGAAAACCGGAAGCAATGATCGTCTATATCAGACTAAAAGAGTTCCTCAAAGACCCCTGGTAAAACAGACTAACGTTGCAGGAAGAGTATGCAGGTTGAACGGTCGTGCACAGCCACCGGGTTTCTCAATTCGCGACTCTGTGACGGATCCCCGCAAGGATAGAAAACACAGTGGACAGATTCGTCTGTATAGTTCATAAACGTGGTCTCACTACATGTTCCTCAGGCGGTCCATACACGCACTTATCTTATATGTAAAACATTGATAATTGCGACATTGAACAGTTGTTGGGATCGTTTTATATTGTTGTTGCAGGTTTTTATTTCTCTCATTGCATTTTTGGCGTGCTTTCCTGCTTTTTGTACGAACTTTTATGTCACTTGGGACTATAACGTTTTAAAAAAAATTCGCGCCAATCCACGCTGTGAAGGTGGTTGGGCTGCGCAGCTGTAAACGACACCCACGACGATTTGAGTTGTGAATGCGCAACAACTAACGTTCGCTTAAGAGCACCGGAGTTTCCAGTAGAATGCCGTAGGGTGCTCTACGCGACCAGGAGTGCCCCTGCTCGCTTGTGACGGGTGCGCGCAAGGAGAGCGGAGCACAGGTAGCACGCGCTATGGAACACTTCGCAGCGAACGGAAATTCAGCTGAAGTTTCGCTGCTATGTATACAGGCAGCGCTTACGCTGGCTTTTTATTTCTATTTATTGATTTAGTTTTCCACTTTTTTGTTTACGCTGTATCTCTGTAGAGTGCCGTGCGACGGTACTAACGTGACGTCCAGCGTGATTTCGCAAGAAAACAGCATGTCTGACAGAACTTTGCGTTCCTCAACGCTGCCTGACTTAACGAAATCTAGGCTAAGTTGCAAGTTCGGCGAGTTGGTACGTGTTCATACTTAATCATAGCGCGAAGGACGGGACAGACAGAAGACTAACCACTGGACAGGCGCTGTCCAGTGGTTAGTCTTCTGTCTGTCCCGTCCTTCGCGCTGTGATTAAGTATAATCTTGGCTACACTTAAGAACATAAAAAAAGTAATTTACAGCGCTGAAAACTATGCGAGCCATCAAAATTTTAATTGAAACTTAAGTAAAAACAACTGGTAAAAACTGGAGTCGAACCATCACCCCTCGCATCAGGGAACTAGACACACCCTCGGCACTTGTTTTTGTTAAACCGTTATGCCTGACGTTCTCTTCAATGCCAGCCTAGCCTGAAAAATTCGAACACCATCAGACGGCACTCGAGGGCAGACACTGTTTTGCTAACGCAAGCACTTGTGCGGCGCGGGGATTTTCGAGGCTCTGCGTGCCCGGCCGTGAAGCCGACGAATAATAAGGTAAAGCCTATGCCTAAGCGCCATTCCTAAAACTTCTTTTAACAAGTAGAAAATGTAATTAAAAATTTTACCATTGTCTCCGGCCCCATGGAAATTCTATTTGTTTAGTGCCACTCAGAGCTAGGTGTTACGTAGAAATTCCATCTTCTCGCCTTTTTATTGGTAAGCGGAAAGACCATTGAAGCCTTTGGGTACCAGGTAGTACTTTTTTCATTTTTTCACCAAGTAAAAAAATGCGCATCGAGCGGAACGATGCATTCCTTGCGTATGAATACCTTCCTCAAGCGGCACCATTCTTCCCAGAGCGACGATAAGCATCACCCCGGAATTATTTACACACAAACAACAACGACAACGACGATAAAGCGCTGGTGGCAATATAAAGGACGCCCGAGGCATCGAGAGCAGACGTGTCGAGGGGAAAGAATGTTGACGGCGATAAGCAGTGGCACGAGGATGCGCCCCTGCGGCACCATGGACTTGTTCTGGGCGGGGTTCACCGAGACCGCTCTATAATTCAGCGCCGTGCCTAAGTGTCATTAAACCAGTGTTAAACACGTGCCCGGGCGGAGCAAGAGCAGCAAACCGATCTTGTTGGCGCCTGCGACAAAGTCTTCATTTTCTCGTCGGCTCCGCGCCTCTTCGCCCCTTACGTTAGAGGCCGGCGCCCTAATGCGTCAGGTCCGGTTGCGGGCTGAGGAAATGCTCGCGGATGTTTTCTCCGGCGTTGCTGGATCCCTCTCGGTCGGCTTTCCACGGCCTCAGGTCGTTTGTAAAGTGTTAGCGCCGTTATTCCGAGGGCACTGCGTAATGGCAGCTGAGGGTTCAGCGTCCATTTCTTCGGTGTTCTCCCAAGTCTACTGGAAATGTCGTGAACCATAGCGTGGTTTATGTTGCATAAAAAACGATTAAGAAGTACACCGTGTTCGTGGGGAGATTCCTTTTTCCTAAACTATACCTGTGAAGAGAAGCTCCTGACTGACTGACTGACTGACTGACTGACTGACTGACTGACTGACTGACTGACTGACTGACTGACTGGCTGGCTGGCTGGCTGGTTGGCTGGCTGGTTGGCTGGCTGGTTGGCTGGCTGGCTGGCTGACCGAGCGACCGACCGACAGACCTACCGACCGGAGGACCTGACCTGACGTGACCTGACCTGACCTGTCCGACACTCACTCACTCACTCACTCACTCACTCACTCACTCACTCACTCACTCACTCACTCACTCACTCACTCACTCACTCACTCACTCACTCACTCACTCACTCACTCACTCACTCACACACTCACTCACTCACTCACTCACTCACTCAATGCCCAGCCAAAACTGCTTCACCTGGACACTTGAATTTTCGGTAGTACATTCGCGTCATGATGTAGAGGCTCACTAAGGTGGGGTTTCCCGAAATTGTATACCTAAGCAAGTAATAAGGAGAACTCGTGTTTTCGTAAATTCGTCATTACCTCGCTCACTCGTTTGCCTATCCACGTGCTTTCTGCTGATATGTGTAGCTGTTACGAATATTTAAAAATAGTTTTGCGGTTTTCCCCTTAGCAACACTTTTGCATATTTTGCTTTTCAGAACAAAATTCGTGTTCTGAAAGGTTCTCCAATCAATGTTTCACTAATTGATTTATCCCTTCGAAGTTTGCCAATAAATGTTACTAATACAAATATACAAAACCAATTATAAGGATTTCTCCCTGCGACGCCAGTAAAAGGAAGAAAATATTTTTTTAAACGACACGCCTATTTCATGAGCGTTGAAAATTGCAGCGGAAAGGGACCAAGTTTTGATTTGCGCCAAACGAGGTCACTGGCTCGATTGCCGACCATGGCGGCGCGTGCTCTGACAAATGCAAAAAAGAAACACGCCGAGTTTTAGGAGCTTTGGAGGATGTTAAACACACTACTGAGCGTTTTTAGAATAGTCTGTACCTGCCACTATTGTAAGGATTACCTGAAATTGAGATTCAGACAGCAAAACCACCAATATGTATGTATATATGTATGTATGTATGTATGTATGTATGTATGTATGTATGTATGTATGTATGTATGTATGTATGTATGTATGTATGTATGTATGTATGTATGTATGTATGTATGTATGTATGTATGTATGTATGTATGTATGTATGTATGTATGTATGTATGTGCTAAGCTAAGGTCGGGCTAAGCGACCTCGTGCGTGTGCGTGTGCGCGCGCGTGCGTGCGTGCGTGCGTGCGTGCGTGCGTGCGTGCGTGCGTGCGTGCGTGCGTGTGCGTGTGCGTGTGCGTGTGTGTGTGTGTGTGTGTGTGTGCGCGTGTGTGTGTGTGTGTGTGTGTGTGTGTGTGTGTGTGCGCGCGCGTATGCGTGCGTGCGTGTGCGTGTGCGTGTGCGTGTGTGCGTGTGTGCGTGTGTGCGTGTGTGCGTGTGCGTGTGCGTGTGCGTGTGTGTGTGTGTGTGTGTGTGTGTGTGTGTGTGTGTGTGTGTGTGTGTGTGTGTGTGCGTGCGCGTGCGCGTGCGTGCGTGCATGCGTGCGTGCGTGCGTGCGTGCGTCCGAATGCTTGTATGTAGGCATGTATGTGGTATGTATGCGCTCTTGCATGTATTCATGCTTGTATCTATGTGTACGCAAGCGCGCACACACACGCACATTCACAAATCGAAAGTTTCCGCCTATACTTTACACAATGAGAGGAACTTAAGCATAGTGGGAAATAGCGGCTTGTTGATGAAAAAGGCAGAGACAATGTTGAGAACGTCGCGTAAGCTCTTTAACATTGTCCGTACGGGTAGTGTCATTACGTATTCGTGAAGCAGTCATGCGACTTCTTGTCCGTAAGTTAATTTCTGTGCTTAATGATGTATAATCAACAGAGCGCGCCCACGCAGTTCCAGCATTTCTTCTCTCCAGCTCTTGTACGGCCACAGCGGTACGTATAATGGCCCTAATTTGTAACCGTGTTCCGAGTAATTTATAGAGCCTTGAACGTAAGCACGAAACACTACGGGGAAAGAAATTTACTACGAAGTTTACCGTTGACGCTGTGGTAGTTTTACATGGGGATTGTTTTGACTTCTTGGTTCTTTCTTTCTGTTTTGATAAACCTTTAATTTACGCATGCGCTCGCACTTTATTTAGGACACATCATGGCTTGTACTAATAAAAACGTAAACATATACATATAGAGAGAGAGGATGCTGTTCGCATAATGCATTTACATATGAACGTTTACATAGTAGTCCCCGTTGCTAACGGCAAGTGAAAATAAATTTGCAGGCACTTTGTCAGCAATGTTGGGCTGCAGAATGAAATATTTTAATGCAAAAGTTGTGAAACATTCTACCGATCGGTCTCGAGATTTGGGTCGACGTCAAATAAATGTAACCTTGCCATGTGGCGTCCATTTGCTTTGTAGACGAATGAAATAAGTGTCAGGCAAAGAAGGACTTTCTTGCCACTGGACCACGGTATGAAGAAGTGAACACACTTCTATTCTGAAAGTTTTCGTCAAGGTGGTTAGAGGAAGAATGCATTAAAATGATGCCTGAAAGCCCTATGAACGCGCTCAAGTCACGATCGTGTGATTAGCGTCGAATGAAGTGTTCACGTAGATTGAACACAGCTGATTCCATTTGTCAGGACAACGACAAGAGGGCAACGAAAAGACCTAGTGTTATCACATTACAGAAATACCGTTCGGAAGAGACTATGTGTTTACCACCCTCCTCTGTGCCGATACGCTTAATTGAACTACAGTAAAACTCAGTCGCAAATATTTCCGGCAACTTACGATTTCTAGATCCTGGTACTACCCTCCAAGAGCACAGCCACAGTGAGGTTTGTTTTATTCAGAAGCAATACACCATATAACCAAACGATAATATACATAGCACATTTTGGAACGTTATGACCATGTTGTAACGTGGCGGCATAGCAAATGACTCGATCCATGGTTGAAGATGAAGCGATGTATTAAAGGTGGAATGATCTAGAGAGAGAGAGAGAATGCTCTTTAATGTGAACTGGTGAGGTCAGCCCTGCTAGGGACAAGGCTTGCTACACCAGATGGGGGTGACTACGTTGATGAGTGGTGCATATCAGACATCAGGGTTACAGCAGGAAGGAGACAAACATAAAGCGTTAAAAAAAAAGAAGGACAAGAAAAACAAGAAGACAAGAAGTACAAGAAAAAGAGAGAGAATCTATGTACAGTATTTAAATGGCGGCCATTAGAGAGCCAGCGCAGGGTCCACCAGCACTTTCTTCGTCGTCGTCGTCGCTGATCTTTTGTGATGGAGCTGTGGGGTATTGCCCTCGTATATGTCCCGTGACAATATGTCATTCTAAGTCCTTGAAACTAAGCACTAAACGGGAAAGAATTTACAGTCACTTTATCCCATTTGTTTTGAAATAATGCTTCTCCGTAACTATGTGACTACATCCGCTCAAAAAGGGGAAAAAAGAAGTAAATGTCACGAAATGACCAAACTCACAGGAAAAGTACATTCCAGCCCATATGAGCTGCCACATATTCTCGAGAGGCCTGATTTTCTGCCCCACACGTTCGTCTGGGTAAATGAATGCACCTGACATAATCGGAAACGCCTTGCTCTTCACATGGTTCGGTCAGAATTGTACATTTCAGTTTTTGCCGACTAACTTTGCTCACGCTATCACCACACACACCAAGACCGCTCTTACACGGCTCTTTCGCAAAAGTACACTTGCAGCGTCATCCACAGCGATATTTTCACCTAAAAAATAGGCTTTAAAAGTGATAGTTCTCATTCGGAGGCATGTACGAAGATCTTCTTTCCCCATCGACTTCTTATGGAGTTGTGGGAGTTGAAAGCAATGTCAGCGCATGCGACAACCATGAGGAGAAAGAGTATTCCCAATGAGAGTAGACCTGCTGTAAATCGGTACACATGTTAGGCCGAACCACGTAGAGACATGGTGCACCTATCCATTCATTCTCCTAATTGATTCGTCCAAGGTGTGGCTGCGTGCGCGCTGTGCGCATTAGTAAAACTGAGATTAAGTGCCTACACGCAGAAAACAATTCGTTATGGGATCAAGTCTTCAGTCGCGCAATGCTCCATCACACGGATGCATAAAGAGGTGCCCGCAGCAGTGCCGACATGGAGCCAGTGCTGGCTTCCTATTCTTGTTTCATTACCGAGCTCGCTGGCCCGGTCACAGTGATTGGCCAAGGGGTGCAGTAACGGATGGCATATGTGATTTCGTAATAACGACCGGTTGGCTAAAGCCTTTGCGGTCTCTTAGCCGATTATTGCTGCTCTGAGAGAGCACCGATAGAGACAAATCCCGCCCCTCGTAATGACACCGCATAATGCCCACCTGCCGAATCAAAGAAGCCGAAGTTCAATCCGACGTCCGCTAATGGTCACGCCGTATTTCCACTGGTGCGCCGAGCCCATTTAGGGACGATGCAAACCGGGATTACCCGATGAAGTCGGGGCCGTGAATGCCGCTCGTTACAGAATGATGCTCTGTAGCGCCTTCTCATGTCTCACCGTCTACGTGCGTCTACAACATTGGCTGAAGTAGCTTTCTTCCTGCAGTTTGCTGAGAGAAAAATAGCCTACTAAGCTGCACTTGCAGTGCCTTGGGTATTCATTATGTAACCCTAATAACTTTATCTGCATTCTAGAGCCCGTAGAGTCGCTCGCGCTTAGGATGGGATGGTGCAATGTTGCCAGCGTTCTAGACGAGCGAACGGAATTCCCCCCAAGGCTAACCAGCCATACTCTCTCAATAAAAATATGCTGAATATAAAAGGGAGTGACAAACTACGGAAGCAAGTGAGGTAATTTGGGCGAACGCAGATAGAAAACGAGGCTTGCATTGCATCCCACTCGAGATGAAACCGGACGATTACTCGACTGGCCGACTGGCCGCAATTCACGCGGCAGCATAGCCACAGTCAGAGCTCTCGTTCGCGTGCACCAGCTCTGCGTGAAAGTGTGAAGGCTGGCTAGTCGTTTTATTCTGACGAAACAACAGCGCTAAGAACAGGACAAAAGGACGAGGAAAATGACAAACACTGGACGTCAAACAGCGTCTATGTTCGTCGTTTTCCTCCTCATTTCCTCCGCTTCTTACCTCTGTTTTTTCGTAAGCGGGTTCTGCGCACCTGCCGTCAGCGTTCATTGTCACGGGCACGTTGTCACCGGCGCGGGCACGAGCCGGGTTAGCGGCACACATGGCTGCTCGGACGCCCCATTTTAAGTCCACAGGCACCCGAATGTTGCTTCTTTATTTCAACAGTAGAGCTCTGAAAGCTTTTAGTTCCGCCGTGGAGCGTTACCGGAAAACGCAGCTCAGCCGAGATCCCGTAAGCGCTCTTCGTGAGGAACGCGCTGCGTCGTCCAGACTTCCGCGTGGGCTTAAGCCACGTGAGGAGCCGGCAAAAGATATCAGAAAATATCTATTTTACGTGAGCGTGAGCCTCGTCAGGGGCGCCCAGCGTCGTCCAGGCTTGCGCGTAGGATTGAGCCACTTGAGGAGACCACAAAAAATACCAAAAATACCAAACGAGCCTGCGTACGGACACAGCCTACGGACAAAACTAGCCTGCAAGTCCAGCCGGCAAGTTCGGAGCCGGCAAGTTGGGAAATTCATGTGGGGTGCAACCGCCGGGTCATTGACAAAGGGAGAGGGGGCGCCAGCTCTTCTGTTTCTCCAGCCTGGCGCCACCACTGAAAAGTCTACTGAAAAGTCTACTGAAAAGCACTTGCTTAAACATATATCAACTGGAGACACGTTCGGAATGGTTGATGGTACAGTTTAGTTATCTGGCTTGTGGTATGAGAACTGCACTTGCACTGCAAGTACAATTGTAATAGTCCTCCTGTTTAGAACGACTTTGCTGTAGGCCTGACCCGGTTCACGCCCCGAGGTGAAGGCTCCAGCTTCTTGCTTTGAATATTGAAAGGAAATGGAATGGATGACTATATTGGAGGAAGGAGACCAAGAGGCCTGTTGTGGGATTTGGGGTGGTTCATATAAAGCTTTTTCACTGCACTTCGAGCGTTCACTTACGCACGTTATGTCTGGTTGGGCCCATAGGAGTACCATACGCACTCTTGTAGTACTGTCGGAGACACTCTGACACGACGATCATCCGGGTACTCATAAGGAGCCGTTCAGGAGCCACACATGGTGCGCTTCAGGAATTATTTAGACAGGGAATGGCGATCCGCCGTTATACTACATTATAGAGACCTGTTTTATGAACAAAAATCACGGCGGTAACAGAATGAAAATTTTCGGTATTGTTCGAGCGCCTGTCAGAATACAAAGTTTAAAAAAAAATGACGCAAGGTGGTGACTGGGCAGTAATTCGGAAAAGGTTAAATGCTATTTCTACACGGAACAACAATTTTACCGCACGTGCGCAGAGACGCATAGAGACCCGCACGCTTTTGTTAATTGATACCGATGAAAACAACCGGGAATAAAAATGGAATGGAATAAAGACTTTATGGAATGCCCGCAGCAGACACAGTGTTTTCACTGCGGCCGGACGTAGCCACTCGTCGATCCCGACAACACCCCTTCGCTAGTCGCTAAAAAATTGCGTGCAGTTTGCAGACAAGACGATTGCAGTTAATGTTTGACATGCTTCCATTTGTAATGAAAAGTCAAGAAACAGAAAACGACGTAAACAAAAACTTATGAAAAGCTGACGAGAGGCAATCTGTGAGCACTGTTCTTGTAGCCCCTGCAACCAACCCTTTTTCCCCATTTCCCAAGGACGGAAAACACGTACGGTCATTGCGCAATACGCATCGTTGTGTCCGCGACTCTTTAAATAAAGGAATTCTATCGCAACCACCATCACCGTTGTTAGCTCGGCCGCAGTTTCCGAACTTTCAAGCCGTGCGCACCACTGAACAATACGCAGTGATCAGGTAGCCGGAGGTTCTGTTTGCTGCGCCGAGCTTATTTTCGTTTCCACAACTGCCGACTTTTAGTAAGCTCGTTCGTAATGCTTGACGATGGAAAACAGAAAATGGTGTGAACAATGTATATCTTCCTGAAATAATTGAGAACGACAGCAAACATCAATACTGGGATCGGTTCGGCTTTGTTTTATTTTATGAGACGCGAAAAGAGGCAAAGCGAAAGTGGGAGCGCTTGAGAATTTAAGGAACGATGTGCTTGTTTCTGCTCCTTCTTATGCGCTTCTCCCAAGTTCCACGGCTAAAGCATTAGATAAAAACCCATCAAGACTGCTTTCCGCCTTGCTTTGCGTAAGACATTTATCCACACAAAAGAAATGCTAGCAAAACTGCGTATGAAAGCTTTGTTAAACAAAGCCGCTCTCCAGAGCGATGCGATAATCCATCCTCGTTAGAAACGCGTGACGAAGCTCGCAGTCAACGTGCTCGCAATGTGTACAGCGGACGCAAAGAGCAAACGGTTTGTGCGAGTTTACTGTTTAGAGTATCTCGCAATTTCTCCCAAGAGTTCTGGAGAAACAGCAGCTCAGGAATCAAATAATCTCGAAGAATTATCGGGCGCTGACAAACAGCCTCCCCCGCCAAATCATGCCCCCTAGCGTTATTTATGTGGCTCTTAAAAAGACTTATTAATAACGTTACTAGGGGCAGCACAATAATTGTAGCATACCTCTAATTTATTCTTGAGTTGTTTCTTTAATTATACATTCCATCTTTTTTGGAGATTAATAACGGGGACGGGTATTCTCGTGGGAATAGCCAAAGAGAACTGTAGCTTTTGCTGCGCGTATTATTTCCACCGGTGGAGAGGGGGAGTTCGATGTATGATCCCTCTCATAGTTAAACGTTTCTTACCAAGAAACGGCCTGTTAGCTCTTATCCACGATGACATGATAAAAAATTCTCCAATCAGAAAGCCACTTTTGCGGGATTGCGTTTCAGTTTGTGCTTTTGTCCCAAACTTTTTTTTTTTCACAGTGTACGGCCCAGAACAAGATGAAAGAAAGATATGCCGAGTTTCATTTGGTGCAGGCTTACGTGGATGCCTTTAAGAAACTGGGCCTTGGCCCCAATTAATACCAAAATTAAAATTCGACGACGAATGGATGCACGATGGCTGTCGACAAGTAATGAGCAGCTTGGTGCTATGGCTGCTCGGCATAATCCGGCTGACGCGTCTCTTTTTTTTTCTTATTTCTCTTGGTTCTATCTGGTTACATCGCGCTCAGGGCCGCCTCACGACGTTCGTTTTTTTTTTCTCATTAAAATTTGGAAGGCTAATTACGGCGCTCTGTATTTAAGACGCGGTGGCTAGCACCAGACGCCATGAACAAGTGAATTGCCTCTGAACGGAGGTAGCGGTGAACGGCTGTACTTGATCGTCGGTCTAAACGACATACGCTGCTGCTGAATCTGACGCCGCAGCTGAAAAAGATGGTAGTGTATTACAAATTAAGTGCAGGTATGTTACTATAAATGTTATCCGCTGTATGGGGCCACAGGATATGGGCGCGGTGGACAATGGTGAACTATTAGAGCATAAAAAATGATCGCGTCAAAGCCGTAGACAGCTATCATCATCATCGCCAGAATCATATTTTTGTCCAGTGCACGACTACCGCTCCAGCAATGCTTTGACATGTTTCAAGCCAATAAAAAAATAAATTTTTATGTTTGGGGTGCAACACGGAATTTTTAAAAATATTTAAAAGGGCGACTGCTCCTCCAAATATTGGGGAGTTTCGCTTGAATAGTAAGATAGGGGGGTCAGTAGTTTTTTTTTTTTTTTTGGTTAGGGAGTGCTGTTTGTGTCTCAGGGAGGCCTCCTAGCATTTTTTTGCCCGTGTAGGGTAGCTTCACTGGGATTCAATTATGTTATTTAAACAGGTCAAGGGTGTAAAAACAAGACACGGATGTAAAAGCATAATTCACTCACAAGCAATTACGAGTACAACGACCCGCCGGGGTGGCTGAGTGGCTTAGACGTTGTGCCACTGAGTCCAAGGACGCGGGCTCAATTCACGGCCCCGGCGGCCGCTTTTCTGATGGAGAGGAAAAGCAAAATGCGCTTGCGTTCGAGATTTCGGCGCTAGTTAAAGATCCCCAGGTGGTCAAAATTCATCCTGAGCTCCCCACAGCCGCGCGACTAATCGCCTGTGTAACGTCGGCGTGTGAAACCTCACAATCAATCACGAGTGAAACGGTACCACTGCTGCTGCAACGAATGGCAAAGATAAAAGATTAGGGCTCTAGAGAGCAATAAATAAATGTAATCGACCCAATACTACGCGGATTATCTGTTGTCTAGTGGCCACCCCACAACGCAAGACTTAAAAAAAAACTACTCCGACTGTTGTAGCTATATACTACACTTATCTTTAAACTTTGTGAGGAATATTCAACGCCGTGATGGCTGCTGTCGTGGTTGCACCAGTAGCAGAGCTTACGGTGGTCTTTTAAACACAAGTTATAACAACCTTGAAACATCTACGTCTGAGCAAATCTTTTTTAAAACCTTCTTAAGCGCATGGCTCCACAACTTTCCTAGAAATTGTATTTTAGGCATGAGAAGTTCCTTCTAGAGAGGTTCCATGCTTTAACCTGTGAACTGAGGTTCAGTAGTAAATTAATAAGTCTCGGGGTTTGGATTCTGTGAACCATTGATGGTCAAAGCGGCTGTATTCATTTAACTGTTCACAAATCTTGCTCGCGAAGCTTCCGGGCACAGTAGGCACTGTGAACTAGCGGTGCTTTGAGCATATAAACCATGGGAGCGATTGTAAAGGCCGTATGTTTGTGTGGCTTACTGCCGACGAAATCGGGCAGCATTGCAGAGTCTGTAATCAGCTCCTCTGAAGCAATTGTAAATACTTGTTGAAAGGAAAACCATAAACCTACGAATGATTCTACATTAAAAAGCCAGCGAAAAAAAGGCTTGCATGCTGTCTGCGCAAGCGAGCAATTATTTGGGAGGTACGCTTCCTGCACAACCAAAAGCAACATTCCACTCATCTCGTCATACAGTACATCCTAGTTGCAACAAGTATTTTTGTGGTTCATTAAATAGAATGCCCAACTATCCAGCTTTGGTTATAGATGCCTCGTATCCATTCGTCATTTCTAGTAGCCGGTTCGCGGGCCTGTCTACACGGGACAAAGGTCTTCCCGCATACTCCTTGGCCACGTTTAGCATTGAGCAAGAAAGATGGCGATTCCGAGTTGTCTTCCCTGTCGATCTACGCCGGTTGGCATATCCAGAACCCCCACTTCCCACTAGTTGAACCGGCGCGGGCTATTCCATCGAAACTTGCCTCTAAGATTCAGGTAGTGTCTATTCCAAGAAACATGCACACATAACTCTACCGCGCCAGCGGAACAGCCCGAATAAAAAAAAATCGCGCAAATCCAACCGTGAATGTGGTTAGAAAGCGTAGCTGTAAACGACACCCACAACGATTACACCCACAAGTTCAACAACGTGGCTCTACAAGGAGTGAAAACAAAGACAAGTAAGCTGTAGTTAACCGCACCCTCTGTTACTTTAAAGAGATTATCATTGCTCAAGTTAAATCAATGCATAATTCCTGAATGGGGGTTGGTTGAGTTTTTTCTTACTCGCTGGTCCTCAATATTACTCGCTAGCTTTCCTTACTTAGCGTAACCTTACTCGCTCGTCAAACATTTCCAATGCGCGTTCAGCCCGGGACAAATGCTTTGATTGCGGCGCTGTCCAGAACTCCGTTGTGCGCAAGTCAGCTGTCTGACCTCGTGCGCCTAGCAGTATTGCCACATCGGCGTCTGATACGAAGCCACTAATTAAAACCAATTCCAGTTAGCGCAGTGCAAGCGCGGAGTCACAACGCATCCCGCGAACCGAATACATGAACAGCCACCGGACCGAACAGCCCTTACAAGAAGTGCAGATGACAGGACCTCGCAAATCACCAGAGGACGCCCGAAGTGTTAGCGAATAAAGTCATTGTTTAAACGTGCGCTAACCAGGTAGCCAGGTGTGCGTGCATATATATCCAAGTAGCCAGGTGTGCGCGTATGGCGACCTGGTTGTATATACACGCACACCTGGCTACCTGGTTAGCGCGCGTTTAATCAATGACTTCATTCGCTGACACTTCGGGCGTCCTCTGGTGATTTGTGAGGTCCTGTCATCTGCACTTGTAACGCCTGTTCGGTCCGCCGGCTGTTCACTTGTTCGGTCCGCGGGATGCGCAGCGGCTATGTTTATGTAGTGTATATATATATATATATATATATATATATATATATATATATATATATATATATATATATATATATATACTCATCAACAATTGCGAACGGTCCTGCCGCCCTAGCAATTGTGTAACCGTGGCCGCGGCCGAGGCGCTCAATACAGCCGACAGCGATGCCTCTGAGTAAGCCCCAGGGGAACGGGCTGCCAACAGGGCAATCGCATTAGACCAAAATTAATCACCACTGCGTCTGACGTGTAACATGTGGAACGCATATACAAGTGCGTGCAAGTCGAGTGTGCATGCTCTTCAATGGGGACTGTGGAGGAAAGGGGAAGCGCTGCTGAAGCACTCACCAAGCCGCACTATCTGTAGCGCCATCTGTGGGCTTAGATATTTTTGCTAGGTAGAAGAAGAACGGTGAGGATGCTATTTTAGTTTCGTCTTTTTCGTTGTCTGCGTCCCCTCTCCAGCCTTTGCCTTGTTTCTCTTAACCGGCTTTATTCGCTCTCCTTTTCCACGCTCTCCTCCGGCATATACGCTAAAGCCGCTGTAGCGCAGTCTGTTTTGTGCAGTGGCAGTCTTCACCTAAGAAAAGACATTAGTTGCGGCGTGACATTGTGATCTCAAATGTTATATTAACGTCGCGGTTCAAATTTTATGCTGGAGACAAGTCTGGCCCTTCCGATTCATGTTAATGGCTAGCGCTTGTTGATGGGTGTCCACCACCGATAGGCGGCCTTCATTCCGCGCAAATGTTACACTCGCGCTAGAATCTTTCTCTGGTTCTTCTTTTGTTTGCCGTCCTCCAAACCATGCTGCCTCGTTCCTTCACGGAACAGAAGAGAGAGTTGAAACCCGTCGTTCTTGAAACAGCATGACGGTAAGGCGTTGCGTGGATGCAATGCAGATCAGTGAGGCTATGCAGGCAACATAGTTCACATCTGAAAATGAACATTAGCAGCGATGCTAAGCCGCAATAAGGGAGGCGAATGAAAACAGCGTCCCAGTATTCAGCTGCTACTAGGCCGTCCAAAACAAAGAGCGGTTTCACCGCAAAACGTAAACGGCGTTTCCTATTAGCAGTCGTGATCTGTCTTCGGGCTGCCGTAGGGCCGCACTCGGGCTGCACTCCGGCTGCCTGGAACATTGGTTGCGTTCCGAGCAGCCTGGCGGCAGACAGGGCCGTTGTTTTCGTCCTCTGTCAATCGAACCACAGTTTATAATCTTCAGAGATAATACTCATCCGGCCACTCTTTTTGTTCAAATACCATCTCTTGGATATTTGGTTTTCGCATGTAGTCCTGCAGAATGTCTTGTATGAGAGAAATCTCGAGGTTGTCCACTGCCCATCAAATCCGGGTAGATTGAGGAGGCCAAAGGGAAAAGTCGTCCCGCCAGACTGGTGAGTACTTCAGCCCAGGGGAGAGGCTAGTTAAAGCTACTGCTCCGTGTCGTGTACCAGATATGCACATTCATGAAAGAAAGCATGCCGGCTAAACAGGCTGTTATGTCGAGGAAAAAGTGCTGTAATCGTTGCCGAAAAAAAAGTCACCACTGCCACAACGCAATATTAAATTGGCGACTTAATAAAAATACCTGGAGAGCAAAACCAGCAAGCGCACGTGGTAGTAGCGGCACGCAATGGGTAATTGCCTTCCAAAGAAAACAAGATTCATACTCGGGCGTGCATACAGGTAATTAGCCGCATTGAGCTCTGGTGTTCGCTTCCGGTGAGCGGAAGAGCAGCGCGCTGTCGCATCACCTGAGACCTAACAACAAGTCGGAACGTGTAATCATTTTCAATTGAACGTCAATAGCCCTTACCTTTCACGGCGAAAAAAGGCTGAAAATGCGCTTAAGCACGGTTTCTCAGAAACCTTACGCCTTGTAGACAAAGGAGATAACGTTGGTGACGAGTCTCTAAAAGCTGTCTTTCCGCTGGGTTGTGGCGGCCAACGGATGTCGCAAACTCGCTTCTCGAGATGGGCACGCTCGCGGCCCCAACAGCTGTTTGCTTTTTGACTGGCTAACGGGCAATCGCTGCGATGACAGGTTGCCGCCACGGCATTGGCGCGATGGCACAACACCGCATGGCGGGAATTTACAGTTCCCTTTACTAACCTCCTGTAGTTTTTTCTCGTTTCCTGCTGGTGCGCATAGGCGGCGAAAAACTGAAAAGAGACAACGCGCCGCAAACGCTGTGCTCTAATCACCACCCGCGGGGGGCCAAATGAGCCGCGCCGTGCTTGTGGTCTTTGCTACTTCTCGACGCAGCGGTGCTGCTCTCTGGTCGGGCCCGTTGAGTGATGCGGTGTGTGTTTATGCCCCGGGAGGGTTTCGAGGCGCGACCGCAGCATGGCCCGCGCCTGGGGAGTTTGCACGTGTGCGACGGTCAACAAGCGAACGTGAGCCGCCTTGGGCAATTTCACGAGGCAGCTGAATCAGCGCGGCGTATTTTACACGTTGTCCCGGCAGGCGCTAGACGCTCCTGGGAACGCAAAAATAAGAAGCGGGTAGTGGTTGGGAGCGGGTAAAGAGACTGCATGTGAATGCTTGGGGCGGCTATGGGAGAAGCTGCGCGTGTTCGTAGTTGGTATCGGGACGCTAAATAAACGCGACCCCTTTTGTTCGCACGGGTATGGCGGAACGTGTTGGTGTAGTCGTTCGATCTGCGCGCACTCCATTTCATGAGGAAGTAAACCAATAACCCTGAAATACTTGACCGCATCACGGTCAAACCAGAAGTTTGAGAACCGAAGAACTCCGCCATCTCTATTACACTACCCCCTCCCTTTCCTGAAAAAAAAAGAAAACAATGAGAGCAATTCATATTATGTTTATCTGGAGGATGTTGTGTTGAGAGGTTCTTCTTCTACAGTTTTACACAAAATTACACAGTTACACTTAAATTTTACTTTTACACAGAGGTTCCTCTTCTAGTTTTTTGAACTCTTCTACAGAAAAATGCGGATATCGCTGAAGTTTTACCGGTAATTGTTGCAATGGCGTGAATGGAGATAACTGGTCGAACGGAATTCTCGAAAAACTAAAAAATAACAAATATACAAAAAATTACGGAAAACGGCAAACCGTGTAACGCCCTTAACTTCCACAAGAATGCAGATTTCGCTAAAGTTGCGCCTGCAATCGTTATAATAGCGCAAATAAAGACAATTGATCAAACAAAGTTTTGAAAAACTATAGAATCAGAAAATTAAAAAAAAATACGGAAAAGGGCAAAATGTATAACACATGGCATTTTCTCAACAATGAGGATATCACGAAAATTCCACCTGCATTTGGTTACAATCGCATAAATGGAGATATTTTTGCTGAACTAAATTCTGAAGACCTAAAGAAAATTGGAAAAATATAAAAAGATTACGGAAAATGGCAAACCGTATAACGCAGGGCATTTTTACAATAGTGGAAATTTCGCGAATGTTTTACCTGTAATCGTTACAATAGCGGAAAGCGAAATAATTGGTCATACGAAATTTAAAGGACTAAAGAAAAAGGAAAAATATAAAAATATTACGAAAAATGGCGAACAGTGCAACGCCGCGCATTTTGGCAATAGAGTAGATTTTGCGAAAGTTCCGCCCCTAATCGTTATAATAGCGTAAATTGAGATAATTAGTCGGACATGATTTAGTAACAGGAAGACATTTGGCTGTAAAGAACTCGCTGTCAAGACAAGCGGCATCAGAATGCTACGCATTAGTCGACAATTCTCCGAATTTCTGCAGAATTTTTTTTTATTTTATGTCTACTTCTTTCTTTTCTTTATTTTGTAGTCAACTTGAATAGAGCGCAATAATGTACGTAATATCGCCAGAAAGGGTGCGCCGCTTCCCTCAATCGTGGCGCTATGCCAATTTTCATCGTGGAGTTTCATCCACCTCAGACGCGAATCTTCGAGGTTAGGTCATGTACGCTTACAGGTAAAACAGAAAGCTGTTTCTCTAAAGCAGATGCAAATGCTGATGCTCGAGGTGTGGGAGCGCCGCTAGGCTACCCACCGTTGGAGGCGACGTATTTCGAATGCTCCGCTCTGCAGCACCACACGCCGAATACAGCGGGTGCTGCCTAGCAACGCCTGTTCTTTCTAGAAAGGCCCGGCATTAGTTTCCTCTATGCACTTGCTTCTGAGGCTTACTATTGCGAGGAGACGGCGTTGCCTGGCAAAGCCCTCTTTTGGTGACCGCAGCCGCATGCCGATGTCTTCAAGCACCGGCACATTAACTCTGCACTAGTACGCACCCCTGATTGACAATGACAGCCGTCACACATTGTGATGGGAATCTTCATGAGTACGGATATGAATGAGTAAATCGCTCAATTGAGCAGGACGCCTTAGCCTCTGATTGGGGATCGGAGTCAAATAAAGAGAACACATAAACAATCGCGCATAAAAAAGGACTTCGTCTGAATTGAAAACAAAAGCTGAAGAAAAAAAAAAACTCCCAAACAGTTCAAATATGTAATTGGTATTCTTCTCTTCACATGTCGAGAGATAAGCCCATACACTTCTTCACGAGCAATCATTCTGTTTTTCCGCTGACTGCGTGGCATATGTACACCTACCTGAAATAGCTTCATTGAATATTCTATTGGCCATGAAAATCGCCGGTATCCGGACATATGTGCGTACTATTATTTCAGCACCCAGAGAAACGGTACAGACAAGATTTGTTCAGGGAAGACACAGGCAATATTTGTTCTGCTGAAAGAATATCGTTCTTACAAGAAATTTGTACTTTGTAACAGTCAATTCTAACTCTCAGCCATATAGCTCTTCCTACGCAGCGGGAGTAAAAAATTAACTCAGCTTAATTCATTGTCGCAAGAAGAATCACAAAAAAAGAGAAAGCACGAGGAATGACAATTGCCCTCCACAAGTAATACTGTGTGGTTTTTTTTTTTCTCTCTTCGCAGAAACGTTGAAGTGGCTGCTGGCGTAGAAGCCACGTATTCGGCTGTTTTTTGATTTTCTGGTTGCTAAAGAAATGAAGATGCGGCATTGATTAAATATACAATCGTCTGCTCTAACTTGTCTCGTACGTACACAGTATTGAATTCGATTTGCTGGCGTTTTGTCCGCGCGTTTGTTTGAAGCTGAATCGTTTTTCTGCGCAATCTTTATTATTATCTGTAGCTCTGGGTACAATAAAGCTGCGGAGGCACTGACGGCACATGTTTGAGGCTATTGTAGAACCTAAATATATATCGCCGTGTTCTACATAAAGTTACATACTGTTTACCCCGTCCGATTAAAAGTGTATAAAATGTCTGCACATACCCGAATATTTGTTTTTGTTACTTTTGCTTCCGTTCATTTTTTTGTATGCGTGGAATTTTGTTAACGCGCAAGAACCTATGGGCACACATGTGTTTGTGCGTGCTTGAGTGTACGTGCGTGTGCTGGGGGAGGGGTGGTTGAATGGAGTGGTTAAATAGTTGGCGTGGCCGCTTTCAGCAGGCGGACTGGAGCTGCTTCTGTTGAACCAAACACCATAGCAAATAATGAAGAACAAAAAGGCAATCGTCGCATTGCCCTCTCAGACCTTTGGAGCAAGCAATGTCGTCTCAACCTCCTAACAAGTGGCATTGCTTTAAGCATCAAAAGATAAGGCTATTTTTTTTTAATTTTTACTTGCCTCTGGAAATTTAACTGGTTGAAGACTGGCTGCACCGGGGTACGGAGCTGAAGCACACTCTAACAATTTCATGGGAGCGTGAGCTATGTTCGGTCTTCCCGCCTGTAGAGATCAAGTGCAACTGCAGTACCTAGATGACCTTAAAATTTCTCTTGGAAGTTTTCAGCTCTTTATGCCGGTCTTTCCATATAGCTTCATACGGTTACCTCGCGCTTTTATTTTTGCAGCGTCGGACACCGAGCGATCTGAACTAATAACGGAAGGAAATCTGTAATACGTAATATAATCCTCGCACGTATTTCTGATATACATAGACGGCACCGATCAAGGCTGTCTGTAATCATCCTACTGCTGAAAGGAAATGCACAGTTCAGCATTAGGTCTAATAAGACGTTTCTTTTTTTTTTTTTTTTTGCCCAGTGCGCCCTAGTAGTTAAGACATTATATTGACCGTTGGCGCTGCACCGCAACAATAAAAATGTCGAGAAAGAAATCACCATTATATTCAACGGAACCAAGTTAAACCGAGTGACAGAACAGAAGTTATTAGGTGTTTGGTTTCAAGAACAACTTTAGTGGAATACGCATATTGCTCACCTCTCCTCCGAACTCTCTAAAAGTATAGGTCTCTTATATAGAATCGGTCATTTGATACCACTATGGTTGAAACAAAACTTATACAATGCTCTCATTTATTCGAAACTATGCTACGGGATTTTGGTGTGGGGGACCACAACTAAAACTAATTATAACAGGCTCATTGTATTGCAAAAAAGAATTTTACACATATATTTAGATTATCGTGGCTGTTACGCAGATTTCAGGACAAGTCCTTTATTTACTGAATATTCAATGCTTTGTACTGACCAAATCTATTACATGAAGTTTCTGCACACCATTTATAAGCAAAAGACCCACAATCAAGTTAACAATAAATCTTCTGTCTACCATCTCAGGCATACAATACGGCACACTCCGAAAGTAGGAACGAACTATGGTGAGCAATCTTTCCTGTACCAGTCAACTGAAATATTAAATAAATTAGGAGAAAAATTAAACTTGGACGCCAAGCAACTTACGCTTAAAAAACAGGTCAAAGAAGTGTTACTTAAGCAAAACGCTCGCAATACTGATATGTAAAATAGGGTTCGAAGTATATGTGTACATGTTCCCCTAAAGGTAGAAATTAAAAACAATTACTAACAAAGATATATTAATACGTAATTGTGACATAGTGTAACTGATGAAAGTTCATGCGTACCAATTACGGCGTTTATGTGTACATTGTGATCCCTTTGTGAATTTGAGGCCTATGCTTTGTATAATACATATAAAGTGTAGTAATGACTTTGCTTTGTGCTATTTCTCTATTACGATTGTGCTATCATGCTTAAATTTGTGAACAGACGTGTTGTTATGTACGCTGTAAATAAGGTGGCTGAGGCCTCTGTCAGGCCACGTTCGCCTTTAGTCTTAGCCTCCCCTTGGTTTTTGCCAAGAAATAAAAAATAAAAAATAAAAAATGAAAAATCAAGAAAGAACTTGTGAATCAGAAACGCACTACTCAACTCTTCCGAGCCTCCTTTATATAAGCGCTTTTCGAAATGCCAGCCAGCCGAAAGTTATATAAGGCAAAACAGGCGTGAACAAGAGGGTAAGAATCAAGCAGATCTTTTTTTGTTGTTCTCCTTGTATGGTGCCCGCCTAAACCCGCCACCATTGTCGGTTCGCTTAACAGCATCGCACGATATAGCGCAGGTTCCCCCTAGAGATGATGAAAGTCGTGTACCGTCCTGGGTGCATAATTCGCCGCAGCCCTAACGATTGTGAATGCCCGCGGTTGGAGCTTGAAATTGCTTGAGTCTCCGACATCCTATCGAGGTCCACCGCCGTCTCTTCGGCTATGCCGCCTTTTATTCCTGCCGAAAATTGCTTCCGCCTTGTTTTTTTTTTTTTTAGCAAGAAATACCCCCAGGACTAAGCCAGATTAACTGCTTCAAAGGGGAAATCGGCGTACTATTTTGACGGGTGCTTGTATATGCAAGTACACAAGTCGACAGAGGTGCCTCGAGAGGATACCGCCCTTAATTCCAACTAATCCAATTCCAACTATTTTAACGCACGTCAATACATCTTAACCACCAAAATACCACCATATTCTTTTTTAACTTTGCTTAATATACCTTGCCGCGAACATAAATCTTCCTTAATTAATCCATCTTATTCAACTAAATTCCCCATAATTAAATTTAATCCTCCGAATCATACCTTAATAACCCTTACTAGTTTTGCTCCCCAATACTTAGGCTCTCATACCTGTAATCATGAATCATTTTTATTCATCAATTGATTGATTGATTGATTGATTGATTGATTGATTGATTGATTGATTGATTGATTGATTGATTGATTGATTGATTGATTGATTGATTGATTGATTGATTGATTGATTGATTGATTGATTGATTGATTGATTGATTGATTGATTGATTGATTGATTGATTGATTGATTGATTGATTGAAGGGTTTAACGCGCCGACGCAACGCAGGCGATGAGGCCCGCCGTAGTGGAGGGCTCCGGATTAATTTTTGACCACCTTGGGACCTTTAACGTGCACCGAAATCTCGTACACACGGGCGTTCTTGCATTTCGCCTCCATCAGAAAAGCGGCCGCCACTGCCGGGAATCGAACCCGTGTCCTAGTGCCCAGCAGCGCAACCCTTAGCCACTCAGCCACCGCGGCTGGTTCCGACTCCGGCAGGGTGCCGAGTTTGAGTGATAACACACTCGGCTCCTGCTCTGGAGGCCCGGGTTCAAACCACATCATAAGCTCAAATCTGTTATTCTCTCTACAGCAGCGTGTAACCCCCCAAAGGAGCCGTTTATATGTTACAGACGCCTGACGCCGTGTTTCTCGCTCAGTGGGGCTTTTAAGGCTTTCGCAATAATAAAAAAGAGCGGGGAAATAAGGGACAACGCTCTTCAGTTACATCACTGGCAGTTCGTGATGGCGTTGGAGATGGTGACGCCGTGCGACGTAGTACTGAAGGGAAAACTCAGCTCTGTGCTTGGAATAGGCGTCATTAGGGGTAAATAAGATCCAGGTAAAAAACTGGATAAATAAATACAAACAACCGGATTTTAGTACCAATCCGTTTACGACAAGATGTAGGAAGTTTATCGTCTTGCTGCTATCAACCAAATATGATTGTCATGCCTCTGAATGAGCTGTCTGGTGTCTCTGAAAAGGCATGTCTCTGAATATACTTCCTAGTGTCCCCATCCCCTGTCAATCGAACCTCTCATTGGCCCATAATTAACACAAAATGTGTTACTTGACTTTGCTACTGTATATTTTGGGGCGCGTTGAGCTCATGAAGCCCGTACCGTTGCAAGGGTAAAAAGCTCTCCTTTTGCAATTTTATCCACGGAAACGCGACAAATGTTGGCGTAGAAGTTTTTAAACTGCTAGGACTGGGGGCATAGTTAATACATGTCAACATTATGAAGCAAAAAAAAAATCTTTAAACACGCTTGAGGCAAAACAAGATAAAAGATGACACTAACACTGCTTTTTTAATTAAACAGCTGATATCGGATCGCGTGTTTCTAAACAGCTTAAAATAGAATTTCTTACGCGTGGGCAAATATTGGTTGCTCTTTTTTGTTGCCCTCCCAGCGACGTCGAACTGTGGGCCTCCGCCGAGTGTTCTCTTTCTGCGGTTCATATTACCTTAATCTTCCACTTCGCTGCACTAGAACAGACTTGGAAATCACCCACCCATGGGCTGCTCCCCGCAGTATATGTAACAGCCCGCCAATCCTCAGCCGCTCACCAGAGCATATACAATGCTTCCAGCGCAAATACTCTGCAAAGCGAAGATAGCCTTTTCCATACAAGCGAAACTACTTTTCTTTTTGTCTCGTCTTTGTCATCGATCGTCCCTAACGCTGTCCTAGATATTTGTTTTTCTCACGCCGGACGGGATCTAAGTATTCTTGTGTATGCGCTTTCGCGCTCTGCTCTTCCCCCTTGCTTCAGGTTAAACTTGCGCAGCCTTCGGAATCGCAATCTTTTCTGTTCGTTTTCCTTCGTTTCTTTTTTTCGTCTTATTTGGCCAACATGAAAATTTAATAAGCGCCGGTCATGTCGGGCTCTCTACGTTCTAATTAGGTCGACGTGACCACTTTCGACTTTTATGCGTTATTTCTTTAGTTGAGGCGTAATTTTATAAGTGCCACACACGACTTACTGAAGAAGAAGTGAGCCCGATTTGGGGATTTCTTTATGCTTGTTTTGTGCTTTCGTTTTCCATTCCTGTGCTTGCATTTCGGAGGCCGGAGCACGTTTTTCATCTTAGCAGTAAGTAACGTTCCTCGTGCAGCAAGGAAAAAAGATTTTCAAATGGAATGTTTGAGTCACTGGACCCCATTAGCCCGTTCACGAAGGCACAAAATTCTCTGTTTATAATACAGGCTTAGACGGTTGCATTTTAGTTTTTGTCCTATCGCAATTCGTACGTACAAAGTGCGCCTCTTTCGGGCAGTGAGTAACTTCATCCATTTTTTATGCCTTATGCGCGTTATGTGTTTTCTTTTTGGGGGACGAGGGGATTTTGAATCGTTTGTGCAGCGGACGCTGTTGCGCCTTAAACAGTATGGTTCACGGAATGACCCCCATGAGGGAAGTGGTCATTTGGTAAATGTTCAAATTTAGACGTACTTAAAGGTCTTTGTGAAAGTCATTCGCATTAAATTTACAGCTTGCCTAATTCTTTTTACAAAATAACAATAGTACAAAGAGCACGCAGTTTCCGTTGTGCGAAATATTTGGTTCCACAACGCAATAAATCTGCAGAAGACACTTGTGAGGAATTCTTCCACGAACGTTACCATTCGGACGACATCCTATTTACTCAGAGCTTTGAAGGCTTTCTTACGTGATGTAGGTTCCATTGTGGGTATTTAAATGGTGTTTTCTGTAACATTTTCTTGCTGTTTCTATTTATTCTCTCCTCTCTCTGCCGCCGTGCTTAACACTGACAGCGTCCTTTTCTTTGACTACGCTTCACTGCATACCTGGAAAGCGCTACAAGGAAGCCAACTTTACCAATACCGAGTTTTGACTTCACTATATTACACAACAGCGTTGCTGGGAAGTCATTTTCCTTCGGAGGTCAACATAAGCAGTCCTACCGAAATATCGATACCCTAGCGTATTTTATTTACATAAGCGCAGCGCGTTGCCCTACTGGTGCCGGCACGATTTTTCGATGGGATTATCTCTGCTATGCTTAATTCTTAAAAATATTTCATTGTAATACAGGCACAACCGGTGATGAGCTTGGAAGTTATGGCCGACCTTAATATCGGCTTGTGGATAAAGCGCACTGTCCGCCTCTTAACAATGCAGGCGCTGTTGAACAGCCACACTTGTGGGGGGAACCGTGCTCGTTGTGAAGCAAGAAACGCTCAACAACCCTGCAACGAATGGTGAAACAAATTTATTCTAGCGCAACACGACTGAGCGATAGGTTAGAGGTTTATAACTAGAAACTATACCGTCTTGCAAAGGTACTGGGACTCAAAAAATGACTGTGGTAGTACCTCAACCTAACGTTGGGGGCTATTCCGTTGTAGCGGGATCAAATTGCGCGAACAGTTTTTTTTTTTTTTACACGGTAGGTGAACGTTTTTGAGAGGAGCGATTGGATAGTGTAAATGTAAATAAAGTACAGTAGCTAACCCTTTTTAAGACTACAAAAATTCGGACTTGCTGGATATTCCGGACTTTTCGGAGGAAGCGGCAGCTGTCCCATATGAGTAAACATCACGGATTTTTCGGTCTGCTCTTTTATTTGGACTACTTTTCGTTCCCCTGCAGGTCCGAAATAATCTGTCGGCTACTGCAGATTATATTAGCGTAAAACTTTTACGGAGCTATGACCATTATAGAGGTGTGGAAAACGACGCGCAGGGCGGAACGTGGTAACGAGACAATATATACGTCTGTTATGGCTCCTGAGGTAACGTATGCCCCATCGCATACCAATTATCCCGATCGTCTACGACTGTGAAGCACCGAGCTAAATGTTTTCATCTAATTTAAGGTATATGCGGCGCGAAAAACGTATTATTTTTTAGAACTGACGCACAAAACAAAGCGCCATGAAAGGGGTTTAAAACGCGGTAGTGATGTGCGTTTTTTTAAACAATGAAACTACTCGAAGACCAATGTTGGCAACATTTTGTGAATGTTGGGACCAGCTCGAACCATAAGACCAGCGGAAAGCATTGGCAGTACAGTTTTTCCGGAACTTCTGGGTAATTATAGTATTGGTAGTCTCCCCGACGAAATGAAAAAACCCAGTGTGTGTTCTGTATACCCTAATGCGGTAAAATAATCAAGGCGACTTCTAAACTCTAAAAGCTGCTATTTTAACAAGTTTCACTACCGCATACTAGCCCCGCAGCTAGTGTCCGGAATTGAATCAGTGAATAATCACTTAGGCACGCTGAATAGTTATTAGGCTGACCCTGAGAAAATGGGATTCCATAAATAGCCTTTCTTGGCCTACGTAAACTTCGGAGTTTGCTTTACACGAGTACGTATCTCCCGGCAATTTCATTGATTATGTCCGTCCTCACTTTGCCTTATGCTCGATAAACGACGTTAGACAATCTACGAACCACTCATTAAAGGAATTGTCTTCGCCACCATCATTTTTTGTCGTCTTTCAAGCTAACGAAGACGCGCTTCTTTAGGCCTCGCCCGCGCCTTACACTGCTACGGCCAACAATGAAGTGAGCTCCAGCTTTGCTGTCTAGTTGGTCAGGACAGGCTGGCACATTTCATTTTAGCCCTCGCAACTGCTTATCACGCCCCGTGCAGGCGCATCTCATTCGCGCGTGCTTTTTATTTTAGTTGAGTGGGAGATTTCGCAGCTCACCGCTTTCGCGAGGAGTGTGTTAAATGTGTAGCCGCTGCGAGCGACGTCGTCTGCGCCCACAGCCCTCCCCACCTTTCACAGTGGTACAGTTTTATCCCGAGAGTAAGCAGCTATCTCCATCAAGTGTCCTGACACCGACAATGGCTCCTGTGGGTAACCATTTGAGGGTCCATACTGGGCGTTAGCTAACCTGTCTTGCAAAACCTTACTTACTTGCTTCGAAAAGCGCGACTGTTGCGAATGGGGCAGGCGCGCTTTAAAACGTGTGCCCGACGCACATACATGTTACTTTCCCTGGAAAACACTTATCGTGGTAGGTAAGTACCACAGCGCTCTCGCGCAAGAATAAACGAAAACGAAAGGAAAAAAAAACTTATATATGAGTTCGTAAGCTCGGGCTCCATGTAGCTAAGCCATTAACTAAATGGTCCCTCCTGAATGCAGTGGCCGTAGCACCGCTGGGAATGCGCCGCCCATATCCTCGCGAATGTGTCTTTTTGCGAGGAGCGGTGGGGGGGTAACCATGCAACGAAGATCAGGCGTTGTAAGTTTGACCGCGCAATATTAGTTCCACGCTGCGTTCAGATCATGTCGCCGCGAACTACGGACGCACTGAAATTGTAAAATGTTTTAGTGATGGGACGCGCCGCCGTCGGCGCTTCCAGGCTTCCTCTCAAGCCTGCGTATATAAGCTTTTGTGGAGAGCGCTATCGCCCGTTTACAAACATGGACAGTCCAGTCTATCGGCAGTGTGTCCTGCTTCAGAACGCCTTGCTGAACCACCTTTGCAACAAAAAAAATTCCCCCGCATTTCCCCGAGGGGGAGAATGTGAAAGTGCGAATGCACGGTTGTCGGCCCGCTTGCGGCGCTTGCGCTCGGCCCCCGCAGCCCACCGCCTCGCCGCCTTCTCTTCCATCTCTTCCATCGGGTTTGTAGTATCACGTGTACACCACGCAGTTATCAAGCCGCTATAACGCCGCTGAGTCGCCAACGCACGCCGCTGACGACGTAGTTTGAATGCGTTAAAGATATCAGGCGCGTCACTAACGCTGATATCAGCGTCGCGTCCGTGGCTTGGTCGGTAGAGCGTCGCGCTGCGGCCGCAAAGTCCTCGGATCGAAACCTGGCGCCGGATGCTGTTTCTTTTTTAAATATAGAGGAGCACTGCGGACGCCGCCGCCGCCGACGCCGCCGCCGGCGGTGGATGGTTTGGGGTCGCTTATAAAGTGCATTCGCACTTAAAAAACCGCGGCAGAAGCAACGGTAATATACCACCCCCGGCGTTTCAGAAAAACGGGAAGCAGATAAGCGCGGAAATGCCTGGCTAACCTTGGCACAGCCCTTCTGAACCATGCTGAACCAATAGCAACCTCGAGCGCAACTACCACTCTTGAACTACGACTGCATTCACCGGAGTGTGTGTTGCATGGGTGTGTTTACTAATTCCTGCATTCATAACCTCTTATAGTACAACTGTAACATCCCTAAACCAAGCGCACCGGCAGTCCTCCGCTTTCGCACGAATCTCGCACTCACCAGGTGAAATTCAAGTATTTTTTTAACCAGGGCAACACGATGATGATGATGGTGCTCTCGGAGTGTTTGGATCACACCCCGATGCGCGCGTCTTGGTCATCGTCGTCGTCTTCTTTTTTCCCTTCGCTTCCTGACACTTTGCATCTCATCGTGAAGGAAGAACCTACAATTCAAAATTTTGCCTCTAAACGTTGACCGACTATGGCGCTGGTTGTTACGTTAATTACACGTAAGCTAACGGTTTTCCGCAATCAATGACAAACCTAACGTCACTGCATCAATCGTAACGTTCCACTGACTGCTCTGGGGCACGGAATCGATAACATAAGCACCTAAACCCCAGAGATTTCCTGCGTAAAATGGTCACCTAATGTACTCTGTTTCCTCAGTGCTCACACGGACATTAGCAGACCCTCGTGCAATTGAAGTCCTCAAGGCATAAAACTAGATTCGTTACAAACAATATTCGTTAAAAGTAAGAAGGATCTGCAGTCTACGCACTGCAAAGGGGCCATGCGACGCTTTGTATAAAGCAAAATATTGAATAAAGCGATTTCGCCACAATGAGGTTTTCACTGTACATACATTCATTTCCACGCTTCCTTCCCACACGCTTTGGACGCTTGTTTAATTTGTCACCCGCGCGGCTTGCGGTCAGATACAAGCGCCACAGTTGTTCTTTATCGGCTTACACGAGAGTTCATGGCGCCCTTTCCCCTATGTTTACTGATTGCTTATCGGTATAGCTACGGATGACAAATGCCCCCTCCCGGCCCCTGTTCTGGCCGACGGTGTGAGACGAAGCCGACGCGGGAAGGAGGGGGAGGATTAAGAAGGTGTGAGAAGAGGGAGAACAGTAAGTACGAGTGAATAAATGCCCAAAGCACTGACACCCGCACCGATAGCGCGAAGATACACATTCCTAATCTCTTTAAAAGTGATGTCTCCATCATTTCACTCGCACTATTTCTCTTTCGATTGTCACCCTGTTCGGTAAACACGAAGCAACACGACAATCAGCCACCACTCGCTCGTATCCGAACTGAGCGAACAGGACCAGAAAGGGCGGGTGAGATAGGCGTGAGATTAGTTACCGAGACTGGGCCAGTCGCATCTCATCTTTCCTCGCTCGAATACAAGAACCGGCCAAACGTGTTTCCGGGCCTAAATCATTCTGCCTCGACATCTATGCCAATCGATACGCTGGCGAGGCTCGTGAAGGAGCCCTTCAATCAATTCCCTTAGCGTCTTTTTTTTTTTTCCTTCTCCATGTTTTGTCCGGCTTCTTTAATTTTTGCGCGAAGTGATTTCCGTCAACGCGCGGCACAGTTGTGCAGCATCTTACGCGTCCGTAGAACGCTAATGCGACGCTAATGCGGAAATGAATCAGGCAGCGAGCTCTGTATAGCGCGCTCGGATATCTTTACGGGGCGCGCTGGGCGCTCTCTGCATAATGAAGTCGCTCACTCGGCAGCCTGTTGAGTAAGCTAGACGACAAGCCTCGTCATATCTCGTACTTGAGAACCGCTAGGAGAAAGCACGAGATACGTTCGAACGTGGAATTAGCCTCTCCACACGCGCCCACGTTTTGATATATTCCCCGCGCAATTTGACGAGAACATGGTCGAGCGGGCGTACGACGACGAGATATTTGTCGAGAAGGCGGCGTAGAAAGAGCCCCTTGAGGCGCCCGTGCGTAGCCAATCGAGCGAAAGAAAATGAGAAGCAGGGAAGGCCTCACCCGCGGGCTGAATGTTTATGCGAGGAAGTGGTGTTAATACTAATGCAAATTTATTTTTTACGGACCGTGCCGGACCGCCCAGCTGTCTCTACGAAACGTGTTTTTCGAGTTGTGTCCCGCGTTCTTTGGCTTTTGAAAAGCGTTGCAAATTGTTGAAAGGTGGGAGTAATTATTTTCTTGTCACCGCTTTCCAGTGGCCTACGTAAAAAGCTTTTGATTGAGTAATGATTCTTACGGGGCAGGTACGTTGTTTTAGAGGAAAGGAAATAGAATCTTCCTCACCAATGACAGACACTGCCAGAAAAATGCAAAAGGTGCGAGACACATTAAGAAGAAATATACGCTTAGGATTGCAGCAGCACACTTTGCACAGCTTTCTCGCGTATTATCAAGTACTCTGACACCATGCGTTAACAGGACTTTGCTGGACGGTAGGTTCTCGTTGCGGTTAAGGAGTAGGTGATCCTGTATCAAGCGAAGTTGATCGAAGCAAACCAACTTCACATTTGTTCGGAAACCTTCGTTCACTTTCAAATAAACATCTTTTTGCCTTGTCGAAATTTCGTCCAGGTTTTGACTGAGCGGAAACCCGCACTCACCTGTCTACGAATATGCGCTGCCCAGCACTGCCCGATTTGAAAGAGGCGTCAACACCACAAGATTTCACCAGCACTAAAATATGCCCATTACAGCGTACTTCGCGCTCCTGTATCATTTCTGCACATGCTCGTCAACGCATAGTCTGAAGATGGTGTTTTTGTTGCTTATAGAAAACCATCCTACCAAGTACGGATGGTACCTTTGTCCCAAAATTAGCAGAAGTGAAGTAAAAATATATATTTATATACGTCGCAATGGCTGTTTATAGAGCACTTACTCCATTTTCTATGGGCATTCTCGCACAGAAAGTTGCTGCGTTCGCTGTGCTTTCAGCGTGTGTTTATATTCAAACGAGATCTGGTGCAACGTATATTTCTCTCATGTAAATTCTGGGCATTTAACACTTGGCTGGTTTTGCTAAAATCAACATGACATAGAAAGCGTTTGTCGCTGTCACAAATTAGTGAAGAATTTGCTAGCGGTACGTCTTGTATAAGTCTTGTGATGGTACGTCTTGTGATGGTTGATGTTGCGCAGAATGCGCACTGCAAGAAATCCAATTCTCTCTAACGATTACGATGATCGTGGGTGAAGTGAAAGAAAAAAAAACGCTTCCCGTATTTGGAGTCCAACTTGCATCCCTGTCGTTATGAAGGCGACGCTAATCTAATTGCGCTATTCCCCCACCTTTTTTTTTCTTTATTGCCTGCTTTGGCGCATACAAAACAGTCAGGTCCGTGGAAAAAACACAGCCACACAATTATAAAAGCCATCAACCCGACCTTGGTCGAAGTCATGTGTTGAAAAGTTTAAAGGCAAGTTTAAACTTTGTTTAAACGTGTCTTTAAAAAAAAGAAACTATTGACCATATCTTCATCGATTGTTGGGATGCTGTGTTACTGTGGGATGTGTTCAAACCAAACCTGAAAGCGCGTCTGCGTGTGGATGCTCAAGGCAAACTGTGCTTGCCTGTAGAAAGCGAGGATGGCATTCATTACCAACTGGTCATATTTGTTGGATCTACCTGCATTTGGAAGGCAAGAATGGCTGCGAGGTACTCGGACATCGACGCGGGAAACGCGAGGCAGTGTTTCAGAGGGAAAATGAGTGCATACGTTGAAAAATCAGAAATACGTGTAGAATCCTCCGGATAGTCTTGAAAGCATGACATTCTTGGTACTGCTGCACCATACCCACACGGTTCAAGCAGTTCCGATATGGATAATGTTGCATGGACGCGCAAAATTAGACAAAAAAGCATGCACCCATCCGTCGATCGATGATGATGTTTGAACGCGATGCTTACTTCATGCGAAATGAAATGGCGAATGACCACAGTCAAAGCCACTCCGATCAAAAGTCCAAACTTCGTGCGAATCAAAGACCAAGCCGTCTGCGAGTGAAAGTCCAAACTCATACGGAAACCAAGAAATTCCTCACGGGAAAGCTTCGGGTTCAACTGCCGTTGTCGTTAGATGGAAGGATGCGCGATTTTAAGTGTGGTTTGATTGAAATAAAAAAAAAATGCCACATTGCAGTGTTCATTACTTTCAAGCAGTGGCACTGAGGTTACCGGAGCGACTTCCACGTCGGCCAGAGACTTTGCTCCATCGCTTACGTCTCAACGTGGCGCTAACACATACCTACCGCTATCGCCTTGGCCTAACCTCGAACCCCTGCTGTGACAACTGCGGTTCACCAGAAACCGTCGAGCATATTTTACTGGAGTGCCCTACATACTATCAAGCAAGAAACAACCTCGCACAGAAGATCGAGTGCCTCAACCACAGTTCCTTGACTTTAAAAGCACTTCTGGGACCATGGCCATCTCCCTCCTCTCAGCGTAAAGTGCTAACCGCATTATTTGAATACCTGAATGACATCGGCGTCGCTGAGCTGATATAGGACCAAACCATGCTTGCACTGTACAACCGTCCATAGACTTTTCACGTGTCGCACTGACCGTCCCCAACGCACACGCTTCCTCCTTTTTTTTTAACTTCTTTTATTTTCTTCTTTCTTCTCTCCCTTCCACCTTTCCTCCTATTGCAACTTTTTCCCTCCTCCCGTACCCCGCAGAGTAGCATGTCGGCGTTAACATGCCGGCAGACCTCTCTGCTTTCCTCTAATAAAGAGCTCTCTCTCTCTCTCAGTGGAGAAAAGCCAATTTACTTATCAAGCACACTAGAATACGCACGCGGTCTAATCATGTGAGTGGCTTTTGGTGCTTACCAGCGGAAAAAGCTTCGATTCAGGGAAAGCAAAGCATGGTTTAAAGCAGTCACATACTTTTCTCACCACTTTTCACCAGATAGTGCCTGGTGTAGGCCTACCGGCACCTGAGCACAGGCAACCACAAAAATTCACCACATTTACACAATCTGGTGCCATATTTCAACATCTGGCAACGCTGGCGCTGTCACGTTTTGTACGGTCCTTCGTTCGTGGTCCCGCGGGTATTCCCGTTTAAAGATAGGGGCCTTCACCCCAGTGGTAAAGCTATCACGGAGGGGCTTCAAAATCCATGCACACGTCTTCCTTCCCCACGAATACAGAACGTAACACTTCCGTATTTAGAAGTCTGGTCACCGAGAATGACGCACGCCTTTGGCGACGCCTAGACACCGGGCCGTACTACAACACAACAATTTTACACAACGTATTATCAATCACGCACACCTACGAATGTCCATCCTGTTAAGCCGCCAACACCACATGCGACCTAGTGTTCGCTTGCCCCTTACCACCCAAACCCCACCGCTTCCTCTCCCTAGAGAAGTGGGAGTGAGAGCTGACCGGCTGGCGGCCGGAAACGCAGGTCGACGCTGTTTCTAGAGCAAGAGCGTTTTCCACGGGTCTCGATTTTCCGGACTTCGAAGGACAAAAAAAACAAAAAAAAAAACAGCATTTTCCGCTCCAACAAAAGTATATCAACAACAACACGCGAGCGGCCAGAGAACGTCATAAACAAAACGCATAGTCGTTCGGGAAAACGACGCAGCTCATCATCAGCTGCGTGCGTAGGAGACACAGCGTGCCACCTCACTAGTAGTTCTAGGTAAGCCCGGGGTTATCGGAACATCACACATCGTGCCTCCAGGCTGTGTAACATTCGCAGCCGCTGCAGGGGCATTGGTGAGCCCGGGACACTTACGTTTTCTGGGTTGCGAGCGCGAAGAAAGCCTTTCGCCCTAGAGGAAAAGCATCGCGAGGCGCTGTCGCGACCGCGTAAGCAAATCCGCAACAGTAGGCGACGGAACGCGCGGAAAGAGAACGCCGCGCACGCGACAACTCCTGCGGTTGGCGCGTGAGCGAGCGGCCTCAACGTGACGCCAATACGAAATAATGTGTGTATGTATCTAGTGTTCGTAATGCCGCATTGCAGCGCTCGGCTACTGTTTGCACGTCCGCTGTTTCGAACGCAGTAGCATATTTGCCGAGCGCGAGAGATGCAGGAAAGCCTGGAGGCAGAGAAGTTGGGAAGTGCGCGCTGTGCGGCTTTGTGCGTGCTTTTTCGGTGGATGCGAGGAGCGTCGAGGACAAACGACCAGAGTAGCCCATGTTTGGGCGCTGGAGTCTTTGTTCCGTTTTTTGTTTCCAGTTGCTGCTGCAGACAGAACCGGAATTCCGCAGCCTCAGGTTTTTTCCTCCAGGGGCATGCGCTCAG
The DNA here is from genome assembly GCF_048455015.1 of Haemaphysalis longicornis. Taxonomy (NCBI): domain Eukaryota; kingdom Metazoa; phylum Arthropoda; class Arachnida; order Ixodida; family Ixodidae; genus Haemaphysalis; species Haemaphysalis longicornis. Next base: position 81,641,363 of record NW_027526361.1, read on the forward strand.
CCTAATTTCGGTGTGCTAACGCCCGTCTGTTTTTCTAAGAAGGGAACCCGTTTGATAGACAGGCTAGAGTAACGACGTCTGGCTATCTTTTTCATAGCGAGTGACTAGTGGGCAACCCGATGAATTTTTGAAATGATATACCTTTTAAATTACACAAAATTAACAATGGCAATTAGAAGAATAGTCGTCATGCGGTCATTATTATAAAAATGTTATCTTCACATATTTCATTGTTATTATATTATTAGTATTAGTAGTAGCATAATATCATCATCATCATTGTCGTTGTAATTATTATTTCAGAAGATTACTAAGCATGTGTAGAGACTGCGTATATGCGCCATGAAAATAGAAGGAAGGAATGACGGAAGGCGGAAAGGGGACGTAAAAAAGGTAATTAAATAGCTATGCCGCGCTTGTGGTCAACCGTGTGAACAGAGGGGAAAACGGGCACAAAGAGAGAGTAGAAAGAAGAAAGGCGAAAAAATTGGCAGCGTATCCGCTCACTTTTCTGCAAATCTCGTGGAAAGACGAGGTCTCCGACCTCCACGGCCATGAAAATGCTGTTCCGTCCACTTCCGATGCACTGGCGCTCCCTTCTTGATGCTCCGACTACATACCCGGTAGAGGTTTCCCTAAGTCAATTAAATTTCCCGCGTTCCGCTGCTCACGCCTTCTGGTAGAACATTTCTGTACTTCTTGTAATTCCGCCACAGGCCACTTTTTGTTTTTTTGGGGGGGTATAAAGCTTTCATGCGTAGTAATAAATTTCCTATCACGAAAATCAAATATCCATGCATTTTCAATTAAAAGGAGTTGCAACTACATATTAATACTTGGCCTCAATATGCTCAATGTTTTCTTTTGGCAGAACAATGCTGACACGTACGAACATCCCCAGCAGATTTAGTAGTTTCTAATTGTGTTGCACATTTCCAAACCACATTTTCGTTGCCAGCAATGAAACGGAAGATGATAGGGGTAACGTTAAGTAACAAAAAGAGAGCGAAGTGGGTCAGGGAACAAACGCATGTTAAGAACGTATTAGTAAAAATTAAGAGGAAATGGGCGTGGGCAGGGCGTGTAATGCGAAAGGAAGATAACCGTTGGTCTTTAACGGTAACACAGTGAATCCTTAGAGAAGGCAGGCGTGCAAGAGGCGGTAGAAAGTTATGTGGGCAGATGACGAAGTTTTCGGCGAAAAATTGGTCGCAGTTAGCACAGGACCAGGGTAGTTAGAGATCTAAGGGAGAGATATTTGCTCGGCAGTGGGCGTACACAAGCTGAAGAAGAAGATGATGATGATGAAGATGGTTATTATGACGATGATTAAATGTGTTGCGTATATAAACGTGTTGTTAAAGAAATATTTTACATTTTGGCCTGGCGCCGGAACCTTGCGACAGGCGGACGGATGAACAGACAGAGAGACAGACAGAGAGACAAGCAGACAGAGAGACAGACAGAGAGACTAGCAGACAGACAGAGGGACAGACGGACGGATGGACGGACGGACGGATGGAAGGACCAAGATTTTCGGGTTTAAGCAGCCAAAGATCGTCTTTAAAATAGAACGGAGGGAAATAGCGTGCAGCCTTCGGTCTCTATGTTCGCCAGCCCTCTTTTCACGCCAATCGCCTTGAGTAAGTAAGAGCAATCTCTCTGGCATCATCACCACCACCACCACCATTCGCGGTATCGTTCCAGAAAATGAGCCTGTACCAGCCGCTATGTCCCGGAATCGGGACCGCGCACCGCTTATATGTGGGACGTTATCCGTGACGTGACTAAGTGTGCAGTGAGCGCCCGCGCAGTCAAGACCGTCCTTGGGAAAAAAGGCGTATGGGTACTTTCGTCCCAGTTTGCACGGACATCATAGAAAGTCTGTGTGCCCAGGATCTCTCTTTAGAGAGAACGGCCACCGAGAGACCAGTGCGGTCATAAGCTGCCTTTGCGGTGAAAAACTGGGCCACTTGCGTAAAGGTTGTCTGTCACATGCGGCCTCCGACATGGCGCAGATTTCGCAAGCCTGACATATTGCCATGCAGTTCCAGTAGGAAAATTCATCCGCGAATGCTACCACTAGAGAGAGACGACCGAGGAGTGTTCGTGTTAGTTTGTTGAGGTGCGAGTATGGGGGAACGTTGAGAAGGTGGGCATCGGGATCCAAAACGTGCGTTTCTAAAGTCCTACGCACTGAATTGATATCGACGGCGCTATCCTTCGGGCGAGTAGACCACGCAATCGAGCAACGTCTGCTCTAGATTCCGGAGTAGCACACAGGATTGCCCGAAATGTATTAATAATAATTTTTCCCTGTAAAATAATGAAGAAACACTTGTCCAGCTTCAGAACTACTCTCCGACACTTGGCCGATGTGAGAAAAGAACAAGAAATCCCTGGTGTGCTTCCAATAAAGTACAGTGTACATGACTTGGATGCTGTATATATCGTTGCATTTTTCTTGTTGAAACCCCAAAAAATGGAGGCCGGAATTCAGTTCATGGTGCAGCAGCGAGAAACTTTTGCACTGGTTCAAGCTGCTTTCGTATGCAGTCAGCTGGGTAAGTGTTCGCATCGCTTTGTTGATGCTTTTTTTTTTTGATAGACGGAAGACCCAAGAAGAATGAAGAATTGGCATAAGCGATATGTAGAACGGAGGTGACGTCCGAGGTCATCGGTAGTCTAGGAAGGCCGGATGCGATCCATCAGACGACACTGCGGCTGACATCCAAGGCTCGCACTCGGGTTCCTGGCGGGGTGGCCCTGAAAGGATTTCAGGGCAGATTAGGCTGCCGCTTTGCCCGTTCGGGTGGAATTGATTTATACCATTGTTGCGAACAGAATACGGTACGGAGACCTATATGCGGCTTGCAGATAAAATGACATCCACTTGTAGCCACTTAGTAATTGACCCACTTTTTGTTGCGAAGAGAGGATGAAAGTATCTCCTGCATGTGTAAGCATGGTAATAATACTTCTCATTAGGATGCGGTGCCATTTATTTTATGGGTTCACTTGTGTGGCAAATTGTAAATGTTGATATCCCAATAAAACTTGGGCAAAGCGACGATAATGGCGCAAGAAACGGTTGTTCCACCAAGTACCGCACCGAGAATATTGCGTATTTTATGTGTAAGCTCAAACGTTCGAGCACCATGCCTGACTACGTATTCGTCGCATACTGTGAAGAAAATTGTCTGTAAAGGCCTGACTTTTTCACGAGTCTGCCGAGACCACTAAAAAGACGCTTCGTTCAAAGACATTCTCAATGAGTTGTTGTCAACGTGTGGAATTCCTGCAATAACATCGGAGAGAGAGAGAGAGAGAGAGAGAGAGAGAGAGAGAGAGAGAGAGAGAGAGAGAGAGAGAGAGAGAAAATAGTCTGACTAAAAAAACGGAAGAGGTCAGTCCCACTATCGACGGGGAATTGCCACTTCAAATGGGAGTTCATACAAATATCGAATGGCTAACACATGAAAAGGGCAGCGTAAATTGATTCGGTACTGATGAAACGAGGCCCGACAGTAGATAGCTGAAACCACCGAATTACCCGCCGCGGTGGCTCAGTGGCTAAGGGTTGTGCTGCAGAGCTGTACTGAGACGCGGGTTCGATTCCCGGCTGCTATGGCCGCCATTCTGATCGAAGCTAAAAGCACAACGTCCCGTCTGTACGAGATTTCGGCGCACTTTAAAGATCCCCAGATGGTCAAAATTAATCCGGAGGCCTCCACTACGGCGCGCTTCATTGCCTGCGTTGCGTCGGCGTGCTAAACCCTTCAATGAATCAATCAAATCAAAATAAAACCACCGTATTAGTCAATAAAGTGCCTATTGATTGATTTGAAAAAAAGTAGATTAGGGGTGGATTTGTTACCCCAGCAAGAAACATGCATTTGTTCTGGGGTTCAGCGGATTTGTTCTGGGGTTTACGTTGTTTCTGTACTTAAAGTGGTAGAACGTGAACCATGGCGACTACACTGCTGTGCAGAACCTCTGCGTTTCAATGTAGTTACAGTTTATTACTTAATAGTTCCCGCTTCCAATCTAAGCAGTGTCGATGTTGAATCCAGAAGAGCGGAAGACATCGTAGCTAAGGTAGCACTTAGGAGCATACGGCCTAAATCAGCCGGGCGCTTCATTGTTGAACGCAAGATTCCGGGCGCGCCGCTGCGGGCATTTCGCTTCTCCAGGGCACTTCGCCAAGGACGACGTGCGGGGAGGAAGGCCGCAGTAACTAGGGCTTTTCGTCGCTACAGCTGTTATCTCCCACCTCCGTTTATCAGTCCACGTGCAGCAAAGGGATCCAGATAGCCGGTTAGCATACGGGGCACGAGCTTACGACAGTTACTCAGTTTTATCGCAACTCATTGGATTGCTTCAGAAAGACACTTTACTGTGTGAGTTTGGAGACTCGCACGAAGAGAATACTATGGCGGTACGTGTGGGCCCCAATAACTCCACAAGCGTGTGCTTTAACACTTTTCAGGGTTAGCGCTAGGTAGCCGGAATGTCCACACTAACAACTTACTGGGCAACGTACGTCAAACGTATTCTCCATAAATTTACCGGTACCTGTCACCGAGGTTAAATGTCAACGCGTGACAGTAGGCTTAGCTTCAGGGCGCTGGCTTAATACACCACAATTGGTTGCTCTGTGTGGGGGTGTAACACTGCTTGCACACATACGACAAAAAAAGAATCCCGAACAACTAGAGACTAACAGCTTCGCTATAAAACAGCCACTGTGGGCAGAGATCGATCGAGCTATCACGGTAATGAATCGCTTGCTCGGGCTATGAAGCAAAGGGCCATGGCTAATTTATGCATCAAATAAACGATAAAATGATCTCTCGCTGGCAAGTCACGCAAATATAATGTCATTCAGAGGGAGTGAGACTAACTGCTAATGACATTTATTTTGGCCGTGAGCGTCTACACGGCGAAACAAATGTCATTTGATAGTGGCAGCGGTGACGATTAGCACGGTCGCAGAATTACAAAATTACAGTACAAGTGCGTCTACCATGTTTCGTTCATAATGGTATTTTTGAACGAAACAAATGATTCTTTTTCTTAATTGTAATGAAGAAAACAAGTATTTTAGGTTACTTAAGTAGACACCACAAGCCGAGAGAAATCAGCAAGAAATACGTATCGAACCGCGGTGGGGACTAGCTTTTTTGTTACTTGTTTGTCGGCATCTGCTGGGCGATAGAAGATAGCCGTTATGTCTAAGAAAAGAGTTGGAGGTGACGGCTGCGTATCGCGCGTTGCTGTGGACGCCGCGCTGGCAGGGACGCCTTGCATACTGGAGGACGAGTGCGTGACGAATTTTTTGTATGGATTTTGTGTAGATTTGCATTGATCTTCAAGCGATCAAGCATCCTAAAGAAGTGTTTAATCCTTCTCAGTTGCACCAGTGCACGTTCAGCTGTGAACTTCAACAGATTGTTTCAACGCTAGTTTCAACCCTGGGTGTAGTTTCTTCGAGTCAAATGGGAGCTGTTCCGGTTCGTAGCCACATGTGGAATTGTGATTAGTCTGTGTAGCATACGTTTCACATATCCCACTCAAAATGGCCCCGCGGAGGGTCGTTTCGCAAACAGTGGCATTTGAACTTCGTAGGTTCGAATTTCTAAGCCACTTACGTCTTACCCGAATAAGTTTCATTCGTGTATCCCTGAGGAGCATGCTGCGTTGGCTGCTGGCTGGCATGGAAGACGGCTGGTAGATTTTATATCCTCCAAAAACAGCTGCGTAGGTACGTCGACACGATTTTTAAAGCGCCCCTCTCCGAATTTCGGGACAAAATTAAAGATTAAACTGCGGTAGAAACGGCCTATCGCCTACGGCACCAGCGTTGGGTTGAGCAACTTAGCCACTATTATAAGTCTTTGTTCGGTAGCACACAAGGTGCTCGTCTCCGCGTGGGCAACGCTGTTCAATACGACTTAGTACATTCAAGCGTAGTACATTAGTACAAATGTAGTACATACACAAGGAAGCCACTGGCGAACGCTGCACTTTGTGGAACACGGAAGTTAATTACCGTCGCTGACAGTCCGCTGCTTCGCACGCAATCTTGATGGTCCTTTTGTGAGATCAATCGAATGCTTTATATGTAACTTTCGGTTCTTCGCCCACAACTTTTCCCGCGCAACACCGACTGGCATGGGGCCTATCAAGGTAGCTAGAGAAGATGCTGGGGCCACACGTATGACGTCATAGATGCTTCAGTTCCCCATCTGCAGCGCCCGTCGTCTTCTACGCGTTAAGTTGGGCGTGGAAGATAACGGACATATCGCACAATGCCACGCATTGTTTAGTCCAGGACGACGTCATGCCGATGAAAACATTTCTCGGGGAACGTAAGTGTGCTTACATGCATTGAAGACGAAAGCCTGGCAATAATTATCAACGACTCCTTTACTGCAACATTGTAGTTGCATCTCTTTCTTCCCTTTCGTTTCTTCGACTTTCGGCGTGAATTACTTCTACCGCCTTTTTTACTGCTACACCATGTTTGCGTGTTTGCACCATTGCATCTCACGTGTAGTGACGGCACGAGCAGGAATTTTGTTCAGCTTAGGCGCAAGGGCTCAAGCTATACAGGGTAAACTTCTCGTGTGTCTATCAATGCAACAACGTCTCGGCCCTTACAACGCACAACGTCTCAGCAGTTGTACGTTAGACTTTGTCTTGGACTTTTGGGTGCACTCGCCGAGGTGGCTCAGTGGCTAAGGCGTTGCGCAGCTGATCATAGGATGCGGGTTTGATTCCCGGCCGCGGCGGCCGCTTTTCTGATGGAGGCGAAAAGCAAAATCGCACGTGTGTACGAGATTTCGGCGTACGTTAAAGGTCCACAGGTGGTCAAAATTAATCCGGAGTCGTCCACTACGGCTCGCCTCGTCGCCTGCGTTGCGTTGGCGCGTTCAACCCTACAATCAGAGCAGAGTTTTGGGTGCGTCTAAGCATGGTGGTATCACGACGGATTCGGTCTGAAGGTCTATCAATATTCGTCCTGATCTCGAGGGAGGAATCAGGATTTGGCAAGGTGAGATGTCCTGGGAGTTGGCTAGTTATGACCCTCGGGTCTCGACGCCGGGTTACACCGGGGACTCGGACATGGGTGCGTCGGGGCCTTGGTCCTCAGTGCGTCACTGATGAGTCTGCGTGATTTTTCCGTAAAGCCATGTTCGTTCTGGAATCTGCTGCTTTCAGTTTTTCGTGAGGGGGTCAACGAGGTGATCCACGGGTAGCGCCAGGAAAGTTGCAGCGGCTTGGCAGCCCCTACGAACCGGGTTACTGGAAAGTGATTAAACGCGCTGGGATTCCGCTGGTCTGGTCGGCTGGCGTAGACCTCACTGGCGCTTGATGAAGCTCGCTTTATGGTTATATCGCTAAGGGCGGTGACATAAGCTTGAATTTTCGTAGGGGGCAGCTTGTTCAGTTCTACGCTGATTGCTTGATTGATGGATTAGGAGGTTTAACCGTCAAACAGGTGATGAGGTGCGTCATAGTGAAGGGCTCCGATTAATTTTGACCACCTGGGGATCGTTACCGTGCGCCGACATCTCCAACACAAGGGCTTTTTCGTTTTTCGCCTCCATCAGAAGGGCAGCCGCTGTGGCCGGGAATCGAACCCGCGTCCTTTGGCTCAGCAGCCCAACGCCATAGCCACTGAGCCACCGCGGTGGGTTACTCTGATTACTCCGCACCTAGTCTCGCGCGAGGGATTATTGGAGAATGCAATGCCATCGGCTTCTACAAGTTGGGCCCTCAAACTTGGTTCTTAAGCCCAACTGGAGCACCATTTTACGGCCCACCTATACGTACGCACACACACACGCACACACACATATTTACCCCACCCCTGTTCCGTTGTCGGTGATCGAACCATCTAGTACGGCCATCAACCGCCTTCCACAGCTGTGATGCAATAGGCCACGAATGAGAGCTTATCGTTAAAAAACCATAAAACGTACCCAGATTCGATCGTGTGACATGGCCAAACTTCACCGCTTTGAATGTTCTAAGGACACTCCCCTTGCAAAAACTAATCATGCTGCACTCGCAGGGCAAAGCAAAGCAGTACTTTTGTAAAACGTCCCGTACCGATAAAAAGCAAGAAGCTTGCGTAAGTAATTTCCCCACTTGCGCTGCATGCCGTTCGCAACGGTGTTTTTCCTATTTTTAAAAACGGTAGTCTTTGTTGTGCTACTTAAACTCAGAAATTTCGGTCTGTCTCTCTCTCTGTCTGTCTGTCTGTCTGTGACTCGATTCAGCCACCCGGCCAAAGTAAAACAAGGCCTAAGGAGTAGTCTAATATAGTCTCAGCTAAATCTACCCGTCTAAGTCCGGTGTAATATTCATACTTGTCAACATTGTTGAAGAAGAACAAGAAATTACGCAAATGTAAGACAACAAATTAATACAGAAGTGATATTTGCAGTGTTCCTTTATAAAAACTCATACATGAATGATTTTTGCAAAATTAAATACTTCATCAACTGCAGAAAAAAATTCACTCCGCCGTCTCCTGCTGTCGCCGCCCAACTATAGCTTCTGGCGCCATTTTAAGAAATCAACCGGCCACAGTTATGAAAGGTTCCACTAGATAGGTTCCACGTTCTGCTTGGAATGCACGTGGAATAGGGCGACGTGGTTCTATCAACGTTGAAGTATGGCGACTCGATTCACGCGCGTCTCCGCCGTACGGCAGCGTTGGCATCAGGCACCCGGCCTGGAGCAGTGGAATGCGGTAAATTTAAAATGATTTGAGCAAACCTTTGGCATCTCTACCTTGGGAGGAGGGCGACGCAAGAGGAACAACATAAGAGGTGAGCGGGAAAGCGAAGGGAGCCATTTACGTGGAAAAGTCGATAAAGACTATCGTCTTATGTCGACATTTGCAAAGAAAGGAGCAGATACGCTTCCAAAGTTTTTGTTTCGACTTGTGTAGAAGTGGGGTTTCATGTTCTGTTGCTTTTATGCAACTAAATTCCTTTCGCAAACTTCTCAATTGCTCTGGGATAGCTGGAGGAGCTGGGATAGCTGGAGGAGCATATTACCCTGGAGGCTTGTACAACGCAAAATAGCGCTTTAAATGTGATGGCTGGGTGAATATCTGTATATTGACTCCACGATGGCCACATTCGAAGATAATGTACCGGGTTGATCGAATACTGCACTCTGCACGTACTCGTGTTTTTTTAACCTCAAAGAGCAGAATTCTGTAGTCGTTATTGCAGCAAGCGTGCCTTTGAGCAGAAAGCGTAAATCTCATTTTGTCAACCCGCAGGGTGCGTACGTTCTTATTTACGATCAATATCACTCAGAGCTTTCTCGAATAAGTCCAATTGATGCACCCTTTATTAGCGTGTAAGGGAAGTTGCCAGGCCTGGCAACTTCCACAAACGAGTGCATGTGCATAACAAAAGTAATAGCGTGCGCAAATACTACACGAGAGCAAGGAACACGACACAGACACTGTCGTGTACGACACACGCGACCAAACGCAGCGCTTGTTTCGTGTTCGTTGCTGTCGTCTCGGGTTGTATCGATTGGCCCAACTTTCGTTTCTGCGTCTGTACGTGCAAACCGTTATTTTCTTTTTTCAAGCCCCCATCTTTGCGTAAACAAGCATGCAAATAGTGGAGTGGGGGGGGGGGGGGGGGGGCGCTGATTGCTGTAACTCCCAGCTGTGCGCTGAATATTCAGGAAACAAACTTAGCTTGAGTTTGGTAACAGTCCCAACTGTTGGCCTGTAGTGTGGCAAGCCCGTTTAATATGCCGTTGCGTATCTTTGTCCATTTAAGCACCAGCATAGGCTGTTCTTTGTGGAACGCGACAGATAATTACCGTAGCTGTAGGCCTGCCCTTGGGCGCGCAGTCTTGATGGCCTCTGTTTTCCAAAGGCAGTCAAAAGCTTTTAATGGTTGTCGCGAGCAACTCGCTCCGCTCAGAAAGATTATATAAGTATTAGGCAAACACTCGCGGACAGTTTTACAAATTCTACTTCTGGGCTGCCTATGCAAAATATACAAAAAATGTCGCAAATACCAAACAAAGAGAACACAATGGAACGAATTAAAAAGAAAAAAATGAAGTACAGGCAAAATTCGAAGGACTGAAGAAAAGAAGAGAAACAAAAGAAGAGGAAATGAGAGGAGGCAGGAATATGAAAGAACGGAAGGAAGGCAGAAGAATAGAAAAGAAGTAAAAAGCACAAAGAAAGAAAGAAAGAAAGAAAGAAAGAAAGAAATAAAGAAAGAAAAAGAAAACTAAAAAATACAAGGTCGCGCAAAGTAATCAAGATTGAAAATTTGCAGTGCCTCGAGTGCTCTGTGGCGGCACTCCAGCTCAGAGCTACAGCAATGGCTTGAGTACTGTCCGACGGCATCCGAACTCTTCAGGCCGGGCTGAGACCGGCCAGAGCGTCTGCCGTTGTGGTGTAGAGGTTCCGTCTTAGCTTACTGTTGCTAAGGGCGGAAGTGCCTGTCCGGCTGTTGCTTTTTGTTAATTTTTTATGCATTTAGTTTCAATTACAATTTTTGTGGCTTAGGTTATATTGCGGTGTTTTGAATACTTTTGGTTGTTTAAGTTATGTTAGACTGGTTTACTATAGGCTACGTATTGGAGCGCGAAGTTGTGCTGGACGTTTGGGTGCGGGAGTTCTTTATGGTAACGCCGGTGGACCTCGCTTTTGTGATGTGCTTAACAAGCTAGACGGCCCGCTAGACGCAGCCTTAAAAAATACGTGGCGCCAAATAAAGCGAAATATTGAAATGAGTACAAAATTACATTTTTCGCTGTTAGCAAATAAAATCGTCATTTTTTTTTTACTTGGACCTCCTCGGACTACTAGCGCAGTGTTCCTAGCAATTTTACTATGTAATCGGAAGACTAATAGAATTGACTTGCCGAGTGTGCAATAGAAATGCATGTAGGCGTAGAAACGAAGCGCGGAAAAAGTAGTCCGGCAATACGAATGGCTTGATAAGCATCATGTGAGCAGAGACCCCATATGCATCAGCAATAAGAGAAAAAAACAGGTGCTGTAGCCATCTGTTAGGTAACATATATGGGGGTTAAACTGCCATCTACAGGCTGTGTTTTTTCGGTGTTTAAGATTTTAATATGAAAGCGAAATGCAGCAGATGTGCTTAAGTATTTTAGCCAGCAAGTTAATGGCTGAACGGGCATTGGAAAGTCGATAATAGTCAATAATAAATCCTGCCCCTTCACTCTTGTCAGATTCTAATAATTTTTGTCGTGCTGAACAACCATGGGGCCTAATGATCAACACTTTGTTTGTTTATTTAAAGACAATACTTCCCTTGCCAATGGAATTTCATACCCGAAGATGTCACGCAGGAGCCTCGTGTAACGTGCGTCGAAATATCGCACACACGGGTGTTTTGGCTTTTTGCCTCCATCAGAAAAGGGGCCGCCGTGGCCGGGAATCGAACCCGGGTCCTCGTGTTCAGCAGCACAACACCTTAGCCACTGAGCCACCGCGGCGGGTGACTCAGTAGCAATTAAAAATAAAATTTTAATGAGAATGACCTGTCAACTTCAAAAATGTGCATTGTACACATCTCCCCAGAAAACTGAAGGCTAAACAAGAAAAGTTTGCAAAAGAATGTTGTATATGTAAAAAATAGGGGAAATGGATCAATTCTGCAGTACGCCTTGGACCTCCGGAAAAAAAAACATAATTAGCGAAGTAACGGCACTTCATTGCTGTAATGGTGTATATTCGCGTCATCGGCAAAATGACACGAACGAACACTTAAAAATAATCAAATAATCCGACATATTTTGCTACTGATTGCCATATTTAGCTCTAGACCAGAAGCATAGGCATTCAACGCTTAGGCATGCAACGTGGCTCAACCATTTTCCCGACATGGATTTTTCTCAACTCGTTTGACATCGATTCGCGTAATCACCGGCTGCGTGACTGAATGTGAAGAAAAAAAAACAATGAACAATTCTATGCAGCATACAAACCACGTATTTAGTGTGCTGATTAGTACGCGTTCTTTATTAAAAAAATACATCTTCAGGGCAGGTTTAACAGAAAAACATCACTTATTAAAATAAGAAAACCTGTTTTACGCCGTTATTTTTTCATCTTGAAGTAACACACCCTGTTACTTCCACCGTGGGCAAAGCTTCGGCAGGAAGAATACAGAAAAACTTGAACCGACTTTACGGCCGTCACGCTTCGCGTTTTCGTTCTTACAAAATGTTAACAAGCTGTTTCATCAGCCTACTTCTCTTTTCGTTTCGTCCTTTCTCTGTTATTTTTCGTCGCTCCTGCCTTCGCAAGTTCTTTCGGCGGTCGGCTGTCTCTTAGGCTGCCTGCTCTGGGGGAGGCACGATCTGCTTTTCAATTCTCTTCCTGGCCCCCGAGTTCCTCGGAGGAGTTAGTTCCCCGCCGTCCCTCGATAGCTGTCGCCCTTACAGCCGGGCACACATCAAACACGACCCGCCGTAGCAGCTAAGCACGGGGCAAAGATGACAACCGCCAAGGAGCTGAGGAAACAACTTCGCGTAAAACAACAAGTAGGAGAGCCCTCGGAGTGGGTCGGAAAGCGGCGGAGGAATAGAATAGGGCACGAGGCCCAGCAGCTCGGCAGTGGCGGGGTTTACGCTTCGTCAAATTCAATTGGGGCCTGCTGCTTCTCTTTCTTCTGGCGAAGACGAAGCTTTTATTCGCTTTTCCGCCTCCATGATTGGCCTATTTTGTCCCGTTTCGTTTGTTCTCGCCAGCGCAGTCGTCTCGCGCGGCCTGAGGAAGGGAAGGGTGCGGGGGAAGGGCGGTTGCTTGCGCGGCATTCTTCGGCCAACGGTCGCCACCGGAGCGGGGATGGGGACGGCGGGGATGCACTGTTGTGTTTGCGAACTGCCTTGAGTGGTTTGGGCCGACTCGGCCGTAATCCATCACGCGTGGCTTCGAGGCTCGGAAAGCAAGGGGAGGGAGTTTAGGGCAGACGTCGACGCTGCCGGTGTTCTCGCTCTGAAGTGCGCCGGCAAACACAAAGGTGGTTAGATGATAACTAAAAAGATATATATATATATATATATATATATATATATATATATATATAACACAGAATTAAGTGTTGGCAGTCACGAAAACCTCGAAAAGCAAAGGGGGGGATAGTGTAGGTCATAGAAACAGATAAAGAATTTGGAGAAAAAATGCCTGCCAGGTGGGATCCGAACCAAGCAAAAAAATTACATTGACATAAATGCCCCAGAAAGTGGAGGGAAAATTAGCCCCGCTGGTAGCGTACTGGTTATCGCACCAGACCGGTATTCTGGAGGTCGGCGGGTTCGGATCCCACCCTGGCGGGCATTTTTTTTTCCACTTTCTTTCTTTCCAAATTCTGTATCTGTTTCTGTGACCTACACTATCCTCCCCTTTGCCCTTTGCTTTTCGAGGATTTCTTGACTGCCAACACTTATTTCTGTCTTATTTCAACGAGCCCCCCATTCCCTATACATATATATATATATATATATATATGTATATATATGTATATATATGTGTATATATATATATATATATATATATATATATATATATATATATATATATATATATATATATATATATATATATATATATATATATATATATATATAGGGAGAGATAGAGAGAGAGAGAGAGAGAGCACGCTCATATACACGTTGGCCCGGCCAGCTTAGGTTCAAGTCAGCGTTGAAATCAAGCTACGCCTTAACGCGCTAACCGCCAAAAAAAGGGGGGGTGGGACAAGCCGTTTGTGTTTGGCTGGACCATTTCGAAATGTTGTTCGGACCAACGTTCCTTTTTCTATTTGAAGAGGTGTCGATGCGCTAAAAACGCTGAATGTCAATTTGTTTTTTCCCGCTGCTACGAAGTGCGACTTGGAGAAAGTGGGTTGTTGCGCCGACACAAAGTATCAGAAAAAACGGCTACTTCCAGAGCGGATCTGAAGGCTCTGGAGGTTTTGAGTGTAAGAGGGCACAGCCATGATAAAAGCTGAACTTACAAAGAACGCGCCATGGCAGTAAGCGAACCCTCTATGGAACCACAAACGGACACTCAAACGAACCAAACTGGAAACTACAGAGAGCGAAAAATGTATTCGCTTTCTCGGGTTTCTGGGCCTGCGTGACCGTTTGAGCACTTTCTTCGTCCATGAAAAAAAAACAGAATGGGATTGCCGAGAGTGGGAGTGGTTATATATCCCTACTGGTTTATATCACTGCTTGTTTTAAGCTATTTGGTCACTCTGTTTTCTAGCTTGCTTGAAGTGCACAGCTGACGGCAAGCTCTGTTCTTATAAAGTGTGAATCCATCATCTCTATTATCGATAAAAACTACAGACTTTTGCGTGTTAACACAAGAGCAACGTCAGCAGAGGCGCTGCGGCATTTTTTCGTAAGCTGTACTGAATTTGCGGTCTTTGCTTGCACTATGCTCAGACTAAAAACGATACAGCAGTTCTTTTTTTTTTTGCAATTTGCACCGCTTGCGTCGCATTTGCTAACATGACTCGTCCAAATCTTTAAATGTAGGAGCGCGTCGGGATTACACTCTGCTGAACTATAATATTCTGAACGGAAATTTGCTAGCTGCCTATTTGAACCCACCCTCTAAAAAAAGCGCACAAAGGACCAGTGGGTAGGGTATAGCACAACAAGAGCAAGACGAAACTTCTCTGTTGACTATGTCTCATACACCGCATATGTATGCCAGACCCCTGAAAAGCAAGGAGCAAGGGGGGGGGGGGGGGGGGGGGGGGGGAGGGTGAGCACTCTGGTTTTGTAGAAGGGCCTTCACACCGAGAGGGCGATTTTATGCGTATAGATAATTACAGTAAGAAGGCAAATATTTCAGGCTAAGACTTAGCCCTAATAAAGCTACCGCAGCATGCGAAGCAAAGCGTATTCTAACCATAGCTTTAACTAAGATTAACAAAAAAGTGTCCGACAAAGAGCAGCTTTTTTCTGTCTAGCTTTGCGTTTCAGGTCCCCGCACTCGCATTATGCATGCGTCAACTCAAACCGGGTCGCGCCGCAGCGCAAAACAGCGTCGTCAAAAAGTTCGCTGCGTCCGAAAGCAACTCCAACATGCACATACGAAACAAAGTGCTTGCACTGTAGGTTTTTTCACTAAAGTATTCAGCCTTTTTACATTATGCTCCCGCTCTCGGGGGTGCGATGCGTGCAAAATATCGCAAACGAGAACGGGAAATTGTGAGTTGTGCACTTGTTAAAGTACAGAAAAAATAATTAAACTGATAAACAAAACCTCGAGAAAAAGTGGAAGGGTAGGCGGGAGCTGCTCGAGGTATTGGATATAACGAATGAGACCCATAAGAAAATATAGGCATGTGTATGAAGCATGTTTTAGCGTTCCTGTCAGAGGCTCTGAAACGACGGTTGAAGCGGCGACCAGTTTTCGTTTCCAGCTCCCTCCATTTTTTCCTCCTCATCTGTTTCCCATCTCACAGCTAATCTGCACGTCAAAGACGAGAAACATATCGATCTACCCACATTATTGTGTTCCTATGACCTACTTCTCCTCCCCATCTCTTCGTCTTTCGTACAATTTGAGGCTCTCGCAATTCCATCGGCCGGTATCTGCGCATACCTCGTTACTGCATATGGCCATTTTTAGTTTTCTATCAGTAACATGTTTCACTCTCGAACATTATCGATCTCTTTTTATTCCACATTCAATTCCACGATTTCGGGCCTGAAATGTAAGCATATGGATGTACCCGTCGAAACTAGGCCGCAGCCCTTCAACGTGCCTCTGTGCGTAACCACGCAAGCGTACGCAACGGCTGCGCAATGCCGTTCGTGTTCTTGAACTATCTGCTGCTGCTCTTTGTTCGATCGAATCAGGCAACGACGAATATATAAAACTAGAACGGCGCCTACGGTAAAGAAATGTTTTTGAGGATGCCCAAATAAATCCACTGAAAGTGGCTCCTGGAAGGGAGTCGGCATAGTACAAAACAAAATTATTTAGCTAATGCCATGGGGCTACATTTTCATCGGGGCGATGCTTTTCCCCTCTAATGTCTTTGTGTGAGCCTCTTCGAGTTGGTTTCTTTCTGCGATAAAAATTATGATCGAGCTCGGTCTTATATTTTTCGTTTTTGCTCTGTCCCATATGTTCTTGTTATCCGTATCCTTCAGGACAAGAAAGTACGCAGTAGTTCTGGTTATGTCAACAATCAATAATGCCTCCTTAAGGTATTTTCTAAAAACTGCAAATGTGTTTCAGTCTGCATGTAATACGACAATAACGTTAGTCTTTGGCAGATATAGATGGGAAGAGAACGATAGAGGAAGGAATACCTTTAATCCCTGATTGTTGTGCCAAGTGAATGTGGGCACGATTATGACGGTGAAAATTGGGATTGTGTTGTTGGTGTTGATGCGGACGAATGCGTTCATTTGTTTACAGGGTCTGCTCAATACCTTTGCTTCGCAGGTACGCAATCAGAACTTCTGTCGCGCATGACGCATGTTTTGGGAGATGACCATGTGAATTATGCGTGCCTCAGTTCAAATCCCACGAAGGCGACAGTCACAATGACGCTGCTAAATAGACTCCTTGGGCTGCGCATTGTGCACCTTCGAAGTTCACGTGCTCCAGGTTTTTAATTATCGCCATTTGGATGGGCTGGTAAAGTGGTATGACTTAACTGGGTGCGGACGTGTCGTGCGCAGGCGACATTCAGTCGCAGGTGACGCAGTATTGCTTCTTCGTGCTTTAAGCCGAGCTGGAACCTTTTAATGTAGTGGCGCGTCATGACTTGATGCGAGGGTCCAGGTGGATTGCTGTATGCTCCATGCAACGCTGGATGCAAGACCTGAGGCACATGCCCTGTACAATGGCATCGCTATCCTTTGGGCATGTTGCCGGAGCCAACGTTACTTGAATAAGCTAGTAACGTTGACCGGATCAGTGTTGCCGGAGGAGCGCCGGCAACAACCCTACAGCATAGGATAGAGACATATTCACATAAATACCTAAGTAGATTTAGGAGAGCCCTGACTCTCGCATAGCGTACTTGGTATGGCATCGGACAGGCATCATGATGGTGAGGGATTTGGGTTCCACCCGAGGAACATGCATTTCTTCGGTTTTCGATTCTATCTTTCTTTCTTTCTTTCTTTCTTTCTTTCTTTCTTTCTTTCTTTCTTTCTTTCTTTCTTTCTTTCTTTCTTTCTTTTTTTGTTTCTTCTTTTCTTTCTTTCTTTCTTTCTTTCTTTCTTTCTTTCTTTCTTTCTTTCTTTCTTTCTTTCTTTCTTTCTTTATTTATTTCTTTCTTCCTTACATATAAAACATATGTATCTCTTTGAATAAGAAAAAATGGCGGACTACCTTCCCAATGCTTTCGGGGCGTTCTTGACTACCGCCTTTCTTTTCTTCATGTATACATACAAACACGCATATATGCACGCATTCTGCATGCGTGCATACATATATGTATGTATGTATTAATAAATGCATGTGTAGATGCGTACATACGAACATGCGTACATATATACACACATTCTACATTGTACAATCATACACACTCACTCGCGCAGGCACATGGGTGCCGCTACCAGGTTCGTGGGCGCCAGTATTTGGAGTTTCTTTCCAGAAGCGCTGAGCAGGCACAGGGAGCGAGTGGAAAGCGAGCCGTGTCTGGTTTCGGGCCCCGACCCCCTTGCGTCTGTTTGCGTTTCGGGTGGTCGGGGCACCACCGGTTCCACTCTAATAGCTCGGCAGCGCGGCGCGGCGCATAGTGAGCAGTGGCAGCGGTAGCAACGTTGTCGCCGTCGTCTTGTCCATATTTGCCCTCTTGCAGCCACCGTGGCTGCTGCGTGTCGTGGAGCGATCGATCGATCCCCGGTGACTCCTCTATCCGCGGCGTTGTTTGTAAAGGCGGCTTGTCCTCTCGCCAAAGTCGGCGCGCCGCGAGACACCCGTCAGCGGACTTTATCGCCCCGATCGCGCCGCTTTCGAAGCGGGCCGAATGTAAACACTTGCGTGGTTGTTCGGCGAGTCGTGTGTGTTCCTGTGTGCATGTACTTGGGAGGACACGTGCTCCCTCTGGAGATTCTTCGAAGCAAACGAATAAATAAAATCGCCGGAAAGCCCCTGGCCGCATACTTTGATGTCGGATTTGTCGCTGCTAAGCGACACAAAATGCGGAAGCAGATGAAACGCACACAGCTGCGGCTATCGACGGGTAATGTTCAGGCAATTTTGTGCACGTGTGCACGAGTATAATGAGGGTGTGTTGTAGGAACTTTCTGAAACCTGCGCCAGAAAACTGATGGAGGAAAAGCATGAACAGGAAAGGCGGGTTATCCGGACTTGTATTGAAAGAAAGGAGAGAGGAACACTGGACAAAGGCTTTCCCAACGTACGTACGGGAACGTATAAAGGAAACATATATATATTGTAAGAGGGAAGCAGACTGGAACAAGGAGACGGTAATCCCGAGGCAGGTCTCTTTACTCAGCCCGCAGGGAACTCGGTGACTCGGCCGAACGAACCCAGACGATGATGAAAATCCACAAATGATGATTATAATGGGTATGTACAGGTGAGAGATTGGTCCCACTAGTGAATGGCAATTAATTCATTCCATGAGTCTTCTTCATGAGTGAAGGCACCAATAAACGCTCACACTTCCCCCCCTCGCTTGGAAGCGGCCTCCTGGACGCTTGTAGCTAAGGCGCACGCTGGGTAAAACGCTTCATACGAGAAACATGGACGACTTCACTTCCACGACTGCGACGGTCGTTGGAGGCAACTGCAGGAGACACTCTATAGTTGACAGGTGAAGTTTGCTCAATGACGGTGTATGTACCAATATAGTGGCTCAGAAACTTCTCGCACAGGCCCGGCGATCGTATCGGGGTCCACAAAAGCACTTCTTCACAGGGATGAAACTCGATGTTGTGGTGCTGGGCATCGTAATGAGCTTTTCGTTCCTGCTGCGTTGCTTCAGTGTGGATGCGGGCTAGGTGTCGACAGTGGTTAATCCGGGAGATGAACTGGTCAGAAAACGGGGTAACGGGAGAGACAGGTGCAGATAAGAAAGCGGTATCAATAAAGAAGGAAGGGGAACGGCCAAAAACCAAGAAAAATGGTGAGTAGCTAGTGGTGCGCTGAATTGCTGTGTTGTAGGCAAAGGTTACGAACGGAAGAATTTGGTCCCAGTTGGTGTGGTCTGGTTTGATATACATAGAGAGCATATCGGAGAGAATCCGGTGAAAGCGTTCAGTGAGGCCGTTCGTCTGAGGATGATAGCTGCTGGTTGTTTTATGAATCGTACCTGCCGCTTGAAGCACTTCAGCCACAATTCGGGATAAGAAGGCCTTGCCGCGGTCGCTTAAAAGGACGCGGGGTGCACCGTGGCGCAAGATGATATTCTGCAGCAGAAAGTCAGCGATTTCTTGGGCGCAGCCAGATCGTAGAGGGGCCGTCTCGGCGTACCTGGTTAGATGGCCGACAGCAGTCACTATCCAGCGATAGCCGTTTGGTGTGCTGGGAAGCGGGCCGTACAGGTCAATGCCCACAGCTTCGAAGGGCGTCGAAGGACAAGGTGCCGGTTGTAGCAACCCGGCTGGCGGAATCGTAGTGCGTTTTCGGTGCTGGCATTTGGTGCATGAAGAAATGTACTTTGCCACGCTTGTCGACATCCCAGGCCAAAAGAAGCGACAACGAATGCGGTCGTAGGTTTTGTCAAACCCGAGATGTCCTGCTGTCGGATCATCGTGAAATGCCTCTAACACAGCTGCGCGTAGCTCCCGAGGTAGGACAGGGACCCACCTGGCCCCTGTAGGGTGGTGGCTGTAATGGTGCAGAACCCCGTTTTCAAGCCGAAACTTCTGGAGTTGGCGACGTAACCGGCTGTTGGGAGGTCGCGCGGAGCCATCTATCCGGTCGATTATCCTGCGACAAAAAGTATCGTCGCGCTGTTTGGCCAGGAGACTGATGTCATCAACCGTGGAGTATGCAATGGGCGCCATGGGTAAAGCAGGCCTGCTTGCCGGCGAGAAGCAGACGGCCGATTGCGATAAGGGACAGCGCGAGAGGGCATCTGCATCTAAATGCTTTTTGCCGGACTTATACGTGATGGTAAAATGATACTGCTGTAGACGGAGAACCCAACGGCCGAGGCGGCCGGAGAGGTTCTTCAACGTCGACAACCAACATAATGCGTGATGGTCAGTGACGACATTGAAATGTCGACCGTACAAGTAAGGGCGGAACTTCTGGATGGCCCACACAACAGCAAGGCATTCCTGCTCCGCGATTGTGTAGTTTTGTTCTGCCGACGTCAGTGTGCGGCTAGCATAGGCGACCACTCGCTCCCTCTTGCACGAATCGAGTTGCAACAAGACTGCACCGATGCCTTGACCACTGGCGTCCGTGTGTAGAACCGTTGGTGCAGCGTCATCGAAGTGGCAAAGCACAGGGCTCGATGTGAGTGCGTTTTTCAGAGCTTGAAAAGCCCGTTCGCAATCTTCACTCCAAACAAAAGCTGTGCCAGAACGCAAGAGGTTATTGAGAGGAGAAGCAACTGTTGCAAAATTTCGTATGAAGCGGCGGAAGTACGATGCTAGTCCGAGGAAGCTGCGAAGGTCTTTTTGCTGTAGCGGGCGCGGAAAATTTAGAACTGCAGAAATCTTCACAGGGTCTGGTTGTATGCCGGTTTTGCTCACGATGTGCCCTAACACCTTTATCGATTTACTGGCGAATGTGCACTTTTTTGTATTAATCTGGAGTCCGGCATTTGAGAGACACGCCAGTACCTCGTCGAGACGTTGGAGATGTTGCTCAAACGTGGTTGAAAAAACAACAATGTCGTCGAGGTAGCAGAGGCAAGTTTTCCATTTGAGGCCGCGGAGCACGGTATCAATCATGCGTTCAAATGTCGCGGGCGCATTACATAGCCCGAAAGGCATAACATTGAATTCGTAAAGCCCATCAGGAGTGGCGAAGGCCGTATTTTCTTTGTCATCTTCGTGCATCGGGATTTGCCAATAACCGGAGCGTAAATCAAGGCTGGAAAAGAACTCCACTCCTTGCAGCCGGTCGAGAGCGTCATCGATGCGTGGCATCGGATATACGTCTTTCCGTGTTATCTTATTGAGGGCACGGTAATCAACACAAAAGCGAACTGAGCCGTCCTTTTTCTCTACTAGCACGACTGGCGATGACCACGGGCTCGATGATGGACGTATAACATCACGCTTGAGCATGTCAGCGACGTGGTCTTCTATGATCTTCCGCTCATGCGTAGAGACACGGTAGGGGCGACGTCACACAACCGCCGAGCCATCGACCTGAATCCGGTGTACGGCCACAGACGTTCGTTTTAACGTGGATGAATTCACATCAAAAGATGCAATGTGCTTCTTCAATACCTGAAGCAACTTTTCTTTCTGTGCGGTTGTCAGGTCTGGGCTAATGGTAGCGGTAAGAGCTGACAAACCATCCGAAGTAGTGAGACCGCACATGCCTGAAGACGTTAGGGAGCTAGAGACGACAGAAGCGGGTGCGACATCGACCACTGAAGCGATGGTCATGCCCTTCGGTAATAGAATGGGCTCACCCGTGGTGTTGATGACGGCCAAAGCTGCAAGTCCCCGTGAAAAGCGGAGAAGGCACGCCGACATGGCAATTCCTCGAGGAAGCAAGCGGGTTGACGGCGAGGCAAGGAGGCGAGATATGCCACCTTGGTTGTTGAGGTACCACGTCTCGGCAACTTTAGTCAAGTAGAACCTGACGGTCTGCAGCTTAAAAGTGTCGTTCCACCCATTAAATTGGCTGACGCGGTTGTACTGCTCAAGCCACTCCTCGACGTCATCACTGCGGAGGCCAGCGAAGAAAGGAGGTTCGCGCTGGCGGCAGGTCACCATCCATTCCGGGGCAGAAGCGGCGGTATTCTGCGCTCCTTCTCGCTCCATTGGGCGGGTTGGGGGTAGCACACGACGTCCTGAACGAAGCTCCAGGGGAGCGGCCGGTTGAGGTAGAGGTCGGGGTCGAACACAACCTCCACCACTTGTAAGAGGGAAGCAGACTGGAACAAGGAGACGGTAATCCCGAGTCAGGTCTCTTTACTCAGCTCGCAGGGAACTCGGTGACTCGGCCGAACGAACCCAGACGATGATGATAATCCACAAATGATGATTATAATGGGTATGTACAGGTGAGAGATTGGTCCCACTAGCGAATGGCAATTAATTCATTCCATGAGTCTTCTTTTCTTCATGAGTGAAGGCACCAATAAACGCTCACACTATATATATATATATATATATATATATATATATATATATATATATATATATATATATATATATATATATATATATGTGTGTGTGTGTGTGTGTGTGTGTGTGTGTGTGTGTGTGTGTGTGTGTGTGTGTGTGTATATATATATATATATATATATATACCTATAAAAAGAAGTGCCCGACTGACTGACTCACTGACTGACTCTGACTCATCAACTCGTCAACGCCCAGCCAAAACTGTTACATCTAGCGACGTGAAATTTCGCGAGTTTATTTGCGTCATTGAGTAGGTGCTTACTAAGGCAGGTTTTTCAGAAATTGCACTCCTAACCGAGGAAAAGGGCGAAATTGTGGTTTCGCAAATTCGTGATTTTCTCGGTCACCCATTCACATATCGAAGCACTTTTTGCTGGTATAAGTAGCCCTTAAGAATATCTAAAAAGTAGTTTTTGTATTTTTCCCTAAGCTACACCAGCGAGGTGATTCCGCTTTCCGGAAATAAAATGGTCTTCCTAAAGATTCTCGAATAAATCTTTCACCGATTTAGTTACCCAACTGATTTTTGCTAGAATATGTTACTCATACAAATGCAGAGAACCGTTTTTAAGGATTTCGCCCTGCGACGCCGCTAAAAGGGCCAAATCGGTTTTTGACAAATGACACGGCTAATGAGCCAAAAAGGCCTAACAGGTTATGTACACGGCTAGCCCAACTGCTCTTTCAAACGGCTACAGATTGCAAAGGCACATTCTGATTACGGTGTTGGAGGTCTGTATTTCTGAAAATTTTAAAAATTCTATCATGGAGAGAGTGAAAAGCGATAAAATAGTTTTTCAGATATTAATTTTTTTACTGCCCGCCATTTGAGATATCGAACTGGTTTTTGTTGAGATAAACAACTTACTCACGTATCTAAACACTGTTGTACAGCATTTTTCAATGACACCCTCCCAATAGAGGCAAGTGGGATTTCGGGAAAACACCGGTTTTAGACATTCGTAAATAACCACCCAGCCAGTTGATATATCCCATTCGTTTTTTCTTGAAAATGCTGCCCATTTATTTGCCCCAAAACCACTTTCAGTATTTTGTCCGAACATGCGGATAAGAAGGCCAGCGAAATTTTTTAATCTGCATCCTTTTGGACGTAAAATTCAATTGAGTTTTCCCGCGTTCGCTTAGCGGTCGCCATCTGTTGACACCTTCGGAAACTACGCGTCTCCCGTAAAATCCGGTGTCATATATAATAAATGTAAAAGAGAAGATGTACCAGTAAAAACCGCAAAGGTTAGCCCTCGGCATCTATTGGGGATTCCTGCAACCCCGCGCCTCCCGGAGCCCATGTTACGTATGATAAAACTGTACCGATGAACATCGCTCATATCTTCTAAGATAGCACTTCCTACGAGGAAGAATACCCCTCACCCAACCGGCCTCCATCATGTGTTCCCAGCACAATCTCCTGCCGAATTCAAGTTGTATTTGCAACCTGGCACTCTTCCTGATATCATATTAAGAGTGCAAGCAAATCAAGTTCCTCCTTCTTCAATCCACTTTTCCCAACCTTGAGCTGTGGGAGAACCTGGTGACTAACAGCGATCTGGAGGTCCAGACAATACTTCCTCCAGAGCGAAGGCTGCCCAATCATCACTTGGCTTTCTGAAATTGGGAACCACTCCCACTTCGCCGGCTCAATAAATCCTTTTTCACTCACTGACTCATTCGCTTGAGCGAACCATCTTGGTGCAATTTGTTTAGTGAGAGGTGGAGTGAAACACGAGTACCAGTCGTTTCACATTACCACGACGCGCCTGCAGTTGGAGTCTATGTGCTGACAGCAGGCAGGCGCTCCCGAGTGTGTACCACTTCCCACTGAAGTAGCCTAATATGGCGACTAACTAATGCCCATTGCATTCCTTAATATAATGGCCCACTCGAATATCGCCGGGTACTACCGCTAGTATATATATATATATATATATATATATATATATATATATATATATATAATATAGATTGCGAGAAGGGCTGTCTTAGGTTGCCGTAACATATAGTAAAAAATGGGTATAGCTTCTAACAAAACTGTTTATTGGTCGACGTTTCGGTCGGATGCCGACCTTTATCAAGATAAAGGTCGGCATCCGACCGAAACGTCGACCAGTAAACTAAACAGTTTTGTTAGAAGCTATACCCATTTTTTACTATATATATATATATATATATATATATATATATATATATATATATATATATATATATATATATATATATATACATAAAGCGCTTTCGCATAATGTGCACATGATCTCGTGCTATGAGAGTTTTCCAAACATTTTCGTTACTACACTTGTTGCGGTCTTTGCCATCTGTCCATATATATTCTAGAGGCTAATTGATCGCGTTGTGCTGTTTGTTCAATCATGACAGCGAGTGATTGTCTATATTAGTTGTCAACGTGCTTCTGAATAAGGCGACCCCTTTCAACGTGACAGCGCTAGGTGTCTCAGCACTTAAAGGGGCACTGACACAAAATTTTGAAGGCGAGATAACGTCGGAGATAGATTGGTGGGAACACATATACATCATCTGCAAAATATCAGCGGCGAATACAGCCTAGAACATATTTAAAATCAATTTTGAAGTGTGCGAAACGCAACCGAGCAGCCAGCAGAGGACCACGCGCAATTGTAAATAAACAACATCCAAACACGTCACGAGTTTGTGTTTGCCGCTTCCGCACTACCGGCGTTTTACGCGGGCTCGCCCGGCTCGCCGCTCCAATCGGAGGGCCGGAGGGCGGAGCTTCTGCTCTCGAGAACGAACGACCCGATCGTTGGCGGCGTAGGCGCCGTGATTTCGTCAGCTAATGGGGCAGCTGGCCGCGACCAAAGTTCTACAGCGATTACAGGCACTCTGTTTCTATTACTGTTTATTACCATTGGATGCGAAAACGCGCCGGAGGCACGAAAAGCCCACTGAGCTAGCCGCACGGTCGCTGTGCAGGCGGCGGCCACGGCCGCGAAGTGGCCCAGGCCAGCGCAGGTAGCTCGAGTGATAGCTTGTTACCGCTGCACGAAATTGTCCCCAAGTCCCGACCATAGTGGCTTAAATGAGAAAGGAGTTAATGATGCGATGGCGGGTTGCATTAAAAATTGTCATCTGCACCGCTTACGAGAGCGGCACTCGAATATCCGCCGCAGTGCTGAGCCGAACACATCTGTAGGCGGACCTGTAGGCAGACCGGCCGGCTGCTCCCAGCGCGCGTCTTGCCACCCACCGTCTCGAGCGTCGCGCGTCGTTCTTTAGCCGCGGTAGCATTTGCACTTGCAGCGCCTGCGTCACATCCACGGTCGCTTTTTAATTAAGCGCCTCACGAGATCAGTACGTGGGGGCATTCGCAGAAACTGCCGTCGATGCGGATTCGACAGTACTACGGCGGCTCTGCTCTGTGATATCCCTCCGACGGTCACGTGGTCAGCTTTGTTCACACAAAATCCACAAAATCCATCGTTTTGCGGCACTCGCTGAAACCGAAACTGCGACTGGCCGCATTTAAAATCCCTCTAATTAAAGAACCGTCGCACGCTGAAGCAAATGAGGTTTCTACAGGTTATAAGTAGGTCACTAGCTACTTATCGCAACGAAAAAAACAAGATGCTAAATTTTTGTGTCAGTGCCCCTTTAAAATCGCATCTGTCGGAGTGTGAAGCCTGCCATTTAAGGCCACTGCACTGAGAGAAAGAATGGCGCGCGTGCATAAAGACAGAGCGTTCGTATATTTATTCTGCGGCCGTTCTTCTCACCACGAATGTTCCTCGCTCTGGGGCAACATCGGCACTTGAAGTGGCTGCATCAATGACCATGCTAAGCCCAGCGGCTGTTATGTGGGCCATTGAAGATGAGGTTACCGTATGTGTAGCCGGGCGCCGACTTGTGTGCCCTCCTCGTCTTTGTGCAAGGTGTCACCTCTACCACTTTTGTCGTGTTGCAACAGTTCAGGAAAGCGGGCGGCTAAACACGCTGAATGATATCGACGCTCAGCGTCGCGCTCGTCGAGCTGAATAGCGTAAACAACGCCAACCTCAAAGTGCATCCGTTGACCCCGAAGTGGTTTCAAAATAATGAGAAAAATGCTTAAAGCAAAAAAGAGCATAACCAAAAATAAGCAAGCCATGGACCCCACTTTCGACCGCACCACTCGCGTTCACCGTAGTGAAACCGGTTTGTTTTCCCCCCTTTTCCTTGCTGCTTTAAAACGTATGTCGCGAGGCGGGCGCTTTGGCAGATGAGGCGAGGACGACAATCCCAGAACAATCGATCGGCACTGATTACTTTCATCAGATGGCTGTCGAACACGCTATACACGAAACTAACGGATGTGTTTTAAACATCGAGCGGGGCTTGTACGCTGCTAATGATTGGCCGAGTGTTCCGAGTAAACAGCCCGCCGGTCACGGCGTACTAGACACTGGGCCCGCCTGTTTTTATTACGGGAGCTCAGTGCGCTCAGTGCTTCCTATGCTTGGTCCCTAACGTCTGTTCTCTTCTCTTCTCTTCTTTTTTCATTCTTGCTGACTTCCTGGGGCAACCGATGTCAGGTAAGAAACGACTTTGTTACTTCCTTCTGTGACACAATTGAAGCCGGAAGTGCGTCCCATGAATGGAACACGGTGAACGCATGCGCCGGTGTAATATTCTGGGAACGTCTCGGAATCCTCCTTAAGTCTATAACTATTGCACGAAACGCTTTCAAATGCGTTTCTAAAAACCTGTCAGCTTGAATTTTATCTTGATAAAAGAAATTGTTTGCAGTAACGGTATCACGCGATTTAAATCGTAATTATTTAGTGAGGTGCTTGGTGAACAGAAAGCAACCAATAATATTTTAAGGACCTCGCCAAGTACTGTTGTATTAATTCTAAATAATAAGTACAGGTAAGCAGACTTTACAACACAAAAAATTTAAAGTTGCACACATGTTTTCTCTTGTCTGTCATGTAAATAGTTTACAAAAGAGCCTTGCTTCATTTGGTGCGCTAGCAGGACTAATAAAAAATAGATTGTGTTTTCATCCAGCCGTATTAAACTTCATCGCCACCGGCACGTCGGAGTGAAACATGGAGAACATTTGTACCGATAGGTGGCCTTTCATTGTTTACAGATGTAGCGCACATAGATGCAGTACTCGTTTGATAAACTCCGACAGCAAAAAAATTTAAAACGAAGAAAAACCAATTTTATGTTGCTTGTTTTGTTAACCAACACCGAACCACACATCTACAAAGCGCATGAGGCAACCTAATTCAAGTTCTCTTCGAATAGAAGCTTGACGCATTTGCCTTCCATCGTCCCTACAATGCATCTTGTAGCGTTTAGCAGACTGCTCTTGCAACTGCTCTTACCTCACTGAAGATTTACGACGTCAGAGTAGTCGTCATGAACAATCCGAGGGAAATAGTAAGGGTTCTTTCTTTAATTTTCATATCTCATAAACGTATATGCAAAGAAAGAATGTTGAAGTATAATGAAGCGACATCAAACATTCCTCATTTGCGTACACGTGAAGAGAAAGCCATAAAAAGGTGCAAAATTTGTGTTATAAAAATAGCGCGTTGCACTTTGAAAGTACCCCAACCCCCTCTTCTGCGAGAAATTATGGAGGCATGCGGAATGCGAAATACGGATGGTCCCGCGCTGATGTTTCCCACACTCGCATGCATTGTGCTCGTATGTCGGCACATTGTGACTCTTCTCCAAAGATGTCGCCTTTATAGGCTACCAACAAGCAAACCAAATGAAAGTTAACGAATCATCTCTCGTGAAAAGTGCTCTGGGGCTTTCTAGCGTCCTCTTAGGGTTATGGCGTTCTAATGTGATTAGTTAACTTAGCGCCAAACAAAGCGTACTCCGATACTTAACTTTGCTCGCCAACGGCAGCGTAAACGTTACCCCGCAGTCTAGTATTCTAGGTTCTTAGTTAACTTCATTTTTTGCAGAAATTGCTTAGCTTTTATTGCTAATGTTTGGAGAATCGGTGCTAGGGATGTGCTCGCATGATCCAACAAAGGTGTAGTGAAATGATCCTTGCAAAGAGTAACTTGCCGAAAGGTGTTACGAACTGAGCGAAGCTATTCCCAGTGTATTTAAGGGCGTGTTTAAACGCTGAGAATCAGGAAGCTGAGGACTGAGTGATTGTAAAATACCTGATGCACTTGATACATCCAGGAGACAGCAATTAGGCGCTTTTGAGTAGACATGAAACAAGAGTATCAGACCTCTTTAGAAGAAACTGGACACACATTAAAAGCAAAACAGGCAGCAAAGGTTAAAATATAAATTCCTAAAGCGGTAATGCTTGAGAACAGCGTATACAGCGCCAGAAATAGCAACAGTTTTCCTTTGGAAGTTTATCTGTAGTTTGCTGGTTACCGAAAGCTGACCCCTACTTCTGTACATGTCAAAATACGTTACGGCGCAACACAAACGAAAAAAAGCAGTGGCATACAAAGTCAAAGTGGAGGGCGATATATGGGTATTAAGTTTTCTTTCCGAACGGAACACCTAAACGAGTGTTTTGTTCTCGTTGCATTGAGATGAAGGCATGCATACCATTGTCGGTTGCATTCTAGGGACGCATGGTTGTACATAAAACGGTTTTCATTAGGCAAACACAAAATAAATAGCGCCATATTGAGGGAAGTTTCGCACGCAAAGTGTTCTAACCACGGTACACCGCGTTAGTGATTATTCAGGAGCTTTGAAGGTCAACACAGAACTGCGGAGCTGTATCCTGTGAGCGCGTCTTTGATGTTACGCAACGAGCCGTGGTAACAGTTCTTTTAAAGATGATAGTCTTTCTTAGGCTACTTAAACCCATAAATTTTGGTGTCTGTATGTTTGTCTGTCTGTATGTCTGTCTGTATTCAGCCACACAGCCAAAGTAAAATTTATACTGCACAATAGTCTTATATACTCACAGCCACATGTAAACGTCTAAACCCGGTTTATATGTTCATACTTGACAACTTTGTTGAACAAGAACAAGACATCGCGCAAATATAAGACAGGCAATTAGTTCACAAGGGATATTTACAGTGTTTCTTTATTAATAAAATTACGGATGCTTGGTTTTTCGATAACAAATGATATTCTACATCTACTGCAGAAAACCGCCGCCTCCTGGAGGCATATAAAAAATCATTTGGCAACAGCAACGAAAGGTTCCACTAGCTAGGTTCCACGTTCTGCTTGGAACGCAGCAAGTCATTGGAACAGCGGTGCGGATGGTAACCGTTGTTGAAGGGGAACCGATAACAGCTCAAGAGCACGGTGACACTGTGGGATGGCTGCCATGCCATCGCCGAAAGTTCGGCCAAGCCCTGCAGCAGTTCCAGCGTGACGCAACGAGTCCACACCACCTCTCCACCACCGTCAACGACACAGCGACGTTCAACAAGGGGAAGACCCCCCAAGGACAACGACGTCCAGGCCTCCGTACAAGTAAGCGCCCCCGTCCCAGACTACCCAGAGACGATATCAAGGTCGTCATCCGCCCGCGGGAAGGCATGAATGTAGCTCGTGTAAGTGACGCGACGTTGAGGGACAGCGTACTACAAGCCGCCGGCCTGGAACCGGCCGAAGCAACAGAAGACCTACTCAGAGTTAACCACGAGCAGAACATCCTCGTGGTAAGTACTGCACTCTTAGATCGAGCTGAACGTTATGCGCGCATCGAAGAGCTCAAAGTAGGGGAAACCTCGTTCTCCGCCAAAGCGTATGTCACGACCCCAGAAGACTCCGTGAAAGGCGTGATCCACAATATCCCTGCATACGACTCAGCAGAGGATATAGCTCGCAGCATAGTTTACTCAAGGAACCCCACCGCATTGCATGCGAGACGCATGGGCCGAACAAATTCGGCGATTATCGCCTTTTCCGGCAATAGAGTGTCGTACTTCGTCTACTACAGGGGAGCCGAGTACAGGTGCTACATTCACAAGAAGAAGCATGAGGTTTGCTCAACCTGCGGCAAGCTGGGTCACCGAATGGATGTGTGTCCTTATCCGGACCGTTCCTACTGCAGTGCCTGCGGACTCGCTAACCCTATGGACGAACATGAATGTGTCATCCAGTGCGCCCTTTGTGGCAAAGACCATCCCACGGGCGACAAACAGTGCGCGCAGCGCTACCGCACTCCATTTATTCTCAAACAGCGTCAGTGGCGGAAAGAACAAGCCGCTCGTCAGTCTTCGCAAGGACGCCGACGGGACCGCTCCGCTTCTTTCCCCAGGCTGCCCGACGCCTGGCCTCCTGCAGGCGCAGCATCGGCAAGAGACAGCAGTGTACCAGCCCAGCGACGACCTTGCTCTAAATCGAAGAAGCGTGGTCCGAGGCACAGCTCCATTGTACAGCATGATCGACCGAGCATCAGAACACCGGATGGAATGTCACAGGTGAGCTGGGCAGCGACGGCCTCCCTAAAGGGCAGTTCGCAGGGACACACTCACCAAGACCCCCCCCAAACATCAACCGGTATCGCACACGCCGAATTAGCTAGCATACGCGCCACACTTGATCAAGTCTTGGCTGAAAACAGACAGCTCAAGGCAGAAATAGCACAACTGAAACGTAGCACAACCACTACATCCACTCCGGCCATGACGCCCGCAGTTCAAGTCAAACATTCCTCAGAACTGACCCCTTCCCCACCGAAACGACGAGCCGAGGACAACACGTCCCGTCAACAATCAATAGTACACAACGACCTACAATTACTGGAAAGCAAGCTGGAAAAGAAATTCGACGAGCGATTTGACAAGCTGGCCAACATGGTAACCACTCTGGCCGGAGCACTCGCCAAGTTCAAAGAGGCGATTGGCGGGAAGGTGACATCCCTAGAATATAGCATCACGCGTGTTCCGCACAGCTCCCCAGGTCCCACGCGGCCTCCTCCCTACGCTCGTACGCATGCAGTGAAGGCCGCCACGATTCTGAGCAACGAGATTGAACAAAACACAGCTCGCAATGATAACGACAAGACGTAATAACAGCTACCGTATATGGCAGTGGAACTGTAGGGGGTACAGATCTAAAAGGGGAGTATTGCACCAGTACCTAAATTTCCTGTATCATAATTCACAGCCAACGCCCGATGTAATCGCCCTACAAGAAACAGAAGTTCCGGCCAAGCTCTCAGGGTATAAAGCGTATCACTCTACCGCAGCTGTCACAGACGCCCCACAGAAGCAGCGGGTAACAACATTGCTGCACAGAAACATCCCCGCCAAACAACTGTATGTCAACAGCCCTGGCCCTGAATACGTATTTTTAGAAATTCTTCCTACGTCTGCCCGGCACGTCCAGAGATTGTACATTTTAAATGTGTACAGCGCACCCAAACAGTCGCGCAACCTCACGCAGCTACTACACCAAGCCCTCCACACGTCCCGTGGACACCCGTTGGCTATTTTGGGCGACTTCAATGCTCCACACCCCGCATGGGGCTACACAAGGCCAACTAAAAAAGGGCAGAAAGTCTGGGAAGCCATACAACAACTCAATTTGACACTTCTGACGGATCCGGCACACCCAACGAGGCGAGGCAACAGTGTCCAACGAGACACCACCCCTGATCTCACACTCGTATATAATGCTGCAAGCGCTACGTGGACAAACACCTTTAAAGACTTGGGCAGTGACCACTTCATCTTGGAGACTACGCTTACAGCAGGACCGTCTAAACCCACCGGCCGGAAGCACGAGATAGTAAACTGGGACTCGTTCCGTAAACTAAGGCGGGGGCGGGACACAGAAGAGGACCCTACCATCGAGGACTTGGACACATGGGTGCAAAGTTTACAAAATGACGTTGACCTGTCCACACACGTAGTACCGGAAGAGGCTAGTCTTGAAAATATAGACTCACGACTTCTGCACATGTGGGAGGCCAAAGACAGTATACAGAAGAGGCTCCGCACGCAGCGGCATAACCGCTCCTTGCGCAGAAGGCTCGCTAGACTAAACAAGGAAATCGAAAAACACGCCGCGTACCTCAGCAACCAACAATGGAACACTTTGTGTGATCGGATGGAGGTGCAGATGAATACCCCCAAAACATGGCACACCATCCGCTGCCTATTAAACCCAGAGGGAAGACGCGTCACTCAGCGTAACAACCTACTGAGTATTCTACACGAGCATCAAGGAGATGAAACCGCATTACTGCAAAAGCTGCGAGACCTCTACATTCAGACTGCCCCCTCAGAACCAGCTAGGCCATATGCCGGTAAACCCAACCTCGAGCTGGACAGACCCATCACCAAAGCAGAAGTGTATGAGGCTATCTCTCATCTCAACACGCGATCTGCACCAGGCCCTGATGGTATTACCAATCGTGTAATCACCAACCTTGATGACTCGTCCATACAGGCTCTTACCGCCTACATGAACAAGGTGTGGAACACGGGAAACCTTCCCCCCACGTGGAAAAGCGCCCTGATTAAGCTCATTCCCAAACCTGGAAAGGCTCTAAAGTTAGAGAACTTGAGGCCTATTTCACTGACCTCTTGCCTCGGGAAGCTGATGGAGCACGTGGTTTTGACCCGTCTCAACCACCACATGGACACGCATCACCTTTTCCCGCACACCATGGTGGGTTTCCGGTCTTCCCTATCGACCCAAGACGTGATGTTACAACTTCAACATCAAATAATTGACAACCCGGGTGTGTCCCCACTTGATTCTCGAGTCATAATGGGGCTTGACTTGACTAAAGCCTTTGACTGTGTGGCCCACAGTGCCATCCTTCATAATCTGAGTGACTTAAACGTGGGAAACAAGGCGTACAACTACATAGCCGACTTTCTGACCCAAAGGACCGCCCGAATAACGGTACAGGACCTCAAATCTGACCTTATAAGTCTGGGTAGCCGTGGCACCCCACAGGGGTCGGTCTTATCACCATTTCTATTTAATGTGGCCATGATTAAGTTACCTCCCCTACTACAGCGAATTCCTGACGTGCATCACAGCCTCTACGCTGATGATATAACAATCTGGACCGCAGGAGGCAGGGACGGAGACATTCAAGAAAGACTACAAGAGGCTGCCACGATTGTTGAAAACTACGTCTCCTCACGCGGACTCGCGTGTTCGCCTCAGAAGTCGGAGATCCTCTTCTTCAGACCCACCGCAGCCGGTCGAAGGCCGAGAAATGATCCGGATATACAGGTTCAGTTACAGGGAAGATGCATTCCTCGAACAGAGTGTATGCGTATTCTCGGTCTCCGCATACAGGAAACGGGAACCAATACGGTCACAATACGGGCCCTGCAAAACACGGCTACTCAAATTAGTAGGCTAATTGCAAGAATAGCCAACAGACACCATGGGCTCAAAGAGGGCAACATCCTACGTCTCGTACATGCTTTCATTATAAGCAGAATTACCTACGTCACCCCGTACCTCAAGCTCACTCGAACAGAGAAAGAAAAAGTTGAGCGTATTATACGCAAAGCCATCAAGTTGGCAGTGGGCATCCCATTCTCAGCCTCTAACGAACGACTGATGGAGATGGGCATACACAACACCCTAGACGAACTCGTCGAAGCCCAGCGCACAGCACAGTACAACAGACTAGCCGCAAGCGCCACCGGAAGAGCCATCTTAGATCTTCTCCGCATCTCCTATGCAGACCAACACGGAACAAAAATTTTGCTTGGGGACGAGTTACGCGCGCACCTCAGTGTAGCCCCTTTACCTAAAAATATGCATCCGGAGCATCATCAAGAGAGACGGCTGGCCCGAGCCACGGCACTTCACAAGCAGTACCACTCCAACTCAGAAGTCTGCTACGTTGACGCGGCGGACTACCCCAGACGAAGAGCGGCAGTGGCTGTTGTAGTAAACCAGCAGGGCAATACAGTCGCATCATGCTCCGTCACAGAGGCTAATCCCGAAATTGGGGAAGAAGTAGCCATCGCTCTGGCCGTTGCGGGCACGTCGGCCACGACCATTATCTCCGACTCCAAGACCGCAGTGCGAAATTATTTACGAGGGAGAATATCCAAAGCTGCAGCCAAGATAATTCAAAGCAAACCAATCCTGCCCTCACGACATATCCGTTTGATATGGACACCAGCACACTCGTCTCTCCCGGGAAACGAGATGGCACACGAAGCGGCCCGAGGATTCAGCTACCAGGCCGACTTCGAAGATAACGTGCCGTCATCGACGGGGGGTAGGGACAGGCTGGCTACATATCAAGAAATTACCCAGCATTATAGATTAGGCCGACGTACACTTCCAGCCGCTCATCGTACACTTAGCAGAAGGCAATCGGTTGCATGGCGCAGGGTACAATCGAACACCTTCCCACACCCCGCCCTGTGCCACCGAAACTTTCCAGAAATATACACAGATAAGTGTAAGTGGTGCGGTGCCGCAGCCGCCACGCTCCAACACATGGTTTGGGCGTGTCCCAGTAAACCGGAGACACCAGGTTTACGCATTACGAGGCACGAGCAATGGGAGGCCGCGCTGCTTAGCTCCCAACCCGACGTCCAAACAGCAGTCGTCCAGCTGGCGGAAGACGCCGCCAGGGCCCATGGGTTCCTGACCGCCGTCTGAAGGGACGAGGACACTGCCACTCCGAAGCAGTGACTCCGTCTTAACAGAGACGACTATAATTAAAGTTTTTTCATCATCATCATGGAACGCACGTGGAGCACGGCAACGCGGTTCTATAAACCTTGTAGTCGGCCGCCTCCATTCACGCGCGTCTCCGCCGTACTGCAGCGCTGGCATCGAGGAACCCGGCCTGTAGGAGTGGAACGCGGCAAATTCAAATCGCCTTGCGCAAACATTTAGTGTGTTTACCTTGGGATGAGCGCGACGGTACAGGAACAGCATGAGAGGTGAGCCGGAAAGCAAAGGGGGGAATTTCCTTGGCAAATGTCTACAAACACTATCGTCTTTTGACGACATTTGCAACGAAAGGAGCAGATACGCGGGCAATGTTTTCGACACTATTTCACTCGGGACAAAAATTTGTAGCAGCAGTAATGTTTTACAATGGCATTTAAGTGCTTGTTTTGAGGTATTGAGCTATTACGGTTTTGCCGATCGCGAAATATTATATGGCACCATGACGATGCACGAGAAAATAATAATGTGCGGTAATATAAAACTCGAAACATGAATAATTGAAAATTTTTATATCAGCCCATTTTTGTTCCATCTCTTGCTGAAGCAAACGTAGTGGTGATGGTTGTCGTGTTAATTAACAGACGGATGTAGCCTTTCGTGATGTGCCGGTAGTTGCTTCCCCCGATCATCACCTTTACAATGCTATGCGCCGTTACTGAGACTTGTGTCCCTCAATATCTGGAGGATCAGCCGCAAAACGTCTGTGCGTTTAATCCAATGGCCTTTCGTCCAAAGAAGCATGCGGTATGGCTCTCCTCCGAAGTACTTTAAACAAAGCTTACAGCTCGGTCGCATGCTCTCAGCAGTTCATTAACAATATTCTGACGTCACCTAGTATACCGAACGTTGGACATCCAAGTGAGAACATAATATAACTTACAGAGCTACGACGCTGTCTGCGCAGGATTCGTCCGTATGCAGGTACTGTAATGATACGCCTATCCCCTTTTTTCCTTTGGTAACACAAGCTTGGTGTTGTGGTTGCCAAAGAGATCGAAAATGCTCTTTAACGATGTTCTTAAAAACCGTTCCTCCAGAGCCGCTTTTAAAAAACGAGTACACGATTGAAGCGGCATTGAAAAAGAGTAAATCGCTTAGCGTGCGGCGTGCGGTAATTTTGACGTACTCCAAGTCAGCCTCACAACTTTTGGGGGGCTTGAATTTCCTGCAGACAGATATTGCCAACTCTTAGGTCTCCTTCAGCAGCTCAGTAAAAACGGGCCGGTGAAGCTGACGTATGCCATTATAGGATTAAAGAATTTCTTCTTGTTCTGTCGGGGCTCTATTAGCTTACTATGCCCGAAAGCTGTCATCTCCGTGGGCCCTCGTTGCGAAAGCATATGACTTGAGCAGCGCTCGCAAGAGCCCCTTTCTTTCTAATCAATTACTACTCGCTCAAAAGAAAGGAACAAATAGCAGAAACGCATTGCATTACAAGGTACCCATGTCGTCCAGCGAACCACGATTGCTGTCAGAAGTGAGCGTGGTGAAGAGGATAAAAATATTAAATTCCATCACAGAATTTTTTTGCTCCCGTGCTTTCGCTTCTTATTAAGGGCCTCGCCTAAAGCGAAGTCGGGGGATTTTAGAATGAGAGCCCATGGGCCATGTATACGGATTGTCCTTGCACCTTTCTCTCGTAAGGAACTGAAAAAAAAACTAATCTTTCATGACTTCTAGCCGCTCCAGAGAAAGACAGAGAGAGGAGAATAGGGGTGAGAGAGACGTCCGAGAAGCACAGGAGAACATTAAGAATTAATCGAGAATTAAAGAATGCCGGATCGTGTAAAGTGCTGGCGGAAGGATGTCGTGGGGCGGCGCGGCATTAAAGAAGCAAACAGAGCCGCCTCAGAAGAAGGAGCTGCATAGCCCCGGGGTGCCGAAAAGCAAATAAAGACCACGACGCAGAGGAAACCCGCCAAGCTCTCGCCGTGCCTTCCACTCAAATAGGGAACAGAATGACACGACAACGAAAAGTGCAGAGCCCACGCTCTCATTCGTCCGCCGAGAGAGCAACCGAGTTGGGGAAATGGGACGGAAGAGACTCGTTTTTCTCTGAAGTAATGATTTTGTATCCGTTTCTTTTTTTTTTCTCTTCTCTTCTTCACAGTGTGGGGACCCGTAATGAACAGTGGAGATAGAAAGCAAAAATACTTTGAACAAAATTTACAGCCCCAACCATTGAACACGTCTTGCGGTGAACAAAAGAAAACAGGCGCGAGGAGATATGTCAGGAATGGGAGATAGCGGGACTGTATAGGACGTTGTAAGGGACGAATTTTCGAAAGTGCTGGAATCCGCGCCCGGCCAGCCGCGTGAACGAGGAGCGCCATTTGTGCTATGGAGCGGTAAGACAATGGCGGTTCTGAGTACCACTTGACGTGTGGTTGGCGTCGCTTTTGTCACGCGGACAACTCGGAAGAAGGAAACGCGGGCCCTGCGGTGCTTACGCAAGCGGTGTTTCGTTTTATGGGGGGACGTCGGGCTTCGTGAGATACTCCATGGCATAGTCGCCAATAGAAAAAATGTACAACTACATAGATTCTTTGGTAAAAGATTTTGTTTGTAGTATGAACTAAACACGTAGTTAGATGGAGACAGAGAACGAATAAAAACTAGACGAGACGAGCG
Organism: Haemaphysalis longicornis; assembly: GCF_048455015.1. NCBI lineage: Eukaryota > Metazoa > Arthropoda > Arachnida > Ixodida > Ixodidae > Haemaphysalis > Haemaphysalis longicornis. Next base: position 81,679,028 of record NW_027526361.1, read on the forward strand.
GGACAAACACATCCTACGTTTCGTCCTGGTAATCTTTCTATGTAACAGTACAACTGCGCTCCATTTAAATTTATTCAGCCCATCACCGCAAGATTTCTAAGCGAAATGTCACAGTGATTGGAATGTAGTTCCTCTTTCCCAGTTTATCACAATCACAGCTATGGCAGTGCCTCCATCTTTCCTATCGCATTGCATGAAGATGACCGGCTCAAGGACTTGCAGGCGTCTTCGTTCTTGTTTACGGATCTATTCTGTCACCAGTCACCACAGCGTCTTAAAAATAAGTATAACCTTCAATTCACGCGCCCGCGACGTTGGTTGAACCTCCGCAAGGAGAGTGCCAGAGCTTTTAGTCAAGGCTATAACATTGAAAAGAGAAGAGTTATCTGCGGAGTATCCAGCTCTTCCCGCGAAGGCAATGCACTTTTTTGACTGCGCTTCGTTTCACCCCACGGGTGGTGCGAACGAGTACTGTATCGAGGCTCCAGCTAGCTCCATACCCAATATTTTTTTTCTTCTGCCGCAAAACTCGGTGCCGCAGTGCGGAGCCGATGCGTGAAATCGGTTCCCGCCAACGACGACGTGGCCTTGTGCGCAAAGCCGAGCCTGGGCCCGCGTGGGGCTCCCTGGTAGCGGCTTCGGTTTTATGACTCGCAAGGGGGAAAAGACCCCGGTGGCTGACCCGGAGTTCACGGGTTCGGCCGACCCGTGAGTGCAGTCAAGGGTTCGAAAAGGGGTGCTGGAACAGGCGGACGTCTTATACGACCGGGGAATTTTTTTTCTCCACTTTCAATCAGGAGGGTTGGCTGTTTCGGAATTTTGAGACACCACTGCTGCGCCTGACCGGGTCGGGAGCTTGTATTGTTATAAGCCCGATCGAGGCTTTCCGGCTGTCGGGAAGTGGAGGGGGTGGCAAGGTTGCACTTTTCTGTGTTATCGTGGAATGGCTCGAACGAGTGAAAATGGGATTGCGGGTGTCGCTTTGATCCAGCATCAGGAGCAGCCAATGGTTTATACTGCGAAATTTTTTGCATCTCTCTCAGAGTCTGGAAAGGTACTCCTTAATTATAATTTCGCGGGTACAAGTGATTTTCTATGCGGAGTAATGGTGAGCCGTTGTTTTAGGTCCCCAATAGAAGAACATGAAGATAATATGTATCGAAAATATATAGGATCGAAAATATATAGGAAAATATATATGTATATATGTATCGAAAACACACACACACACACGCGCACGCACGCACGCACGCACACGCACACACACACACACACACACACACACGCACACGCACACGTGCACGCACACGCGCACAAGCACACAAGCGCAAGCACACAAGCGCAAGCACACAAGCGCAAGCACACAAGCACAAGCACACAAGCACACAAGCACAAGCACACAAGCACACGCACGCGAGCACATACATACAGACAGACAGATTGACACGCAGACACGCGCACACACGCGTGCATGCACGCAAGCACTCAGCGAAAAGCAAAGAACGACCGTGCGTACCAGATTTCGGCGCACGTTAAAAATACCCAGGTGGTGAACATTAATCCGAAGCCCTCCATTACGGCGCGCCTCATCGCCTGCGTTGCGTCGGAGGGTTAAACCCTACCATCAATCCATCAATGAATTAATCAATCAATCAATAAAAACACACGCACTCACACACACGCATGCACGCACGCATGCACGCAAAACACACACACACAACCTTAGGGTATGGCGTGTGCTGAAGAATATGGCGAAGACCTATCAAAGAAGGAGGAGCTGTAACTGTGTAACACAAACCTGAAATTTTACTGAACTGACTAAAGTGCTACTGAACTGTCTGCAGAAAGCAAGGTTCCCCCACATGCCCCAATATGCTCCTATTCAGCACTATCCTAATCCATTTGGCTTTGTCTCCAGAATCTCGAAGTTTGTGTATCAAGTGCCTCCGCCGGGCATAGCAAGTGATACACCAAAATTCGCCAGGTTTTCGCTGAAGATGAGCGCTGCACTAAAATTGCCTGCAGTTTGGTCCACCGGCTCACTCACTGTGCGATGGACCTCAGACTAACCCGAAATAACGCAGGAATGTTATTCCACTACCCTCAAGTAACCGTCTCTGCCTTTCACTGCCGTTAACCACTCCAGGGACTTTACGATAGCTCTCGCATACCAGTGGCCTATCATGCCCGTAAGAAGCCCCCAAATGCTGGTGCATTTGCTGGAGATGGCGCTAAGCTCCGTCTCTAAGCCGCGGGGAATGTGATCAAAAGTTTGCTTTGAACGACAGCCGGCGTGCAACGCTTTCGGCTCGCAGCTTTATCCACCCTTCCCGTAACCTCAAACCACGAGCTTTGAGATGGCGTGCGAAGGGTTCTGTTTCTCGCTGGAGATTTTGCTCATTATCGTGCATCCTCACACCGCAAGTTAAGAGTGAGTGCCCGTGACGAAGGCTCCAGATGACCGTACATGGCGCAGTTGTTATCCAAATACTGGACCGACCCTTTTCCTGGCCGACCGCATCGTCTGCGGTTTCCCAGAGGAGGAGTGCGGGCCCGTCACGCGTGTTGGCACTGCAGATGACCGCTAATGAGCGGACCGCAGTGATCGAACGACTTTTATACGCAGCGCACACGCCAGCCGCACCCGAGCAAATTACGAGGGCATGAGGCTAATACTGCTAATGTTTTCTTTCAGCTGATCCCACTTCCTGGTCTTCGCTCCCCGTGACGACGTTTCATTTTATGCACCGGCCGGTCGATCACGGGAGCACTGCCCTTTGTGTAAATTGCTCACGAAAGAGATTTCCCCAAGGCTTACTCGATGGTCCCGAGGCCAAGCCACCAAGAAAGTAAAAAACTGCAGGTTTTTTACTTTCTAATTTTTCAAATATGAAAATACATCCGCATCTGGTCCCCCCAAATTGTTTGAACTAGAATGAAACAGTTGCACGAAATATGAACCTAAAATGCATTTACTTACTGTCTTTAATTATAACGTGGAATATATGATGACTCCACAGGAAGCCTCCTATTAGAGGAAGCAAGAACACCTGTGGACTCTCTTTGAAACGTCTGATGAAGTCTACCTAGTTACTTCCAGTTACTAAAATATCTTGACTGCTGCCTAGCTTTACCTAAAAGCCAAAATTTCAATAAGTGCTCGCAAGCTAAGCGCAAGTTTTTGGATTAGATGTGGTGGCAAATATCTATTGATATAAAATGGTAGTCACTACTTTGCGTTTTTTTTTCTGCAGCCAAATTGAAAACGATCGATTTTAAGTCTGGGTCTTTTTACATCATACTATTCCAATGCATTCTTGAATAGGGCCTAGCTTGGCTTCAAAGCACAAATTTTAAATGGTGCTCCCAAGGTAAGCAAAAAATTTTAGATGATATATTGTAGCAAATATCTATTGATATAAAATGGTGGCCACCGGATTAGTTTTTTGCAAGAAAATTGAAAAGGGTCGTTTTCAAGTCTGGGTCGTTTTAATATGGACCGATCTGAATGCATGACGGCTGCTCGGCCTCAATCACTATAGCATCAATCAATCAATCAATCAATCAATCAATCAATCAATCAATCAATCAATCAATCAATCAATCAATCAATCAATCAATCAATCAATCAATCAATCAGAAACTGTGTTGTCACTGAGCTGAACAAACGCTTACAATATAGTTGGGCCGGTAGCCAGAAGGGTACTTTTCCGTTCAATACACTTCAGCTTCATAATGACGAAATGATTATGACAATCATTTATGAATATAAAGTGAAATCTCCATCACAATGACGACCACCTTATTCTTTCTTCAACCTTGGTGACCGACTGCTACATCCCGTAGCCACTGGTATCTCTTAGCGTAACTTCGCTTTGTCCTGTAACGGCGCATCCTTCACCCTCAGGCTGCGTACGTCCACGCTCGCGACTCCTGACCTTTATTCCCTACTCCAAGGACCCGAAGCCCACGCCGGCAATATGTTTTGGGTGCGTGTAATAAACTGCCGGACTGCGCGTGATTGGACGCGTAATGAGTTGCTTCGCGAAAACGGGCACCGAAATGGACCTCCGCTTGTTTTCGAAAAGGTTCCCGTGCGCGTTTGTAGACGGCGCGGCACAGCCTTCAGACATGGTATTTACAACGACAAAGTTCAGTTTTCTCCCCTGGCAATAGCGACTTGCTACCGCCGTGTTATCTTTCGCCAGCGGGCAACGGTAGCTGCGTAAGAGTAATTTTTTTCTTCCGGGTCAAAAAAAAAAAATCCTCAGGGCACGTAGAGGGGCCACGAAGAGAAAATACAACTTTGGCTAAATTAAAACACTAGCCTTTGGCAACTTACGCAGCTCTATTGCAGCCACGAACGGCCTTTTTGATCCGAGAAAATGCGAGAAGTATTGAAAAACTTTCAAGTTCGCGCTACAGTGACGAGTTATGGGCAGGAGGGACATGATATGGCCCAGCACTAAACACATTTTTTAGTGTGCTACCTGCACGTTAGCATTGAAGTGATGCGATCGAACGGAACTAGAGGCCCCCCTACAATCTGCCAGTAACGTGTCTTAGCCAAGCGTTAGGTGGGCGGCCGCTAATTGCAGAAAAAATATTTTGTGACGTCATAGAGAAGTCACCGGAACGTGGCTGGGGAGGCGCCATTTCTTGGAATGTTTTCTTCAACATGCACATTATTTGTTGAATGTTTGCGATAAACTTGGGATTATTGCCATTGGGACAAAGCAGTCTCTTTAATGAACCAAAGTTGTAATTTGTGTTCATGACCCTTTTAAGCCCGCCTACTTGCTTTAAAAGCGAAAACATGGCTGTACTTTACAACTTCTTTACCGTGCCATCGTATCAGCTTCTCTTTCTTCGCTTTAGTCTGTCGTTTTTGGAGCGAATTACTTCGACCAGTTTCTTTCTTCTACTCCCCGTGCCAACCCGTTCAGGTGTCACGTGGCACGCGCTATTCTACAACAACTTTTACGTTTACAGCTCCCCGTTTTGTGAAATTTGTGTAGCCTGAGTACATTAGCTTCTCAAAGTTTCCCAATTCTGGCCTATCGCGCCAGTGGGTATGGGCATAAAAAAAGAAGGCCATTTCTTCGACCAGACAACTACAACAATGTCGATTGTTGCAGAATGCGGCACTTCAATTTTTCGTCCTAAAATAAACAGCCAGGCGTGCGCGTTAAGCTATAATAGGAGGATTTCTTTTCGAAATGAGTCAAATCCACAAAGCAGAACTAAGGCAAATAAAACTGCAGTGACACGAAAAAATAGGCGCCTTTCACCTAGAAAAGAGTTTCCAGCGAAATAGGTCGGATAATGCCTGGAAAACGTGTACGCAGATCGTACTTTGTATTAGAAACCAACCAGGTGATTTTGTGGCGAGGCTCAAAATGAGTGAAAATCCTTTGGCCAATGCGAGTGTGTTTTTGGCGTGTATTGGGGCTGTTTTGTAAACGTTTTCGTATGTTTTGTTTTTCTTTTCGAAGCTGGCCTATAATGGATTCACTCGGTTGGTGTGGCTGATGCGGATTCCTACATTCATTTGGAGAGCGTAGGCCAGGCCAGAAGTGGAGCGGCGAAGACGAGTTACCTACCGCCCAGCTGCACGGTCGTGTTCGACCTGTTGTCGCGTGCAACTGCTAACGCGGGCCAGGCACCGCTTATGATGATTGTGGCCCTGAGGGTGACGATGGCTAGGGTGTCGCTACAGAGCTCCCCCCTAGCGCGAAGCGCGGTAAAGTAACAAATGTAAATAACAATGCGCTAAAATGCCCTATGCACTCTGTACAGGTGTGTACAGAAGGGGCCATAAGTAATGTATGTCCATATTCGAGGTCCCTATGCGGTCGTGGTCAGTTCTCCTGTGTGTCGCGTGTCAATGCTGACGTCGGCCAGGCAGTACTGATGATGATTGTGGCGCTGAGGGTGACGATGGCGATGGTGTCGCTACAGGACAAAAGAGTGCCAAGAGTGCCACTGCTCTGTATCTTTATCTAATGACACTAGCCGAGCGCAACTGACAAGCCCGCCGCGACGACGAGACACATTGCATACCCTCCTCCATCCTCATTTGTAGTGGTTTACAACAGCTTTGCTGTACGTCCACTTTCACAGGGCAGGATGGCGACCAACTGTTTTTTCCTACAACATCTTACCATTCTGTTTCCCTTTCTCATTAAGTTATCCCGCAATCCTATCTTGTTTTGTTTATTGTTCATTTTGCCCCCCAATTTAATTCCCCGTGTTCTCCAATGTGAAGCCACAGATTTTTTTTTTCAATGGGAGAACAATAATTTTGATAACCGAGGCGAGAGCGTGGCTGAAGGGTTATGAAATTACATCGGGAAACTTTCTCGACAAAAATCCAGTTTTGGCAGATACGGTGCTCGACTGATGTACAGACATGTTCCCGCACAAAGATATCGAGGTCTGTTTCGCACATCAGAACCGGATAAAGGTGGGCTCCGTAGCATTAGTACGAGCAGAAATACACCCCTAAACAATAAAAAAAAACGAAACAGCGACAGACGCTCGTACGCCCTGACGTATACACACACTCCGAGCGTTCGAATTTACTGCTTCGGAGCCCACGCAGAGACGCCTTTCGAGATTTCTGTTCGGCGTCCCGAAATGAAAGTAATGGCCACGAATAAAAAGAAAAAAAGAACGCGCTGAGAAGTGGGGGGCAGCTTTCACGCCGGGCGGGTCGAGTCTGCCATCTGGGCGCGGTCCGAGAAAAAAAGGTTTATGTTTCGTAGAAGCGTGCTTTCGGAAACAACGTATAACTGGATTATCTACGTCTCCGCAACGGAGAAACGTTATTAGGCCACGAGCCAGCAAGATACAAAAAATTTAAAAAAGAGTCCGGGGTCAAAGTCTCTCCAGACTGTGGCAGTCTCGACACTGTTGCTGAGAAGCGGGATCTTTTTTACGGGCGAAGACCATCAGGGGCTCATCTGTAGGCGTGTCGTCTCGTCGACGTCGTTCGTCTCGTGTAGTCACGCTTGAAAAGCAGCAGGACACTCGTTTTCCAACGCCTCGCGCAAGAACGCTTCGTGCTTCAGACACGAGACTTTTACAGCAAAGCTGTATACCTCTACCCCCCGCGGTTTTACCTCCGTGGGAAAAAAGGCCAAGGCGTTAAGAATACACTGATACACTGAATGATTCGGCCCTCGTGAAGGTGCACGTTAGTTGAGATGGGCCGGGATTTTTTTGTTTTTGTTGTGGTTGTTGTTTCTGTTTAAGATATCCTTGCTGCTTTGTCTAAGCGATTGCCTTCTTCCGCGCTTAGTTTTCGTCTTGTAGCTAAGGTTCAGGAGCAAGCGTACTAAGCGAAATATTCAACGCCGGAAGCAACAGAAAAGGTCTCTAAATTTTCCGCCAGCCTCATACATTGGGCAGGTTGTTTTTAAGTCATGTGGTAAGAACGGACTATCCCTCTTTCAAGGATCGCGAGCCTTGCAACACGTGCTATGGACCTTCGTTCTTAAACAAGAAATAAAAATAATTGCGAAAACTTTACTTATTGCGGAGGTTATTTACCTCGCACTTCTTTTGGCGCTTTGACGTGCAACAAGTATTCATCGCTATTTTCACACGTTTGTGTTGCTCGAGAAGTAATCGTTTCTGTTCTTAGAAATTATCGTGGAATTGCTCGCCATCTTACTGAGCGAAAATTCTGGAATAGTAAATGTGTTCGGTGTCCCTTGTTTGTAACTTCCGAAAGCTTCCCGTAACCCTCACATCTTGTTATTTCGCCTACTCTGCTTGAGGCAGGTTAAGCATGGCACAAGCACTAATCTGTGGAGACGCTGGAGAGGAGGAGGGGCACGCAACTTTATTGTGGGCAGTGGAAAGGCCTAGTTTTGGCTGGTATGCTTCAGACGACGTCCATGATACCTTGGCTCTTACCGGCGTCTTAAGCCTTGTGAACGGCAAGCTGCTCAATGTCATGGTCCTTGCTAGCAGCACGGTCTTCCACTACTCTTTGCTGGTGGTAGTAAATGTGCCATTTGGAATGCTAAAACTGTTATTTGTATGGTACGACATTCCCAGAGCATGTGTGCCGAACTCGCAAGCTGAGGGCAGTGCTTGCATTCACCTTCTTGAATGTTTGGGTGCAAGTGCGTGTAGCGGACTTGGATTGCGTATGTAGCAGACGCCTGCATGCTACTTGTTGTTCTCTGGTCAGTGAAGTATCAGCTGCAGGGTATTTCCGTGTTTCGCCTCGGTATTGATCGAGCGCGCTGTGATAGTTGCAGACGCGATACTTGGTGTTGTCGGTACGGTGCACGACAGGCTGCTGGGGCTCTCGGTATGTGAATGCTCTAGCAGGAAAAAAAAGGAATCTCAGCTTAGGGAATTGTTGGCCTAAACATTGTGTACGTCTCGATGAGGGTGGGAAGGAAGGAAGAAACAGTACAGGAACGGCAGGGAGGTTAACCAGGGGTTGGTCCAGTTGGCTACCCGGCAAATGGGAATTTGGATACGGCAATTGAAAGGTAAAGAAAGAGCAGAAGTATAAATGGTGGTGCCTGAAATACTAGTGCAAAAGTGTAGCGGGTAACTACACAAAATATAAGCTCTTACAGTCTCTGCTTTGCCGTTGCTTGTTCAATGTGGACATAGAATGTCGGGGACAGCACAGCGCCATCCGAGTTTCTTCGAAGCTGTTTTTCGTGTACATGTAACTGCAACTTAGTGTCAAAGGGAGTAACAGGACGCGTATCTCGTGTGTCCCGTGTCCTTGAAAGAAGTAACGGTGCACAAAATAAGCGCAGGTCCCGGTCCAATGGAGGAAGTGGAAAACCCCTGATCCGTGCCTTCACGATCGGGCTACCTCGGAAGCGCGTCGTGGGCACAGTAGCCACGCGTTCGGAGTGCTTTTGCGCATCCATCAAACGAAAGCGGTGTTGTAAGTGGGCATGCGGCGCGACCTTCAGCCGGGCGTGCATTTACCGACAAGCCTGCAGAAAGATGCGGGCGCACACGCTGCCTTCTTGAACCTCACGTGCGTGCGTGCGCGCTTCCGATCGTCACGTCGCCTATTTTGGCAGTAGGGCAGATTTCGAGCTCAGAATTGTCGCATGGAGTCCGAACTATGGCTGCTCAAAGGGAATACTTCAAAGACTTCCTACCTCGAAGCCGCGTTGATGCGGCTTGTTGTACGGATCGAATTTTGGGGTCACTGGTTACATTTCAAGGAAGGAGGGAAAGGAAAGCACCTTGCAATCAGTTTAATAGCGGATGCAAGAAGGGCCGTAGTTTCGAACAAGTTGGTTGCAAACAAGCTCGGCTATCTGAAAACCTTGTCGCCTCCTTAGCCCGCCTACAGATTTTGGAATGGTTTTTGTTAGCAGACAAGGGGGACTAGGGAGGGGGAATTGCGGGATTTGGCGAAACTTTATTTTGCATTTTTTGGTTAATTAATTAGGCTGACTCTCCGGTAGTCTTTATCGTTTGAAGCTTCTTGGTAGCTGTTCGTAATGACCGGATTCGTCATCTAAATTTTGGGTTTGCGGGTTGGGGTCATTTTATCATATTGGGAAATTTATTCTTGGCGTTCGACCACGGCGCAATGTGTGCACCATGCAAACGTGTTGAGGAATGGGCCTAAACGGACTAAAGAATCCTAATCACTGCTCCAATGGCTGTAATCTTAGCAAAGGCTGCGGATACCATCTATGATATTCGGGCGCGCCCCGATTGGCATACAGTCGGAATAGTAAGAACGGCAAGGTCGCCTGTATCAGTTTAGACTATTCTGATAAGCAATTGGGAAGCTCTTAAGCCAAAAGAACGCGTAATGGTAAAAGGGGCCGATCACTTCTACCGCCATCCAGGAACCTTTAAATAGCTTTTTACAGTTTTTACCCTTTAAGACGGCCTTTTTGCAGGTTTTGTTCAGGATGGCTCAAACCCGACGCTCCAAGAGTTCACATAGCCCCAATAAAATGGGAGCAAGTTTTTCTTCGCATTCTACAAGCCGTTTAACGGCCTGCCTTTGCCTCTCAGTGCTTCCTGCTGAGACAATTCACGAAGGGGGCTCTTGGGGTAACCAATTAGTCAGTGGCTACAGGGTTCAAGATTATGTTCACGTAGGCAGACATGCGCTGCCCGCTGCCCAATCCAGGTGCTGCCGAAAAATAGGAATTGATTTTTGAGCATTACTCTGTCGACATTTCATCTCTGTTCAATTATCTCAGCACGAGCCCTGTCTCCCAAGAGTTGACCCCACACTCTTCTACATATTACTGCTCCAGTCTGACTCCACCAGCTTGGACGAAATTCTCTACCTCTGCTCGCTGCCGCCAGTACGACAGACGACATTGCCTACTATCTCTGTGACTTCACGACGTTGTACCACGACAGACCCTTTGAAGCACTTTGCATGAGAAACGCTTTGCGTCTGGCACTGTGCATGGTCCCACTGCACCCCAGCGGCCCAAAAAGCAAGGAAGGCATCGTGCCTACTTGTGAACTTTGTCCACTGTAACGGATTGACAAGGAAACCCTGCGGGGGCTGTGCTGTCCATTAAGTTATGAAACTCTCAAGGGTCTTCAGAGCCAGTCCCTCCGACTGCTTCTATACAACAACAATAAAACCAAGAAGAGCAGCTCCACGTAGACGCTGCGTGCTTCAGACTGCATGCTCCATCAGGTTGCATGCTTTTTACAAACGCCAGTCGAGGAAAGAACGGCGTTCAATCCTCTTAACGACGCGGGGCCAGCGACTCCGCGATGCCAGACGGCAGTAAAGCTTAGCCTTCTGCATGCGGCTCAGGATGTCTCGGTACTGTATAGGCCACGGCTACCTAGGCCTAATGGTCTCGCTTCGAGGCTGGAACTTAACCAGCGAGAAAACTGTGGGGTGGCCACTAAGGCGCCTTTCTCGTCTTTGCGCTTTCGTCATATGTGCGCACCGGCCGAAACGAAACGAATTGCCGTCGCATGTGCTCGCTTCTTGCCGCGGCAGGTCGCTAAACCACGGGTGTGCCCTACGGACTTTCACAACTGCCGAGCTTCTCGCAGGAGGACGAGGCCTAGGCGTGTGCCTGCGCGTGTTTGAACGCTAAAAGGCTTTCGACGTTTTCTTGAGCGAGAAGGGGAAGTAACGGGCAAAACCCGCGAGTTAAAGAGCTTACGCCCCGGTGGCAGGTCGCGCAGCGCTGTTTCTGCTCCGCGTCCAGCGTTTTCGTTCTCGATCATTGCGAAGACGCATGACTTCGTGCGCCACCAGTTGTGCTCGCCGGGTTCCTGTGTTTCTCGCGCTCTCCGCATGCAAAGTAGACCCTTCGATACTTCTCTGCCCGGTTAGGCCTGAAAAGCGGTTTTGTGAGCGTACTGTGTCGGGGTGGAGAGAAATAATGCGCGAAAGAGGTACGAAGGAGGAACGAATAATGTTTTGCTTCCAGTGGTACGCTTTTTTTAAGACGCGCTTTACTCGGCGTCCTTTTAGAAGTGGTAGCTCTGTCAGCGACAGCTCTTGATGGTAGCCTCCTAGCGTTTGTTTTCGGCGTGCGCTCGGAAAACTCCCACTCCAAACGCCTAAAGAAAACTTCACTACACGATCTAAAGTAACGAAGAAAAGCCAACTTATGAGGGAGGGCGGTATGGTGGTCTAGTTTTAACGCGCAGCAAGTTCGATAAACAGGCTTTCAATGTGCGCGCGTTCCCGCTCACTCACACCGACGCCGACTCAGACATACACGCCCACACAGAAAGCTCGTAGGTGCAGTGGTTTTCTATAACCGGACACTGTGCTAGCGCATAATCTGGCGGACGAATTCTCAGAGGTGGAGGTTAAACAAGAAAAACAGTACTACAAGAGTGTCTCAGAACAACGCTAAGGCCGTTCCTGTGTCAGAAGACAGACTCTGAGACATGATGTAGACGGCTGTGCTGGTCAGGACGTCCCGAGGCGATGTTCCGCGGTTGCGAAATGTGACATGAAAGTGTATATAAAAACAAGCTACGCGACAGAATAGATTTCCGGAGGCTTGCGAGTTCCTGTGGTGATGATGACTTTTAAATACCCCCCCCCCCTTTCCCTATCTTGAACAACAATACCGCGTTTCGTGCGCGTCACCGACAGAGGGGCATACCCAGACATCTATTATTCCTTAATGACGCTGTGGCACTCCCAGTATTACAATATGGACAACTTCATCAGGAAAATGACAAATACATTTTTTGGTTATGATATCTGCAGTTCACACGACTTGCGCCGCGCTGGCATCCATCCGATGGCGAGCGCTGAAGCGGCCCCCGGAAGAATGCCGCTCGGTTATTCAAAGTAAGCCTGGCTGTTCCATTACTGGGGGCTCGCAGGAAAGCCTGCAGGTTGCGCACCATGACAGACGCCGTCAGGCATACCGTTTCGACAGTTCCGAGGCTGAAAGAACAGAAAGAAGACAAAAAAGTTAAATCAGTCCCGGTTACAGAGATTCTTGTTTCTGCTCCCACCAACATACGAGTGAGTGCCACAGGAAATGTAATTCCACGTGCGGGGTGCAATTCACTTCCGCTATGGCTGCGGGCTAAAATGCTGTTCGACTTCGTCGATCTATCACTTCCCGGCAGCGGAGAGAGGAGGCGAGCGGAAATTCGGGGCTGGCTGCACTCCGCCGGCCCACACACAACCCCTTGGGCACAGCCGCTGCTGGAGCTCGGGGGCCGCGCTTCCTTTCGTTGGCCGAGTGATGAAGGGTCGCAGAATGCGCAGAGTTCGCTTAGCGAATTCTCTCGGCTATACCCCCCTCTTCAGTTTTTCGCAGGGACCGAAGAATGGGACGAACATAACGAAACAATATTCCGGGCCATCTTACCCCCTCTAATTTCGAGTTTGTCGTGGTGGTGGGTGGCTTTCTTGTTTATTAAGTGCGAATGCACTTCTTAAGCGACCCTGAACCTGCGTCCACCGGCGATGTCCGCGCTCGTGCGAATGCTCGTGCCTGGCCGCTGACATGACACATACCCACGTGGGGGATTGGCCAGGAATCGGGCGTGAGAAGGGCTAATGCACCCGCTTAAAGGAGTACTGACACGAAATTTTAAAGCTGAGATTCGCTCTAGCAATCAAGTACAACGACAACACAAATAGGTGTCTGTGAATAAATGCATCTTTCTTTCTTTGTAGTTGTGTGTGTGTGTGTGATCTCTCTTTCGCGAACTTTACCGAACCGCGCAAATTCAACTCGTGCATTCGCACTTTCACATTCTTCCCCTCGGGGAAATGCGGGGAATTTTTCATTCATAACAGTTTGTGTAGTTTCCTCCTTTCCCCTCCCTCCTTCCCTCCTTATATATATATATATATATATATATATATATATATATATATACAGTGCGATAGACCAGAAAGTTTCTGTGCGGCTGCTTGGAACACTACTTTCTCTACTCGAGTGAAAACTTTGAAGTATTGTTGAGCTGTCCCATGCGATCGTTGAGGACACATGCTTGAAAACGTCTTCTTATCTTCCTTTTGCCAACGCTATTGTCCTCGTGTATTGACGCCGACTGGCGACGACGATATTTCGCTCGTTGTCATTGTTATCCGGGGAGGGGGGGTCGGCGGCTACGACGACAGCGGCGGAGACGATCTCGGACGCGGTGGCATCCGAGCGTTCGGGTTAGAGCCACCACGCCACGCCTCGATAGGCCAGCAGAAAGCGGGGAGACGCGAGCAACCAGCGCCATCGCCCGCGGTCTCGCTTTTAAGGAAAGAAAAAGGCATGCGGGAAGGACTGCATCGGGCTATTGCCGCTACTGCTATTGGGGCGGCAGGGCAACCGAGTTAGCATGAAGAGTGGTCGATTCTGTCTCGTACTGGAACATCTCTCTGGCAGGCTGCGCCTGCTCAGGCGTCGACAAGTTTCATGTCCATGCAGGCCACATCCTCTTAGTTTTAGATGCAGAGCATCTGATTCACTCGCCTTGTCCCTCCGGCGTCGTCGTCGTCGTCGTCGTCGTCGTCGTCGGCGTTGTCCACCCCTCCCCCATTCTCCTCGCCGCGCCAGCTGCGCTCTCCACCGCTCACCCCCTCTCCTCTCCGATAGCGAGCACTCTCTCGCGAGGGGCATTGGATTGGATTCAATTGGATTGGATTGGATTGGATTAAAGTGGATTGTGTTGGATTGTGTTGCGTCATAGCCGCGGCACGTTGCGTCATAGCGGCGGCAGACGCACTGGGGCCGGCGCATGTGCAGTACTCTCTCTTCCGCGGTTTCCTCTCCTCCGGGCGCGCTGCGCATATAACCGGTGTGCCGTTCTCCGGTGAAGCAACATCCACGCTTGGCTCAAACACCTAGAGTCCACGCCGCTTTACAAGTACACCAACGTCGTCATCGACTGGGACCGGCTACGCCAACGTCGTCATCGACTGGGACCGGCTTACGCAGTCCCCTCAACGTTATGCGCGCTATGAAACGCGGTCCCTTCGCCGCTCCGCCTATGCGTCGCATCTACACAGGGGTTCCCGCGAGGGGAGGTGGGAGTTTTTGTTTTACTTCCGGCCTCTTCCAGCGTCTAGCTCTCTTCGTCGTTAGCGCTATCCTGTTCGCCAGGTTCAATGGCCTTCACAGCGCTGCTGCGCTTTTGATAGCTTGAAATATTCAGCGTTACTTGTTGGGCTGCACAGCCAGTCGGTACATTTCTACGTGTCGTTACGATCTGGATGACAACGGAGAGAATAGGCAATATTGGGTGGAGGGTTATAGGTTCACGGACTTTATTTCTGGCCTGATAGTTTATGAAGCGCTGTCTATGATGAATAGGAAGACCTCAGTCTAAGCTCGGACTACGCATGAGATCGTTGTTTTGATAAGTATCATGCTTTTTATAAGGCTATATAAAAACAGTTTTGGATAGGCTACAAAAAAACAGTGTTTGAAGAGGTTAAATTGGTGGCTGGGAGTGCAGGAGCGAGAGACGTTGCATGCGTCATTTAGTTCGTCGTATTTCAGGATGCATTGTTCAAGTTTGTCAAGTGATGAATAAACTATATGTTAGCTGTTTCACCGATTCAAGGCATCGAGAATTATAGCACAAGTAAACTGGGCCCAAGTTGAAAATAAGGTTTTGTGCCAAATCTCCTCCCGCTCCTCGACGTCCGCCTCAGTAAAGAAACACGAATTGATTACAATGGCGTTGGTATTCTAACGCGCACCGGAAATATCCCCGGAGTGGTCATTGTCTGCATTTTTCACCTTCGCAAACACAGCCACATTTGGATTGAAAACTAAAACTGCAGGAGGGAGAACGATAAGAACCTTTTAAAAAAGCTAGAAGCATGACATATCAATTGCTAACTTCCTTAGCATTACGTGACCCGAATGTTCACGAGGGTAACGATGGTGAGGGTTATACAAAAATAATGGTTGCGGAAAATCTTTTCAACAATTCGTGGTTATTTCGTATCTCGAAGCAATTGATAGAACGAAAAAAGAACGCGATGGTTCGTCATGAATGCATTTATACACACGCAAGCATCCACATACGCATCCTGAATACTCTTCCGGTTAACGTGAGGAGAGGGTGATAAATTGTTTCGGTTGAGAGGAGAGAACGTGACTTCGCACACCGCTCGGTTGTTTCACACATGGCTGTCACAATTAGCAGAGAAATCAGATACCTCTGCCGAATAGGTTCAACTTTTTGTCACTCTGCATTCAAAAATCTACATACATACAAATTGGCAAATCGTATAATAACCCCGCCCCATCGATCTCATACACACACACACACTCATGCATGCACACACACGAGCACGCAAGCGCGCACAAAGAGCGGGTAATTGTATGTACTTTAGTGGATGGCCACACAAAAAATACGAATGAACAAACACCATTCTCACGGCGGCTGGGTTCTTCTGCATTCGATAATTTCGTTACGTCGCAGCGAAAGCTCCCCATCCCGATAACGTTTCCCGTCTGGTGGTGGTGGTGTGGGATCAAGCGGGGTTAGCCTGGCTGGATATGCCGGCAATTGTTCCGCCCAAGCTCCTCCTAATTAGTCTATGTTGGGGTCCTTTCTCCACGAGTTCGCCAGTTTCGTCTCATGAAGCTTAGTAGAAGGCGGGACACGTCTCTGCGCCGCATCCAATGACAGCTTGGGAAGACGATGTGGTTCAGGGTGTTGTGTGGGGCTTCCAAATTTCCCACCTTATTGAATATTCTTTCTAGAGAGTTTTTATCCTTCGGTTCGGCATATCTTCAATGAAAACGTATTCAAAGATGGTTTTATGCTTGTTTTCCTTTTAGTAATATGCCTTTTAGTTTTATGATTATGCTCAGGGCTCAACCCGAACAACCAGCGTAATTTGAAACAACAGTGATATATAAATGTATTCTCACGAAACAAAAGGCGACTCTGAAGCTTCGTTATATTACTACCAGCGGCGTGCAACCCCCCTCTACGTCACTTTGTCGTTTCAATCGAGCGTAGACAGAGCAACTAATTATATAATCTTCACGCTTCCTGTTTACGTTTCTATAATTGCGACGAAGCCGTGTGACCAAAGAACATGATTAATTTTTCAGCACCGCTGCAACACGTGGGCGTTCTTCTCGTGTTACAGTGGCCGTAAACATCGCACAGGGCGTTAAATGCACTCTATATTCTATGCATGTTTGTCTAGTCGCACACCGCGTGCGGGCCGTAGAAGCTACAAAAACGCGAAAGGAATGCCGAAAATTTAACGCCCAGCAGCGACCTCGGGGACGCTCTCTGCCATCCTTCAAAACTGAGCTGTTTGCACAAAGCGGCCCATCTGTTTTACCGCGCGGTCTCACCTGGGCGGTTGAAAAGCTCCGAGCTCGTAACGGAACCTTTTTTGAGAGCCGGCTTGACGAATGACACCGTCTTGCACTGACGCGTGGCTCGCCCGAAAAGCCCCGCCTGACACGCGAAAGCAAGGCTTCGAATGGCATTTCCCGTGCGGCTCGGACACGCGTTCCCCATTTTGTTTGCTTCCAAGGCCTTATCGCTCAGCGCCCATGAGGAACAACGGCAGTGTTCGACAGCCGTGAAGCTCCGATGCGCCGTTTCCTGACGAGCGTGAAATCCGTGTCGTTTCGGCCGCACTTGGCGCTCGTGACCTGGCGAGCAGCGCTGGCGGAGACCGCTCGTTCAGGGACGTCTCCTCCGAACCAGTGCCTGCCTCCAGCGCTCCTCGTGCTCTTCTGCTCGACAGCTGTTTGATGCATCGGCCTCGACAAATAGCACTCGCCGTTGGCACCATAAATGCGGACACTTTCGGGGAAGGGCGCATTCGGTGCGACGGACAGGTCTGGCCGTGCAGCTTTGCATATTTGCAACCGCAGCTGCCGCGGCGCGCGACCGGTTCTGTCGAAACGGAACAGTTTGTTGATGTGCAAGGAAGGATATTCAAGTCTGTTTCTGGAACAGGGTGAGGTTAGTGTTGATTGCCTTGGGCTAATTGTTCCCAGTGCCTATTACTTTTGACAATATAGTGGAAAGGCAAACCGTCGTCTTTCAAGGAAATAGAAACAAGTTACAAAACCCCTTGGAAGAAGGAGCACGCGCACGCCACACAACTTTCATGACTTAAGTAGAAATATCTGTACTTCCCTTCTGTAACGTGGCTCGGCTCCCAGACTTCATAAAAATAGCATTACATAAAAATGTACGCGTTAGTGCCATATGATGTGGGAGTGGTCGTTACAGCGCTACAACGCTGTGTTACCGTTCAACCGAAGTGACCCTTACAAAAATGGATTTTGAGTTTCAATTCTTTTCCTGTTGAGTTTTAATTGAATCAACAGAAACTTAATTCAAACTCAATTGGCTATTGAGATGTGTCAGTAGAAACTCAAAAGGATTTGTATTGAGAAAACGCAATACAAAAGCAATTGACACCAGTCTATTGAAACTCTTTGGAGAACCAATTGACAAAACTCATCAGGCTGAAACATACACTTTGAAGGGCTATTTTTTTCAGCGCTGCCCACTGTGTCTGCTGAATTAAGACTACTAGGTAACTTTTATGTTTTTTTATTATACATTGACATTTCTATTGAGTGCAGTCAATAAAAAGTCAACAAGGTTTCAATGGACAAAACTCAACAGAATATCAAATGACTTCGTTTAATTGAAACTCAATAGAGTTTCTACTGACAAAAATCAAGTAAAATTGAGAGTCGAGCTAGTTGGTGCTACGTTGTTTAAATATATACCAGTGTCCTTCTTTTCTGTCCATGTTTTATGGTTCGAGCTTAATTTTCAAAGCTGATAAAACTCCTTAGGCCAGTAGCCTTTACCAGCAGCATATTCGATTGATTGATTGATTGTAGGGTTTAACGCGCCGACGCAACGCAGACGATGAGGCGCGCCGTAGTGGAGGGCTCCGGATTAATTTTGACCACCTGGGGATCTTTAACGTGCGCCGAAATCTCGCACACACGGGCGTTTTTGCTTTTCGCCTCCATCAGAAAAGCGGCCGCCGCGGCCGGGAATAGAACCCGCGACCTCGTGCTCAGCAGCGCAACGCCTGGCAGCATCTTCGCCCAAATAATAATTATACCTGCTAAGTGGGGAAATCAATTATATTGGACAATTTTTGACTGCATTTCCTCAAATACTGCCGCAACATGCTTTGCACAAAACAATGGAAATAAACATTGACAAAACTCTAGTGACTCATCTCTTCTGGCACGTGACTCCCGCGGAATCGTTTCCTTGCTATAGCAGCGCATTTTCTTCTTTATACCTTAGCACGCATTGACATAATGAGTGAGCAATCTCCACTACTGCTGCTAAGCTTCCGCTTTAGCGGCAGTGGACATATTCGAAGTCAGTCTTCCGGGAAAGTTGGAGCGGAATCATGAAGCCTGCATATCTCGCCGGGAAAAAACGGAAAGGCGGGGGGGGGGGGGGGGGGGGGGGGGGAGGCTACACATCTCGGGTCCCAGTTCTGGGGACAAAAAAAAGTCGTCACTCCCCCTACCTCTTTTCACACATACAATGCTGTGATACCTTGTGTTCCGGGAAGGTAGGTGGGGAGGAGGTACATTTAAAACGCGATTCAATCTGCTACATCTACAAAAGGCATATGTGACATCGCATCCCAGTGCGATGATTCAGTGTTTTTCTGTGGAGGCACGATACTTACAGCGCTGTTTTGCGGAAATGAATACTTATCTCACAAACCCAAACGCACAAGAATATTCCAGTGACGAAATTGTGCCTATAAATACTCAGAAAAAAAACAGCAAAACTTTGGTGTAAATCCCTAAACTTCGAAAAAAGAACAATTAAATTTTTGTACACAGCGAACTTTTAAAACAAGCGAACGCAGGCTTGGCCTCATCGTCGTTCACTCGTGAACTTCATTACTCCAGTTATCACTCGCGCACCCCGCCGTGGTCTGAGCCCAAGGACGCGAGTTCTATTCCCCGTCATACATAACTTTCCTTGAGGATACCGTGAACTGTCTATGATAACAACAGTAGAACAGCAATGTGGAATGCAGAGAATTCCACAAGGAGCAAACGCGCATCTACGCTCTATTAAAACAGGTGAAAACAGTTCTTTCACTGCAAAAGAACTCCGTACGCCAGTCCAAGGCGCCGCCGCTCACACGAACTGAACGAACGAACAAACGAAGAAAACAATGAAGAAAGACAAACTGAAGCGCTGATTAACAACTCATCTTTACTGCACAGGGTCACAAAAAGAAAGAACGAGCCTGACACTGCTTCACGCCACTACAAAGAAAAAAAAAAGAGAAACCGAACAAATTAGTGGGCTGGCGTGCCGCTTGTTACACTCCGAACCGCTCTCTCGCTAACGATGTCAACACGTCCGCGGACTACGTTTCTCAAACACAAGCGCCTAGCAAATATCTTGCGCCCGCAAGCAGATCAAGAACTCTGAAGCTGTTTTCAAAGATTGGACTTTCCAGAATTCTTCCGTCCTCTCTCCTGCTGCAGTTCGCCGAAGCGGGCGCCCGGACACAAAAGACGTGCCATCCACCTCCACACCCGGCGATAACCAGTTCTTTTGGTTCCTCTGGCACCCTCCCACGCTAAGCTGAAGTGACCGCGCTGTCACGAATGTCTAGTACGCGGCGTTGCCACTGCCGCTAGTGGCGCTGACAGCCAACATTGCGACCTCGGCGGAGTTCGGTTATCTGCAATATAATATTATTACTGCTGCTAGAGGGGTTGGTAATAATTCTATAAAAGATTATTGTAAATATTAACATAGGACTCACAAGCCGCCGTAGGTTTTTTTGATATCTCGTGTCAATGTTTTCACGCTCAGTTTTCACAAGAATGCGTAGCTGTGGCATAGCCATCGCAAACCGACTTGAAACCAAGCCAATGTCGCTTGGTCGCAATCCCGGATGTGCGGGGTCCGGCGTGGTGCGGTCGTGCGGTCGTTCTCGCTGTTCTGTGCAAATTTATAGCTTTCCTCGTGTTGTTGGCGATTTATGTGCCGTGTGCGAATCTTTTCAACCAGCATCGAAGGTCAGACATTGCAGTGCAGCTGGCGATACATCGAATTTATTGAAGGAAAAGCCATCGTATGCGCTCTTCTACCGCCGGTGAACATCCTTTGTGTGTCGTGTTGTTGTTTGTGCGCTGTGATCGTACGGTGAAGAAGCTTGCGAAGTGAGGTGTTACCATCCCTGTTAGCCACGCTATGGAATCCGTCAATTTCACCACGCTGGGAGCCCCGCTGGGAGCGACGTTGTTATAAGGTAAGTTCATTCTTTCCGAGCGCTCCTGTGCAGTGCGCGTCAGGCTTGTCAAGGGCAAGCGAGCACGCGGCTTCGGAGCATGCTGGCGACATCTGCTGATAGCTGCTGGGTTAGAGATAGCTTGCCATTGCGCGTGCGTGGATCTCGGACAGGCCCTGGCCGGTCGTCGTTCAGCTTTGGCCTCTAAAATTTGGAGACACCACCACCCGCAACGGGTGCTTCTTTTCTTCGTGCCAGCCGTGAGCGGTGACGCCGGAGATCAGTGCGTAATTTGACGCGGTGCATTATCACCCCAGGGACTTACGTAATCGCACAACAGGTTCGACGGAAAGCCCTGCAGTGAATTCTTGTTGCGTGCTTTCCGTTTGGTGCGCTTGAAATGCAGAAGATTGGCGCTCGTTGCTTTATGCGATTACGTAACTGCCTGCGATAAACGCGTCAAACGGCGCGTCTATCTGGCCTGTCACCGCTCATGGCTGGCACTGGGGAAGACCAGTGCCCCTCGTGGGTGGTGGCGTCTGCAAATAACAGTGGCCCATGCGAAATGACGACCGGCCCGACCCTGTCCGAGATCCGCGCACGCGCAATGGCAAGCTATCTCTAACCCAGCAGTTATCAGCAGATGTCGCCAGCACGCTCCGGAGCCGTGCGCTCGCTTGCCCTAGACAAGCCTGACGCACACTGTACATTTCATCATGACAAATGTTGTGCAGACCTTCCTGAATGGCGATACTCACGACTTGGTTATTTGTCGGTATATGAACAGTGTTTTTATTCCCGCCGTCTCCAGATCGACCTAAAGGGTATGATTTCACTTCAGCCTTGCAAAAATACTGTACGTAAGTGTAACAAATTGAAGGGGGAGGCTATTGTACCGGCACACAACATTTTGACATCAATCAGTGTTTTATTGTCTTCCGCGCTGCTGTATTGCTTTCGCGTGTTCTATATTTGTATGTATCTTAAGCTAAAGATCTAACAAAACCTTTGAAGGCAATTGACGAATGAATAAAATCCCAGATGCAGTGCCGCTACAGAACGGAGCAGCAGCCATGAATAACCTAGTACGAAGTGTCATAAAAAAAGAAAGAACACCATGATGAAGATAAATAAAATGTTTGACGAACGAAGTTAACGAAAATGAAAAAAAAAAATGAAAGAGGTTCAATCGAACAAGTGCCTGTCGGATCAATAACAAACGCACGAATACTGTGCCATGCAAGCACACCTGACAGCGCTAGGCTGAGAGGCAGATCTACCAGTCACAAACAGGATAGTGTGTTCAACCAGTTAGGAGACATGGCGGTAAAATATACTTGCAAGCTAAAGTGCTGGCAGCCAGCAATATATTTGCGTATTAATTTGAATGATTGCTTGGAGAAAGAGCGTTCCCTGAGTGCAGAGCAGTGACAAATGTGGCCTAAACCGTACTTCATCCCAGCTAAAAAAATAATGCCCAAGAATATAACAAATTCATTGATTGCTTTTGGAAAATAGAGACTATGTATCCGCAGAAGGTAGGGTTTAAACCCAAAACATCTTTACACAAGTCTGATGTGTTACCTCGGCACCCTAAAGGCAAGCAGACACTTTGGCTTTAAAACCAATGCAGAAAAAAACCTGCTGCGTTAGTAGTAGTTGGAAACAGACTGCACACTGTTGTCATATATTAGTCTTTTACCACTAAGTGCCAATTCTCTCCATGTATCTCCGTGAATTTCTCATTTGCCAATTTTTGTCACAGGTGCTAGGCAGCTTGCGCTAGAACATGCACAGGCGTCAAAGTTTCAAACTGATGAATACCAGTTTTGACTTAAGCACTTGCTCGACTTGCTAGCGTAAATTGAAATTTGTCATTGCTTCTAATCACAACCTGCTGACTGCCTTTCTCGGAGCAGTTTTGAATAAGTTGGGCTGAATGTGGTGTGAGTAATAGCAAAATCACTGAATAACATTTTGGCTGAATGTGGCATCAGACGTGCCACTGACTGATGCTACACCGGCATTGCGCGAGGGCTTAGTCAATCTGTTTTGACAGATGTTCTGCCTCTAGGAATTACCCAAATGATTGGTCGGCATGGTATCACTATACTGTTTTAGTGCTGCTAGTGTATAGAAAATCTCGCCAAGCAAAGGGATACAAGCTTTTAAATTATTTCTCATTTACAGAAACTGATGTTTTTCCCCTCACCAAACAAAACTGTTTCGTGTTCTCCTTGTGTGTAAACTGGCATTAGACGGCCTTGTTATACTGGTATACCCCTCTGGCATTGTTATGATGAAGGCAAAAATGTGGATATACCCATGTCTCATATGATCCCTTTAAGCTGCTGCTTAGTGCTACTTGTTTGGTAAACGTACTGCAAGGCACACACCATACTTCAGCGTTACAAGAGTGTAAAAGACTGCGAAATTCAAGTTATGTATTTTTCCTGTCACGTTCTTTTTGCCACGTTTTTTTTTCCATCACGGTTCATGTATTTTTTTCCACTAGTCGGTAAGCACAAAGTATTATGTGCTCATCCATTCATAAAGCCATTTGCGATGATTGCCTGATGTAGTAACTTTAGATTACAGTACCATCTGATCCTAGTTTTTTTTAATCAAGGCTTGTTTTGTAAACAAGTTCATGCAAGTTGACAATTTTCTAATTTTGTTTTACGAGATTTCAAGCATTAAAATTTCAAAAAACAAAATCCACAGGTTCACAGGTATGCTTTTGCACAGGTTTGGGGTTTCTCCTGTCAGGTAGTGGCTCTACCAGTCTTTATAGGCCTATTTGGATTTCTTTTGGGCCTGAAAGATGTGGAAGACACGATTACGGACCCATGCGGGTGATTTTTCGGCTCCCTGCCGCCTTGAAACATAGTCGTTCCTGTAGATTTCAGGCGCCTTAATGCGGAAGGCATTCAACTAAAGGCATTCCACTCCCTACCAATTGTAGAATTAATTGATGCGGCTAGCTTGGCTTACGGCATTAAAATCTGAGGAAAGCTTATACATTTGTTGAACTGCTATCTCCCTGCTTTCCAAACATACAAGCCAGGTAACTTTTAAAATAGCCAGGTACTTAAACCAGCATGCTTAATGAGAAGGGATGCAATCATCATTTCGTACTTGACTGGTGCAAACAAACAAGTCTGTTTCTTGTATTTTGCAGGCTACACAGTCAAGTAGGCAAGTGGACCCTGCGAGGCTCCAGCCCTCCCGTGATGCTTTCGTGAGCAATAAAGCAAGCTTTGCCATGCAACACCTCACTATTTCGCCTGCTCATTGGACACCTTGACGACAGTTTTTAGAATGTTTTTGCAATATTGAAGCAGACTTAGTATATATTTAGTACAGTTAACTGAACTTTACTATGCAATTGTTGAAATAACTTGACAAAAAACTAACAGGAAATCAAACGGGCTGTCTTGAATATGCTCAGTAGGTTTTCATTTGACATTTCTCAACAGGAACTCAACAGGAAAATGAATAGAGAGTCAACACAGACTCAACTGGAACTCAACAGACTTTTCTCAATAGACTTTCAATTGACACGTCACAACAGGAACTCAACAGGAAAAGTGTATTGAGACTCAACAGAAAGTCAATTGAAAATCAACAGACATGTTGACTATAGTCAATAGACTTTCAATTGAAACTCAGCGTTGAGTTTCAATTGAAACGCGGCGGCCAATTTTCAACGAGAACTCAATACAAAATTTCTATTCAAAGTCAATTGACTGTCAACACAATGTACTGAGTAAAGTCAATTGACTTTCAATTCAATCTCAATAACCATTTTTGTAAGGGGAGACAATCAAAGGCAGGTAGTTAACATGCATCGCTTGAGCAGAGCGTGAGGCTTCTCTCGAATAATAACACAGGGCGCCAGTCTGTATTCCCTGCTTATATGCGCAAACAAGTGCTTTAAGTACAGTTATCTGACAGAAAGATCGATGTCATTAATATTCCCAGAGCTGCACGGCTGGGTGGCATGTGAGCGCTGTGTACCGTCAGATGAGCTAGCAGCAGCGTCACCTAAGCCTTTCTTATACGGTGCATAGAATTCGATACCGGTGCCTCAAAAGCTGATTCGTAGAGCACTAGAAGTCAGAAAATGTGTATGCCAGCTCTGCACTCCATTCCACTATCGCTGACTCTTCCAGACCTGCGCGGCGCCGACAGTTAAGCCCATTTTCTTCTTCGTCCGACAAAGCAACAACATCGTTCTACACGCACTGTCGGGTGCCTCTCCCGACAGGCGTGTCGGGCTATGTTGAACGCCGGGGCCGAATACGCTCGTCGAGCGAATTCATCCGACAAAGTTATGCTACACGGCCATCCAACACGACTTGGCTAGCATAGATTTTTTGCCGTCGCCGCTTCATAAGTCGATCCAGAGTGGTGAGCGAAGCTGCCGACCCAAGCCGTCGAGCCAACTGCGGCATCGCCGGGCATACACCGGTTTGTGAGACGCGCTCCAATCTGCTTGCGTCTACATAAACGGTACGGCTGCTGGCCAATTACGTCTAGGGAGATCAACATAGACGCACTCAGTACGCTAAATTCGTATGTTCTAAAGGAAATAGACCCATATTTTCTCAAATTATAACAATAGCTGGTTGAACGCAAACAAAATGTACTGTAATATCCCATGAGCCAACGACAACGCTTGATTCAAGGGATGTGGTCGGCCCGACACTGTTTTCGGGGTGCTACACCCCAATTCAAACGAAAACGGCCGCCCGACATGGCCCCGCGTGTTGGATCCGACACGTCGCATCCAATATGTCGGATGAAGAAAACAGGCTTCACCTTCTTAACATACCAAGACAGAACGCAAACACGGAAAGAAACTGTTGTTATACTTTGGGAGGCTTCTTGTTGAGAAGGCATGTCGTGCTTAGAGCGATACAACGGACTGGACTGCACACGTAAGGGTAAGAAAAGACGGGAACTGAGGGAGGAGCTTCTATATTTCCCTCACTACATTTATCCATCATGTTCGGAGAGATCAGGCGGCGTACACCGGAGGGGGAAAGAGGCACCATCCGCTTGAGAAGCGTGCAACGATACTGATTAGCGGGGACGACTGCCAAGCCGCATGCCGTGACCGTTCAGGTGTGTTCTGGGTCACGGCAGCGGTGAAGTGACAGCTGCTTAGTACCTGTCAGTTGCGTCAATTCTCGTTGCGTTCAACATCGTGCATTCCTTCGCTCTCTTTTGCTGTTTTTTTTTTGTTGTTGTTTTGTGCGTGGGTGCGACCTAGCTGGGCACCAACGGTACATTTACAGGTGCAGTCAGCAACATAATGCTCGTTACCACAAACTTACTCGTTACCACAAAATCAGTCTGCTTTTGTATGCTCCTGCCACTAAACTTTTATTTACGAATAGATTTCAAATACTGAATCAGAAAATATCCGAGAACATTCGCGGAAGATAGGATTCCAACCGGGATGTTATTTAATTGGTCTTTTTCGTGTGTGTTTTTAAACAGCTGTGCTTAAAAATAGTTTGGATGCCTTTTTGGAGAGTCATCTGATTCTTTCAGTGTAGCATGTCTTCGCCTAGCAACTGAATTCCACTAGATACTGCTGCCGGGGAGCAGAAATCAGAAATAAAGAACCTTACACAACTTAGGCAGGAGTATCTAGAAAAGAATATGTGTTTTCGGTGAAACTAGTTGTGGTAAACAGTTTAAAATTAACGTCCGTCTCATGATGTTGTAGACAAGACAAACTAATTTTTTGCATCCTAAACGTCCCCGCTTTATGCTGTATGAGCCCTACATTTTTTTCCTGGTGAAGTGCGGATAATTTCTTGAGCGCTCTGGGGGATGACGGGGAATTAATCTCTTTTGTACGAGCTTCCTTGATCTCGGAAATAAATCCATCCGCTTGAAGGGAGAGTCGGCGAAGTACGGGTGAACGTTAAAAAAGCACCGAGCAGGCGTGACCAATGGCCGTCGCTTTCGACGTCAGCGACTGCCGTCGTCCAGCGGCGTATGTGTTCATAAGCGAATGTGCAGGCAGGCTGAAAGCTGCTGCTGCCTGGGCGTATGCAAAATCCCATTAGTTTAATGGAAGGACCGCGTACAAATTTCGGCGTGCGATTACCCCAGCCACGGTACCAGACCTCGAATGATCTGGCCCGCGCGCTCTTCAAGCGGACACGCAGAAACGTGGCCCTACCAACTCACAGCACTGTCCACTGCGACGACCACCTTTGAAGAAAAAGAAAAAAAAAACAGAGAGGACCCAGCACAGAATAAAAGAGACACATTTCTGCAGGGCAAAAAAAAAAAAGGAGCGCCGCCGGAAGACATTTTTTAACGTTGTATGCACGTGTGGTTACAGGCGCTCGGAGGGTCTGGTTTAGATCCGTCGGCTTCCCAGAAGGCGGTGGATCATCCCAATGCAGCTATTTTAGCGGGAAACTAAGCGAGAAACGAGAAAAAAGCGAAGGGTTAGACGACGACCGCTTTTCCTCGCCATAATTTATAGCCCTGAACCTGTCAGACGCCGGCGCTCAGCCCAGCCTACGCCGGCGAGCGCAGATTTTCCGTGCCAGACCCGTGGATCGGAAACTAAGGGCCGCCCTCTCGGCCGAGCAACGAGGAACCCCTCGCGGGAGCGAAGAGACTGCAAACAAGGGATGCCGGGCAGGCCAACTTGGCCTCGAGAAATACCGGCAATGACGGCGCTTCTGGTCAAAAGGGAATTGCGAGGGGCTTGTAGGTGGTCTCCGGTCAGAAAGGTCGAATGCAACGCGGATGCACATTGTGTACAAAAGGTTATGTACGGGTGCTTCCACCTGTGCTCGCACATTTCACATGACCTTGAAGCTGTTATTGTTATACCTTTTGCGCTGGTTCTCTTGTCGTGCTTTTTTTTTGTTTGTTTTTCCTTTGCGTAAAAATTTTTTGCCTGCTCCCCCCCCTCCACCCCCCTTCCCAAGAAACCTTTCCGTCTTTCCTCTTGCCGTAGCAAGTGACACTATAATCATAATTTGGTCATCTGCGCGTCCGTCCGTAAGGCGTGACCCGCTGGGCTCCATAGGTACGCACATAAGCCATATTGGCCACACGCATGACAGCTGCACAACCATGGCGCAGTACGCCTCGTATCATGTCTACGGTGAGGTCCGCTCAATTGTTAGAGTGGTGTGTGCGCAGTGTGTGTGCACAGTGGTCCTATTTAGGGCCTTCTAGTAAAGATTGATTGATCGTCGGGTTGAACGCGCCGACGCAACGCAGGCGATGAGGCGCGCCGTAGTGGAGGGCTCCGGATTAATTTTGACCACCTGGGGATCTTTATCGTGCACCGAAATCTCGTGCACACGGGCGGTTTTGCTTTTCGCCTCCATCAGAAAAGGGCCGCCGCCGCCGGGAATCCAACCCGCGACCTCGTGCTCAGCTTTTAAGATAGAGCAGCTCTCCGACGACGAGCGACGTCGTAGGTAGACGCGTTGTTCGTAGAGTGTGAGATAGTTAATATCTTTAATAATAACGAGAAAAATTTCTGATTCTTGACGGCTGGGATCTCGCCCCGTGGAGAGAACCCCATGTCCGCTGCGCCCAGACTGCCTTCCAGGCACTCTTCGCCAAGGTTTGCTGGCATCCAGTGTCCGAATCGGCCAGACGATTCATCCACTGCTCATGAGAGGGAGAGGGGACGGTGGTTGGGGGTTGTAGGTTAAGGGTTACTGGCACTCGCATGCGGGGCATTACAGGGTGCCGCGCAAGGGACAGAAATTCCGAAGGGAGGGATACTGAGTGGGGTAGATAACATGCAAGATGGTGTTCTTAATATCGGCAATCGTCTGCAAGCTCGTGAGAGCGGTGGTTTCTTCTCTGGATAGCCCAGTATGAGACACAAAGAAGTGTTATCTGAATATACTCAATCGGAAGTTTCTGCGATTTTATGTCACTTGATTTCGTGCAGCCGTTCCTGTTCATTCACGATTAAGAAAATAAATGAAAACACAGGCAAAACGTTTCGGCTACACGCTTAGATTGCAAACTTTCACATTTACGTGACAGTTGTTTGGAGATGTGTGGGTGCCTTTGAAAAGGTGCTAGTGAGTCATCCATGTGTCTCGGTTTAATTGTTGTTACTTGGGGTGTGTTATTATTTTCTATTAGAAGCTCCATAACGGTACAGAAGACCTGTTTCTTCATGCCGCTTAGTTTGCCGCCTTTCCTAATTTCCCTGCTTTATAAGTTGTCCCATGGTTACAGGCAATGCATTACTAATTGGTTACGTTGACAACTTTATGTAGCCATTCCTTATGGTTATAACAGCAAGAGAGTTATAATTAGGTATAAAGGCACTCTTTTAGCGCAAAGCCTTATTAATCATCTGTATGCGCCTCATAAGTGAAAACTTCCGCTTTTGCTGACTGTACACAGTGGGCGTAACGGCACGTGTGTTTAATAGCCAACAGATATTTTTAAAGACGATAGTCTTTCATGGGCTACTTAAACGCGGAAATTTTGGTCTGTCTGTCCGTCTGTCTGTTTGTCTTGTAAGAATAAATTTATTATAAAAAATCCTGGTATCAATGATAGAACGTAACAACCAGAAACAAGTAAATAAGTGCAGCGCCTGTTGTTATAAAGCTAGCACAGCCCGAAGGCTGCCAGTTACAGACACATACAGAAACACACAAAAAATTTAAGTTGACTGTAGACAAAAGTTTAACATCCAAACAATTTAGAATTGCTTACAACCAAAAGATTAACATGCGAGGGAAACAAAGATACAAAAACTCTCGCTTCAAGAATGCAGCAATATACGGAACAAGGTTGGTGTTAATGTCACGACGAGTACTGTAGCGCAATAACACCCAATTCTAACACCAAAATAAATTGCAACAAGTAAAATCACGAAAATCCCTAAGGATTTAACAAGCCGGCCCAAGTGAAACCGAAGCTGCACAATTGTTTTATATACCCACACCCAAATCTAAACGTCTAAGACCCGGTGCCAATGCTTATACTTGTCAACATTGTTGAATAAAAACAAAACATTACGCACCTATAAGGCAGGGAATCAATACATGAGTGATATTTGAAGTGTTCCTTTAATAATAAATTCACGGATGCTTGGTTTTTGCGATAGAAAGTAAATGCTACATCAACTGCAGGACACCGTCGCCTGCTGTTGACTGGGCTACTATAGGTCCTTGCTGCATTTAAAAAAATCAAACGGCAACAGCAACGAAAGGTTCCACTAGTAAGGTTACACGTTCCTCTTGAAACGCTCGTGGAGTAGGGCAACGTGGGTCTATAAATGTTGTAGTAGGGTGCCTCGTTTCACGCGTGTCTCCGCCGTACGGCAGCGCTGGCATCGAGGCACCCGACTTGGAGTAGTGAAACGCGTTAAATTTAAATTGACTTGAACAAACCTCTAGCGTCTTATCTTGGGAGGAATGAGACGGGAGAGGAACAGCATGAGAGGCGAGCGGGAAAGAGAATGGACGCATTTACTTGGCAGGGGTGGACATTTGCAACGAAAGAAGCAGATACACGGCCATTTTTTTACTTTACACTTATCTCTGCACCCAAGGAGTTTGTTAGACTGTACGACGAGAATGTATAATTCATCATACCGACCGGACTGGGCTACCCGCATTTTTGTTGTCGCGGGATAGTGTTGTAGTAATTATTGATACAGGGCTACAATTTCGACCCTCATATTTCTTGGCTGTTCATGCTAAGATGCATATACCATAGGTTTTTGTTCCTTCAGTATAGGTCTAGTCTCAACTGTTTCGTTTATTACTGCTCGAAGTGCTTCTTTTAAAACGATGAAATCACAGAAAAATTACCGGAGATAGATACGATGAAACCTGGTGAATTCTAATAGCTTCGTTGTATTTAAGTCTGCTTCTAAACCGTATGGCGTGGGTCATACTCCGATGATCCTCCGCACGCGGCTGCCGTGTAGACGGCGCCGGTGTGAGGCAGGCAAGAGACAAAGGCAACCGACACCAACCTCCAAGGGGGGTTTATTCCCCAAACCTCCCTTAGCTGGCTCCGTCTTCTCGGATCCCGCTTTGCTCGAGCTGCCGGAGTCGTTCGACTCCGCCGCTACCGGTGGACGATGGTCGGTCCAGTCTAGAAGGGGAAGGCGCCAGGTCGCTCCGCCGCCGCCGCCGAGCGCCGCAGCCGAAGTCTTCGCTCGCCACAGCCGCCTCCCCGCCGTAGCTGGCCGAAGCGACTCCGAGCTCCCCGTCCCAAGCGCGCTGGTGGCGCCATCTCGCGACGCGCAAGCGAACCCCACTATTCTTGCCGTCTTGTTGCGCAATCCCGCGCAAGCCGCGCGGCCTCTTCGAGCGCTGCCGCGTACAGGTCGGCATCGCGGGCAGCCACAATTCCCACAGCCGTAAAAAATACTTGTGATGTCCCTGGAACGCTCGTTTTCCCCTTTTGCTTGTGAGTTCCCGGAAATGGTTCGTTAGGCTCATTGGACATCATGCTTGTGTATTTCTTAGGGAAAGTGTACTTCATCGTGTATTCAACTGAAACTTACAATTTTCGATCGAATAACTAATTCCTGCAGTTCTGCCCGCAATAATGTTTGGAAAAAGAAAACTCGTGCATGTAGTATACCGTCTTTTGCCGCATTTTCTTTCTTCTGCTCTCCTTCGTAAGAGGCGGTGTTTCTCTTCCTTTGTCCCACGTCGTCTGACTGGTGCATAGCATCCATGAAATATGCTTTGTATGTTTGGCATGGAAAGCCAAAAACGCAACGGCTCTGATCCCGACTTTTCGTTAATCTGACAGGCTATGTCTTTATGACCCGATCCAGTCAAACACAGAAGAACTTTTTTTTTTTTTTGATTGTGGGGTTTAACGCGCCGACGCAACGCAGGCGATGAGGCGCGCCGTAGTGGAGGGCTCCGGATTAATTTTGACCACCTGGGGATCTTTAACGTGCGCCGAAATCTCGTACACACGGGTGTTTTTGCTTTTCGCCTCCATCAGAAAAGCGGCCGCCGCGGCCGGGAATCGAACCCGCGACCTCGTGCTCAGCAGCGCAACGCCTTAGCCACTGAGCCACCGCGGCGGGTAACACAGAAGAACTACGGGACATGGTATATCAACAGGTTTCAAAGCCATGCTTCAGTATGGATTTAGCTATGTGTACGTATGGTTGGATGCAGCAATCCCACGCGAGCTGTCGACCAGCGGGCCATTGGAAACGGCATGAAATTAAAATCTGCATGAATGAGAGCTGTGAAGGAAACGTGGCCACCGTTAGATTCCTGCCCACGAAAAGAGTATCGATGAGTTGGACAATTCCTGCCATGATGAGCCGATGACCTGCCTGCGGGTTTACGCTAGCATGATAGTGCCAGAAATGGATTGTTGTACTGGTGAGGAAAGTGATAATATTAGCGATAACAACAATAAATAGAAGAAAGCTTACATTTCATATTCCGGGGCCGAAGACATACGTGTGCCGGCGTGTTTGTACAGCGTGCAAGCTTCGTGGGGGTGCACCTTGTCTTCCTCCGTAGCTCTTTCCTGTCATTGGACAATGCTGCGGATGGTTCCACTAGCGGGCGGCACCATCGCTACAGTTTGATTTGAGACTCGCGGCCAACACGTAAGTTCCCAGCCAACAAATGCGGAACGCAACAATGGCAGTCGATCTTAATGTACACGTCACGCCTAAAAAAAAGGAATCCCCCCTCCTTAAAGCCGTCATCTTCGTCCCTCTTTCGACTAAGTCATCTTTGCTAAGCTCCAAGTTCCCTGCCTGCTACGTGTTCTTTCGTGCACTCTGGATGCCTGATTGGCCGACTGTGGGCGAGGTTTATTCTGCGAGCACAACTGCCTGCCTGTTGGTGAAATTGTGGACGCAAGCGTGCTTGCCGCCGCATTGAGCCTGAAGGCCTCTGACACCTCTTCCGCTCTGGAGGCCTCTTCCGAGCCCAGCCCACCGCACCGACCGGTGCCGAGGAGAGCCTCCGACGGTGCGTGTTTAGCCTGGGGACCCGAGGCCCTACGGCCCGGGCGAAAGCATAGAAGGGGCGGCCCGCAGTGTTTAAACAGGCTTTCGCCCGCGCCCTGCAAGAGTGTTCTGCTCCGCCGGGCTTTGGAATACAGGCGCCTATTTAATCCGTGCACTTCCGAGAGACACCGCCGTATTATGCGGAGGCTTTCTTAAGCTCCTGACGGAGCCCGTTTGGGCCCTCAATCTCCGAGGGAATTTGGGAAGATGCAAAGAAACAAAGACTTTCTCTCAGCGCCTTCATAACTTTTTGTCGTTTTTTTTTCTTGCGCCTAGGCCGTATAAGCTGGAACTCCGTGGAGAACAGGTGGTGTCAAATTGAACCAGGCGTTTCTTGAAATAATGTTGCAGTTTAACGAAACCTTTCTTTTCGGTGACTGGAGGAGTAAGAACCCTTCATTATCACGCCAAATGTGAATAAGCTTCTGGCGGTAAAGTTAGCAATAAGGCGTGCACTACGGCAAATGGGTGACCTGCAATTCAAAGTATCCTGTGGGGAATATAAGGGGATGCTGCACCACAGAGAGAAGATGAAGGAATGAAACTACGACCACTGGGCGGTGCGTCAGTTAGTCAAGTATTTCACTTTTACTAGTTGACGATAGAGGCAAAGTGTTTTGTCTGTGCAAGATACCACAGAATAAGACACGCTCAAGCGGCCAAAAATTAGTTTTTTTTTTTCATTATCGTTCGAAGGAAATTCTTTATTGCATTTGATTTGCGGAAATTTATTTAGCTTAACATACCTTTTCACCTCTTGTTCCGAGTTAAAGATATCCGCGGTTTAGCTTCTCCTTGCCGCAAACGAAACTTTACAAGATTGCGCAATGGTTCTTGACGAGGCAACAATTGCTTCTACCAATGTATCCTTTCTAGTCCCGTTATAATAAAAAAAAGGTACCCCACGGTCCCAGTAAAAGCATATCTATGCTCCCATTATATCCGCACGTGTACACTGTGCGGCAAAGGTAACAAGCGTATTCTACATTACAGGCTTCGCCTATTTTTCTCCTACATTTCCCACGTAATGAGGTCACTAGGAAAAAAATAAATAACCGCCTACACCATGTCTTGTTATTCAGTACGCACAACATTTCGCGAATAGTTTGATTAAATTAGTTTCTGCCACGACGGAAAACCAGAAAAATGGTACGCTATTTTCTTGTCCTTAATTTAGGCGCAGAGGAAGAGAGCCTTGTCTGTATTTAAAATTGACATAATTAGGCTTACAACATCGTCAATGCTCCAGGCTAAACCAACACTGCTCTGACAGTCTAAAAAGTTTTTTTTTCTCCTTTCTTCAATTCTGCGCTTCTTGAACGCCATCCAAAATGGTTTGAGACACTGCCGGGATTGCTTTTTGGATCACGTCTCGAAGCGCAAGTGGCCGTTGGCGAGTTTCAACACAACCTTCGGTAAAACGTACTCGGGCATGTCGGTATACGTCTTCTTGAAACACCCCAATACCAGCAAGCATAGAAACGTGCGTCCACAACCCAACTTCGGCAGTGTCGACGAAAAAGTGACTTAAGTCTCAAACAGGAAGATATATGAACGCAGAGCCCTTCTAAAGTTTTGCTGTCTGGCCTTCCGTTTTGCTTCCAACGATGCCCGCCACCATCCACAACTTCTGGCTACTCAGATGCGCCTATGGGCGCAGACATTCCCCTCTGGCAACAACGGGCGGCTGATTGAAGGCTGGCGCTGGCGTACATGGCTTCAAACATTAGAATGGACATCACGTATAGAATTTGTGGATACCTCCTCGGCGAGACGCCGCGTGGGCCGGGTGCATACCCGTTCGGAGCTTTCAGTACGAGGATCCACCGGCCCCGGGCGCTAAAGGTTGTGTTGTTCGCCGTCATCGGTCAAGAGTTCGCGGCCCTTGCACTTTCTAATTGGCGCATGCGGGAAGATGGCCCGGCTCGTCGACAGAAAGCAACTTAGTGCGAAAACTCTGCCCCTCCCCCTCGCTCTTTTCCCCTCCTCGCGTGCCCTCTGCGCGTGGAACAAAATCAACGCCCTTGCGTGGGGCATGATCGACATCTTCCGCCCATCCCCGCTCGTCTCGGCTGTTTTCATCCACCCGTCCCAAGGCGTGAGGCGTGCTTTTAATGGCACGCCGCTTCGTATGCCTGCCGTCAAAGCTGCCACCTAGGGTGTAATTCAACGTGCGTTCACTAGGAAAGAAATTGAAGGGGAAATATACGGCAGAAACATTCAAAATTGGCAAATATGGACGAATATTCTTCGTCTGCGTTGAAGGCCAACGGCTACCGAGAACACTGAGCGTACTACAGCGGAAGGAATAGAGGAGCGCCATCTACAGGCGAAAATGCATACGACGGCATGGGGGGACGACGACACTAAGTCTGATGAGCAGAAAAACAAAAACAGAAATAACGATAAACAGAAGGGAAAACAGAAGGATAAAAAAGAAATAGACGAAGGTAGGGACGATTGCATCGAGGAATTGCAGGTTTTTCTGTAGTGGCATCTGGCACGAAGCGCGCCAGTGCCGCACCAATTCTTGTTGCATTTTATTTCTTCCCTATGATCACATTTCGTCTTCTACGCCCTATTTGCATCATAACGGCGATCAGCCAAGAACGCCAACGAAGGCGAAAGGGAAATGGTGGTTCGTCATTTATTGATCTTGAAACAGATATGATTTTTCAAGTGCTCAAAACAGAGAAAGAATGTGGAGAAAAACCTTCTCTGCGGGTGGGGACGGATTCCACGACAAACAGAATACTGGCCTGGTGCGATACCAACTACGCTTTTGGCGAGGCTGTGCTTTCCTCCACGTTCAGGGATATTTATGTTATATAATTGGTTCCTGCGCATGGGGTGGCAACCAGCAACGCTCCCTCAACTAGAGGTGAAGAAGACCTTGTTTTTAAACCCCGCGCCATGACTCAAGCGCCTACAGAGTGTCAGAAGCGCTAGACATATTAATGGCGCCAAGACTGCCTTGTACAATAGGCTAGGTACCATACATGCACCTATATGTAGTGACAATATGTCAACAGCGTGGGTACACGTACTTTAACAAATTGCAACCGACATGCTGGCCCTGGTGAGCATGCAGCAACAAAGGTGGTGGCCTCCCTCAGTTTTCACGAGATCGTCTTGAAACTGTGAGCCACACTTGTGAGAGGTCCAAATGGTAAAATATCTGCACGGTTATGATTATTTTGACACGTCAGCAGTACTACAATTGGTTTTATATTAGGCGTACTACAGAGAAATTTGCAGATACATTCCGCCAGGCGTGCTACGCGATGAACTAGAATGAGAAAACATTGATTGGTTGATTGTGGGGCGTAACGCGCCGACGCGTCACAGGCGATCAGGGGCGCCGTAGTGGAGGGCTCTGGACTAATTTTTCGCGCCTGGGGATCGTAAACGTGCGCCGACATTTTGAACACACGGGCATTTTTCTTTTCGCCTCCATCAGAAAAGCGGCCGCTAATTAGAAAACGTATTCATGGCAGTTACACGGTGTGGAGCAAACGTGGTTTTTAATGAGAAATTACTATCTTGTTTAGCAAATCTAAGTTGGCCAATTTTTCCTGGTTACACAATAATTCGGCAGCCAAACGGGATACAATTTCTTCTAATGCAGGTGCATTACGCTATGATGCCCTTCCGTTATGAACATTCGGTTAACGGTGATAATGAACGAACAAAGTTGAAGAAAGAAAACTTAAAAAAAAATTACACCATGTTCCCGTGGGGAACCCTGATGTGGATGCGAAGCATCGTGGCGGTTCCGTGTGGTTCCATTGTGTTGCGTTATGTTGAGGGATGTGGTTTTTACTAGCGCCACAGGGAATTCCGCGTCCGGGTCCACACCGGTGTCAAAGGCACGCAAGTGCTGTTGTGTTACGGTGAGTAGGCGGTGGTTCTCGAGGCGCCGAAACTCGTCCATCATGTTCTTGTCGATGTTGTCTCTGTGGTAGAATCGGTAGTCTCCATCAGCTTGGGTGAGGTAAAGGTTGTTGACATTGGTGCACCGGCTGAGAGAAATGTACACGCCCTCCTCTTCGCAGCTTTGTCTTCTCGTTCTTCTTCTTCGGCGGTTCCCCTACGGGAAGGTGACGACGGTGGTTGAACGAGAACCTATCTCGTGATGGATTCTTTGGTTGGCCAATCCCTAGAGGCATCCTGCCACAATCAGCATCAGAGGCGCTGCGGACGGGGCTGGTTGAGCTGCAAGGCGCGTGGAGCTTCCCGCCACAGCTTTCCCACGGGAAATTCAGCATCCCCCTCTAAAGTTTTCAGTTCGTCGTTTCCGTTGACGTTCAGCTTCGCGTGCCTTCGTTGTATCAGTAGCTTCTTGACGTAGTTTGAATGAGTCAAGGACATAAGGCGCGTTTGTAGCATTTCCTCCTGTCCCGGATTTGTAGCGTAGTGGGAAGAGCACCGCGTACCTCCCGTTGCGGCCAGAGAGTCGTGGGATCGAAACCGGGCGCCGCTAACTATTTCTTTTTTTATAGTGTAGTATCGCGGAGCTGCTGGTGTAAGGAGGAGAGTTGCGCATGCGCAGTGAGCGTGTGGACGGCGCCGCCATCAACGACGCAGGACCAAGCGAGCCTAAGAAATGCTCCGCATTTAAATTATTAAAGCAGAATTGCGAGCATGGGAACTCTTTTAACGTAACTGGGAAAATACGCGTACTACCACGCAGACGTGATAAAACGTTTAAGAGGAATTGGCACGAGACTAATCGGGAAGCCCTTCCCCTCCACATTGAAACCCTCTAGAACTTGGCACAAGGAAGCAGCGCAAAAAAAGTACAGAGATATACTTGCGGAGATGACCTCAAACACGGAGATAGCCTCACAGTTCATTGCCAAGGGATGTGGTGTGTAGTAGCCACAAGAGGTCTCAAGCAAAGCGCTAAATAGATGGAGTTTCTTTTTTAACGCGCGTTCTATTCTCTTTCTGTTTTAATCCCTAAGAATTTTTTGCGTGTACACCGGAGCACCAAACGTGGGACGACTTGTACCTGCCTCCCCGTAGAAAAAGGCGAAACTGGGGCAGTAAACAAATTTAATAAATACAGCAGTACATAGTAGATTACTTGTCAAAGAAAATGACGAAAAATCAAAATTAGAAATGAACGACTCCCTAGCCAAATCTTCGTGTAAAGAAATTCAGAAGTCATAAAAGCGACGTAAGAAATCTTCAGTATTAGTTAACAATTCTAAGAAATTCTGCAAAGACCGTTTCTATTTTCTATTGTTTGTGTTTCGTGTGTCGGTCCGCACTTTGTTAGGGACCGTTACGAACTTAGCCAATTCTTCGTGTGAGAGTTTGTAGGGCACTATCAAGGGTTCACGCGCAAGAAAACGGCGTGCTACAAGGGGTAAGTTAAGTTGCACTCTGTTCATATTTAAGAACTCCCTTCGGAAGGCATTGCCAACTACAAATTCTTATTCACTGAATGTATACGACGTCCAGATATCCTTTAAATCATGTAATAAGTCAATCTCAGTGTCCAAAAACTTGCCAGCTGGACAGACAAGAATGCTGTGTAGACAAGACAATAATGGTTTTACACTCAACCAAGAAAAAAGTACTTGTGTTGTGGGACCTGTCCGTGGGACCTGCTAGAGTGGTCCCTGCTAGAGCTGTGCACGGGCCAAAAATTTGGGCCCGAGCCCAGCCCGGGCCCGGTGCTTATCGCAGTAGGCCCGGCCCGACCCGACGAAGAAGGCCGACGGGCCGGCCCGGCCCGGCCCTGCCCGAGACCTTAACCACACGGCCCGGGCCCGGCCCGGCCCGGCTGCGTGTTTCCAACCCAAATACCGTAGGGGCCCGCGCCTGATTGGGGCACGTTTGGAAGCAAAAACTACCTAAAGGCGGTAAAATTCATCGTAAGGGAAATAATAACAGGTAAAAATTAAACAGGCAAAACAACCCCAATTAAACTTAACGATCATGCGCTTATCCCTACCGCAGCTGTCCTTCGCTCAGCTACATACGAAATAATTGAAACTGACATAAAGGTGACCGAACCGCCCAACCTAAAAAAAGATGAACCAAAAAACCCCCCACCACGGACAAATTAGTGGTAATGTTGAAAAATATTCAAGAAAAGTAGCCGAAACCGAAATGGCCCAAACCACTGAAAAGTAAAAAAAAAGAAAGAGCTGGAGGTCACCTAAAGTCAACAAAACCACCCGGCATTTTGTGTAGAATTTCATAATGTGCCATAAATGAATTAAAACAAGCAATTAAAAATAGAATGGCACCTTGGGCATTTGAACCTGATTCTTGTGATTGCTATCCAGAAATGGAACCTATATGCCAGGGGACCGGCCGGTTCGTGTTTGTTGAACAGGGTGTCTACCTGCTTTGTTGTTCGTCCGTATACGTTTCTTTTTCTGAAGAGTATACAGGGCTGTATCACTCGGTTCCTTCTTTTTATCGAGACGCAAAGTACACACTTGCATTTATGCACATTTTATAGTTGCCGCTTTACTACGTTCTATACCGACTCATGTCGCTTATCTATAAAGTTTCAATCATATTAAGTGTTACAGTTTAGGCGGCTGTTGGCGCATTTAAACCACCCTAGTCCCCTGTTGCGCTTTTCCTTTCGTCTTCCTCTGCCGGCCACGACGCCCGAGGGCACAGGCCACCTCCTGCCACCAGCTACGCTCGCCACGATGTTTTCCCGCCGAAAAAAAGAGCAAAACTAAAGTTGAATTGTCACCTCAGTCTTTCACAGCTTCACTTTTATTGGCTCAGTGAAGGAAACGCAACTCTGAATAGGACACTGCTACAGAGAACAGATGGAGACACAGGTTTCTCTAGCAGTGTTTGCAGTTCAAAGTGTTCCATCTTCAAAATTTGTTTTCACCCAAACTTAGAGGTGGAAACTAGTCACGCTGAATTGTCATTCGTTGTACTTCCCTAGGCGGTGTGTCGCTGAGCCGCACGTGTTGCTCAGTTCATCCCAAGACATGCAATTGCAGATCTCTCACACTTACCGGCTTGCCTTACGCCCAAATGTGCCTCAGGGCCTAACGATACGTCCCGTGGAATGTAAAAAGAAACCTGACCCGTGCTTTTACCATGTCAGCAACATGTAGCTTCTGTGATATCATAGCGCCGTCGTGTGTGTCTCCTCTTCTGTGTCCCGTCTCTAGCGCTACTTACGATGATATATCATAGAAAACCTAACTATTGGTTCACTGCACCGGGCCAGCCCGGGCCGTCAGGACGACCCGGCCTGTCCGAAGCATTTACATTTCGGCACGAGTCCGCCCCGGGCCCGGGTGAAAAGTCGGGTGGCCCGAGCCCGGCCCGCGGGCCGCGCCGGGCACGGGCTTTCGGGTAAGCCCGAGCCCGTGCACACCTGTAGTCCTTGCATCACCAGAGGATATACATGAACTTGCTGTATGCCTCAAATATCATAACGGTGACTAATCATCCTTTCAATTCCACTCTTAACGATACATCCACACAACAGCGCTCTTTAAATCGTGCATCCATTTCTTGGCCATTCTCACTTAGTGTGAAAGAGGAAGCTTCTAAGCTCAATGTCCCCTTTTAAGACATACACAAGACACCCATAAATATTTTGGGCCACGTTGGAGTCTCCGTCCGGTGTCGTGCGATCCGTCGTATAGGTAACTCGGTAAAAAAGGGGCACCAGCAATTGCGATTCTGCAACATTCCTTGTTTCTACCGGACATGCATCGATGTGCAGAATTTTACAGCGATGCTTCAAAGACTGCTACCGCTCTTTCTTCTGTTCCGCACGGAGAGCTTTCGGGTCTGTGAAACGATGAATGTCCATAGCAGTATTTTCACGGAAGAAGCATGCGACATATTAATGATTTTACACAACATTATTGAACACCAAATACCAAGGTCTATTGTTTCCACAGACTGCCTTAGTGTTGTGCGTGCTTTGGCCTTTAGGGAGCAATCTAACTATTGCGTAATTATTCTTCCTTTGAAGGCCATTATAACTGCACACATTTCAAGCCTGGAAATGACTATATGCCCGATTGCAGGGAACCCTGCTATAGCCGGTAATGAGGTTGCGGATGAAATGGCTGCCGGTGCTGCACTGCAAGTCACGTTTGACGTGACAACAGTACCCTACACTGACATCAAGCCAAACATCAGACAACACCTTCGTAAAACGTGGCAAACAGACTAAAGTACACAGACAGACAACAAACTAATCTTACTTAAACCACACTTGGGACGATACACCACCGACACACGCAACAGAACACAGAAGTCGCCTTGGCCAGATTGCGGATAGGCACACACATGTGACACACTCACTCCTGCTCATTGGATCGTCAAGTTCCCTGTGTAGCAGGTCTGGGGAGGGTTTATCCGTAGACCACATCATAATCACATGCAAGGCACTCTACACAACACGAGACAAACACTTTCCCTAACTCTAGACAACACATTCCACTCCACCCATCGTTGTTTTTGGCTGACGATGCCATGATCCCTGTCAAACGCGTTTTTAAATATTTGCCTGGTGTTAGTCTTCAAGCCTCATTTCCTATCAGCCATAATCAAAACTGGCCCAAAATACCACCCATCATCATTGCCTTTAATTTATTTTACTGTTATTCTGGCTTACGTGTTTTAATACCCACCTTTTGTCTTATCTACCTCTCTTTGTCTGAGTTTGCTCCAGCTGGCCTTGCGCCAAAACAATCCAACCATCATCAACTTGACCAATTTTGAAATTACGTACGGAAAAATTGCACAGTGATACATACGATACATACTTTCGCAGCACATATAGCAAAGGCTAAACACGCGGACGCCGACGGACCAGTATACATTGCCAGCGATACCAAATTAAATATATTCGAACCAAATCTGTTTATTCAAGCGTGCCTGGATGCTTAGGGGCCAGGGAATCCGCGATCACAGAGCTTGGGGGTCGAGCGACGAAAGTCCCCATACAGTGTCACACGAATGCGCATTGTGTTCTCTCGTAATCAGCAAGCGCTTCAACCGAAGCTGGCTAATTCTAGAGAATTATTTTTTCCGGTGCGCAAAGAAAATTAAGTTGTAAGATAAAACAATGCACCAATCCTCAAGCGGGTATCCAAAGAAAAAGGGTCTCGATCAGGGGTGACTAATTAGAGGATCGATAAAAAGGAGAATGACGTGCTTTTCTGCCGACGGCGCGAGGCTGTGTTTGGGTAATTGGTTCGCAAACGAAGCGTTCTCCCCGCGTGCTAAGCCCTTTGTTCGACTGTTGAACCGCGACGAAAAAAATCAAATAACCGTCAATGCCGATAAGGATTTGCTCCTTTCCTGGGTATGAAATCGCCAAGCTCTTGATTCGTGCTCGCGTTCGTGAAACGCACCGACGAAAACAAATAAGTCGCTTTCATCGCTAATAATTGATTGCCCGAGTTTGGCGCTCTGCAACAGTCATCGGGCGGTAATTAACGAACAACAACCGGTTCATAAGTTGCGCGTAATTCGCCGCCATTCATTGCTTTGTCAGCTAATTTGGGACAGATGTTCAGGTGATATTACGAATTACGGCTTATTACGGGCGCGATACGGCTTTGAAGTTGCCAAGGCAAATGGTGATCAATTTGCAACCTAGCGTGTAATGCGCATGCGCAGCTCTTCATCATTACTGCGCACACGAAGACGGAGAGCAGTAACACGGTTTGGCAACTCAGACAGTCACACGGTGATTGCGGTATAGCCTTGGCGGTGCCAGAAAGGAAGGGCTCATTTCCTATAAAAGAGCTTTTTCCATGGAAAGGAGGCCTGGCTAAGTATACGCGGCGAACAGCACGGGAGCGATACCGCATTTCTTTATTACGAGTCATTTGGAAACTCGCAAGCACTCGATATAGTTAGAAATGATTTTTGTTAATCAAAGGAAGCTTGTAATGACATTTGATACAACCTGTTCCTGGTCATCTATAGAGAGAAAACATTTCTTCGTTTTACTGCTTATATATCGAGTCTTACATGGTGTTTCTCTGCCGTTTTTTTTTTCATTTATCATTTTAGGTGCGTATATATTTGTCACACCTCGATTTCCGAGGTATCGTAGAGAAGAAATCTATCGGGATAGGTAATGTGTATAGTTAAAGTGCCCACTATTATAATGCTGTCTCAATTCTTTCATAAGCCATCAAGGTAGGATATTCAGACCCCTCGGTTGGCGGACTTACTTGTAAGAATTTTTTTAGGAAGTTGGCACGCATAAATATATTACTTTGCGCGTCTACTCTGCATGGGCCCGTTCTTCATTGCTTGAAGTTTTCAAAACAAGTATCGCGTTGTTAATCTGCCGTTGTTTTAGGAATTCTTACATGGCGTATTACCATTACATGTCGAGTTTACTTCCCTTCTTATCACTCCGGTGTTAGCCTCCATTTTATTATCATTAGATAACAAATTTCTTGTGTGCTGGTGAAGGTGTTGAACCTTTTTGCCAGAAAACTAGTTTAATAAACTGCTCTGCAAAAAAAATGTTTTAGAGGAGCAGTCGAAATAAATTTCTTCCCTTTTATTTTCTGGATGAGTACCAGTGGTACTCATAGCTCGTGAGCTTTCACGTAAAGTTTGTCCTTTCAGAATACCGTAGCATAGACGTACTGTGTTTTATTTGTAATGTGATTGTAGTACGGTAATTTATTAGGTGTCATTTGAAAATTTAACGCCGAAATCTTGAAGAAACTACAAGTGTCCAAATAGGCCTTGCCGTTCGCTACAGTTCTCAGTGAAGCACTTTCCTGGTCTAGTTGGTCCATTTCAGACTTAGGTTGGATTAATGCGCTGCTTAGGCTTACGATATACGGACGCAGACGACGAAACACACATCCCGTTCGTGTTGAGTTTTTTTTTGTCTTTGTCCGTGTATCGCAGGCCTAAGCAGCGCAGTAATCTAACCAAAGTGTGATTTTCAGGCGTGTTAAAGCAATATTCTGTATTACACGACTTTATTCTGCAACGTTTACCCAAGCTTTATGATCGCCAATGCACTTCGGCGTTTTACACCTGTTATACCCCACCGCTATTAATACCATGAGCCCAATTCGCCCTTAGCTCTTCTTGCCTTACACACCAGCTGACGTATCTTCCAAGAGTGCAGTCGATCGTAATAA
The DNA here is from genome assembly GCF_048455015.1 of Haemaphysalis longicornis. Taxonomy (NCBI): domain Eukaryota; kingdom Metazoa; phylum Arthropoda; class Arachnida; order Ixodida; family Ixodidae; genus Haemaphysalis; species Haemaphysalis longicornis. The sequence continues at coordinate 81,722,913 of NW_027526361.1, forward strand.
TGATAGGAATTAGTAAAATTCTCCTCATTACGTAAGTCAAGTAAAGGCCCGATTGGTTCCTATTCTGTCTCGGCTTAGTGACTGGAAATTTCGACGGAATCATCGCTCGTATTTGTGATAGCTGCTGGTAAGAAAAGTCTTATTAGACGTCTTTGATTGTTTGATTGATTGATTGAGTGGTTGATTGATTTATTGATTAACTGACAAATTGATTGATTGATTGACTGACTGATTGATTGATATATTGATTGATTGATTGATTGATTGATTGATTGATTGATTGATTGATTGATTGATTGATTGATTGATTGATTGATTGATTGATTGATTGATTGATTGATTGATTGATTGATTGATTGATTGATTGATTGATTGATTGATTGATTGATACTTTATTTCCAAAAGTAAAGGTCTGAGGTCCCATGACAAACCTGCGGGGAGAGGTGCACTGCTTCAATGAGGCCAACCTGGAAGTTGACTACTTTAAGGTCGGCTTCCTTAGTTCCGCACCTTCGCGAATAGGCGAAGAGACACAGAAGAGCGAGTGTGTGTCGTTGTGTCGGGTCCTCCGTTGTAGTGAAGTAGAATAGTCGGGGTTTAAAGCGAGCCCAGTTTTCTGGCGGAGCAGAACACTCCCAAAAGGGGTGACGGATGGTGGGTCGAGTGGCGCGACAGACCTGGCTGGAATGAAGGGTCGGGGAAGTTACGCCGTTGCGTCGAGTTTTTTCTTGGTCAGGTGTCTTTCCAAGTACTAGTGGTATTTAAACAGAACGGACAACTGGGCAAGTCAGATAAGGTTCATTGCTTACTAGCAATTGGGCTGATGCTGTTGTTTTTTCTTTGTCCCTCGCCCGTGTACGCTGTGTTATATAGCCGAGTACGAGCGATCTCGTATTTCGCTGGTGGGAGCCACTTCTGAGCGGGCCCAGGGTAGCGGAACTTTCAAGTCCCTTGGCACATAAATGGGTGGGGGAAGTTGGGGATTGACTTTTGTTAGGAGCGTCTGTTTTGGTTGTTTATGTTTTTGTCGCTAATTTTTAAACACAACAATTTGCATCATCTCTTTGAAGAGCCATATGAGACTAGTGGTTGGGAAGCGGCCCCATGGGATTTTCTGGAGCAACGAAGGGGTGCAGAGGCCACGCGGTTGGCTTCCTCGTTTTAGGGGTTGGCCTCATGGCCGCGGATCCTCTCTGCGGTTACAGGGATATCACGTCAGGGTATGCTTGCCCTGGATGCGGAAACATCCAAACTTCGGGCAATGCGTGTTCGTCGGCCGCAGGTTTAAACATCGTTGTAGCACCAGTGTCTTTACGGTCAACGGTAACTAGGTAACTAAGGTATACGATGACAAATAGGTGCCTTACCGTCAGCATATGTTTCTTTCTTACAGTTCGCGCTTCCGTGTGGGTCGTGTTCCGTCAAAGAATCGAACATTCTGCGCTCGTATCGAAAGACCAGTTGCGACGACGCCTGCGCAGTTTCGCCTGCGGGCTCCTCGTTACAGCCCTCTATTCGTTCACTATCTCGAACGGATCTCCGCGTGTCTTTCTCAACTAGAAGAGGGGCAGGCTGGCAAGTAGGAGTAGGTCGAGGTCATCACGTCCGTCCGACGAAGACGACGATCCTTGCGGGTGGTCGCGTGGCTTTTCACCGCCCGCGTCCTCCTTTGCGCCCCCCATGCCTGCCCATTCGTCGTCGACTAGTTGACGACGCAAGCCAAGGCAGCGATCGAGACAGAGCGATGATGCGCCATGATAGGGCTGTCAGGAAGCCCATTCAGGTCCATCAGTATCGATTTGGCACAAAAAGAAGCAGGTGGAAGCGGTGTAGATCGCTGCCACTCTTTTCCGTGCCCTCCTGACTGGAACGGCTGGCTAAAAGCTGCGGTGATTGCTGCCGCCTCCACTGGCCGTCACTCGGTGTCGTGCGGGATGTCGACCACGTGATTGAATCGAATGTACCGGCAGGCGCTTACAAGCTCTCCTGCGGTGAGCAAGGACCACCCTGAGCGCCCAGCTGAAATAAAAGATCTCCGCGGGTCGCCGGGGTGTGTGAGGGCGCGCGTGCGTGTTCGTGACTACGTAGAGACCCCCTCTGGTGTCTCGGCGGGCAGCACGTGAATCCTCTTCCGTCACGTCTGCACCGTTTAAATTTGACAGACATTGTGGAGCTCGGTGCCGGGATGAAAGCAGTGGGAAAGGTTTGATTGGAGCGAAAATTACCTTCGTGGGACCTGAACCTGTCTGGTTCACTGAAATGACCAACGTGCCTTCTTAATGCGGAATGTGTGAAATCGAGATCATGTTCAGAAGATGGGCTGGCGTACCCTTCAGTTTTTCCTACGCTGAAGAGGATTGGTTAGATTACAATTAAGGTCTAGTGAGGGAACCTGATATTTCTTACAAAAAATAACAATACGAGGAGAACTAATTTTTGGCTTATTCTCTAAACCAGTCAGGCCGCTGAAGAAAAGTGCATGGTCATGTGATTTCGTTCAAAATTTATTTAAAATTATATTGTGGTATATACTAAATTTAAAAACGGTTTTCTTGCGCTAAGTTGTGGTAATTTGTTTCTCGACACAAACGTTCATAACAACCGTCTTTTTTTGGAACCATACACCTCCATCAGAAGTGGAACTACTGCCAAGGAACCACTTAGCATTCCCAAACGCCTTGACAACTAACGGTGCTGTGAAGTAACTTTGCACCAACGTGACACAACTATACTGAGGCAACTTCATTAGATCTCTCACGTCCCATGCAAGACGCATCGTTGGTGAGTAAGCGGGGGACGGTGCGTAGTTACTCTTTCGGGCGTTTTGAAGATGGCTCTAGCAGGGGAGGCGAAACAGGCTAATAAATTGTTCCTTTCACCATGTCAAGTGGGCGTCCCTGTTTCAATTCAACAATTTGGCCTCACAGTACGTGGCACGCAGATTTTCTGTCATCTCAATCAATACCATCTTGATTATATTGTCATGCGCCACGTCTGCATTGTGGGTTGGAGCCAGCCCAGATAACTTTCGCGGCTTATCTGCCGGATATAACCCTGGCCATTTTTTGGCCAATTCCCCATGTACTTACGTGCGTTGTATGAGTATGTTAGTGTGGGGATCATGGCAGTAACGGCGTGTTTGTTGGTGTGTCCGCTTGTTTTTCTAAAGGGAGCGCGTGGAGGGGGGTAGGTCACGGCTGATTCCGGTTGCCCTTAAATCTATATTTTAAGAGAATTCCGTGGTTGAGCTTCACCCCTATCCTCTCAAACGATGAATCCACGCTGGTCGTGAAGAAAATTCGTCTAATGACTAGGCCCGGTATCAAATCTGAATGAAATCTTTAGTCACAAAGTAGCCAAGAATACCTTCCAGTGCGGGTCAAAGATATCCCGTTGCCAGATAAGCACTAGCCTGGCCCTTCGAGTACGATGCCGAACTTAAGCTATACTTCTTTACGCAGAGCACCATCCACAACTCGACATGAAAGATACACAACCACCCTTGTTTACAAAAAGAAGGCGTACATTTGAACTGAGAGAAAATTATATAGAAAGAAAAACCACTGGTATATATGCACGAGATTCCACCTTCAGACTACAGAGGCCCAACAGCGGGGCTATTTAAGCAGTTGCTTAAAAGAATACATGGAGGTATCTAAGTGAGCTAGTAGGTGGCGCTGTGTGCGTGCAGGGAGTGTCAAGCTTGTACTTGTCTGGGAACGGAATGTACCTGGCGGCATAGAGTCTCGTAGAAATATATACTAGAGGGAATTCGGTCGCTGCCATCGCGTGCCGTCATGGCCGCCGCCATAGTATATACAGCGTAGTAGAAGAGACAGGTGTCTCGTTCGGGGCCGATTAGGGGGGCCTCTTTCGCGATGCAAATTTCTTTGAGGAACTCCTGTTGTAAGCATTGCCCCTGGCGGCCGCTGCGTACCAGTGGGTTTTAGAAGCTTTATTCGTTAAATTAATCTTTATCTATCACCATAAATAGTCTTCTTTCTTTATTTCATGACATAACGTTTTATAAAACCCGTCAAATAACTGTTTAGTTTGAATAAAAAACCTAAATGTGGCGCTGGCTGCCACAGGAGTTCTCTGGGGAACGCCTGAGCTCCATACAATTTTCTCATCGCAAAAGGGACCCTCGCTCTTCATTGGTTTTTCTATCGTACGACGCACCTTGCATTCTGTGCTCGTCTTCTTGGCTTGGCGAGTTAAATGGCTCCTTATCGCTCTTAAAGCCAAAATGAACTAAAACTAGCAACATTCGTTCTTGTTCGTCTTGCAGAAAGCTTATAAATAATCCCTGGCAAATATATCTTTCTCGAGCTCTATTTTAGAAATATATGAAGACATTTAAATAATCGTTTACAAGGTAATTGGGATTTTGTTCAGCCACAGGCAAAATTACAGCCTGTTCTTGAGACATGCAAAATACACGCAAAACGGTCCTCTCCGGTGAAGGTGGCCATTCTAGCACCCTACCCCTGTACATGACGAGAACGCTGTCTGAAACGCGGGTCGTCTCGGCACTGGCTCCAGATTTTCTGTAGCATACAGCATACAGGTTCTTACGACGATAACTGGAACACCAAATTTTTTTCCTGAGAAAACCACTGCTCGGTTCGCCCTCAACCTTCACACGAAGCTCGCATTTTGAGGTCTGTTTTGTTTTACGCCTGGAACAATGACGGTATTCATATGTTTATTCTGAAAATAAATAGAAACAATTTCCGCCTATGGGAAAATGGCGGCCCATTTCGACGTGCGAGTCAGTGCAAGTTGTTCTTGGAACGACGGCGCCCCCTGGGCGTATGCAGAGTGATACGGACGATGGGGATTCACGCACCTCCCACTGCAGGAATTAGCCAAATAGGGTAGTAGACGATCAGAAAATATGAAAGCAGGCTTTCTGATCGTCTGCTACCTCACTGGCTCCTTTCCCGGTAGGACGGAGCAGGCGATCAGTAAATGTGAAGGCAGGTGAGGAAAAAAATTTAATGTTTATTGGCAACGATGAATCGTGGGGATATATTATTATGATTGGTATCAGCTGTTAATTCAAGCAACTATATACGATCATCTTAAAGTAGGGACAAAAAGGAGTTTCTAATCATCTGCTACCTCATTTGGCTCCTTCCCACCGTGAATCCCCATCGTCCGTTTCGCTTTGCATACCCCCGGACGAGCCGTCGGTCCAGGATCAGCTCGTACTGGCTCGCAAGTCAAAATCGGCTGCCATTTTCTCATAGGCGAAAATCTTTTTTTTTATTTCTTTTGACGATAAACATGCAAGTACTGTCGTAGTTCCCGTTGTCAAACAGAATAGACCACCAAATGCGATCTTCGTGTGAAGTTTGACCGCAAACCGAGCAGTGGTTCGTTCAGGAAAAAATTTTTGAAGTGTTCCAATTATTGTCGTAATACTCTGTATATTAGTATAAACCTCTATGCCTGGCGGTGAACTACCAATCGCTAGGTGAAGCGCAACCCCTGGCATTTAACTTAGTGTAACGACTTTCAATTTGTTGCAGCGGAATTGCAGCGGAACATACGGGAATTGCAGAGAAATTGCAGCGGAACATACGGGAAGTTAGAGCGGAAAATGTGGGTTACCGCGAAGAGGGCTGCACAAAAAATATTTCGTTTCAAGGCAGTATATTTCTCGCCTACCGAACCCCCTTGAACTCCCGATTTCATGATTCGATCTTGCTGAGATGCGCTCATATGTTTCGAATTCAAGAGCACGCCGACGGGCTCGAATGAACGAGAATACAAGGAATAAAACCAAGACACAAAGGACAGCTGCAGCGGCAACATCGAGCTGGCATGAGTTATATACCGCAAGCGCAGAAAGTTCCGAATTTCATGCCTCGGTGCCGCGTATTCGTTTCGACGGCGTGATAAATAGGCGCGCGTGTTCCGAAAGCAATAAACGCAAATGCGCATCCTCACCCCGGAGAGCCACGGAAGAATCTTCATATAAGAAACGACGCTCAGTTTGAATTAATTTTTTCTCCCTCCACTTTTAATTTGCATCACTATTTTTCCCCACGGGGATTTTTTTTGTCGCTTCACCTTCATTCCCGCGTTCGGAACCCGCTGTTCCAATTTCTTTGCAGCCGGCGGAGTTTCTAGAACGGAAAAATTCAAAATGGGCAAATCGGGGCAACGCATTCTTGCTTTCTTCAATTTTTTTATCCGTTCAATTCGTTACGCTCCTACCAAATCAACGTGCTGCAACATCGTGTATTTATCTCTCGCCCTCAGTCGGTTTGCTTGAATAGAGGTACGCGAAAAACCGGTGTCTCTTAGTGGCGTGCAGTTCAGGCGCCTTCACTGCAGTAACTAATGCGTGCGTTGGTTGTGCTTGGCGTGAGCACATACAGCTCACGGAGATGCGCGCTTGCGGCTGGAGTGGTGGCGTCGAGCGGTGCACTGTGTTTGCCGTCTTTCTCCGTCGCCGCAGCGCTGTTTGCTGAGGTCGCGCCTTCCCTTTCGTTATTACTCGCTTTTGCGGTGGAGGAAAGAAGCAAACCGGTGCTCTTGCTACACGCTTGCTTCACTAACCCGGAAGCCCGGACTCTATTAATGATCCTCGTAAGCTTGATGAGAAAACTGGGGGGTTTCTCGTGTGTGTGCGCGGGCGCTTATGTTTCGCGTGGCTCGCTACATTTCTTCGGGAGGATGCCTTTAAGGTAACGCTCCGAAATACTGTTGCTCTTTTCTCGGTGCTGGGAGAAAATTAGCATGTAATTTCGCGAGCATCCTCCAAGGCTCCTATGTTAACCCGCTATCAGGGTTCTTCCTGCTGCGTTCAACTCCGATACGTGAAGTTTCGTCAACTGTTTTAAAAAGAAGACGCGAAGTGATCGCTACCTTCATTCTTCCCCTTCCTTTAGATCTTTCGCGTAGTTGGATCGGAAGAAAAAATAAAAAAAAAAGCCAACGGTTGTGCTTTGGGCACTCAAACAGGTTGGAGTCGCCACAGCAGCGGCATTTGGAGTTCAGAGTAGTGGTCGTCTGACCTTTCGCCACTGTCGCCATAGAGTTTCATAGAAACAACCAGAGGGGAAACTGGCGCTAGTTTCAATGCGAACATGGCAGCGGTGCTTACGCTTCAGTGGGAATTATGGGTAGTTCTGGAACCGGATTGCGTAGGATCAAAACAGGCCTATAGCTCCGCAAATTGTGTTTTTTTTCACAATAAAACTCTTATTGCCCGATTCTCCGTTTGTAAATTACATGACGAACGAGAAAGTTAATGACCAAAAACCGGTTTTGTGCCATATAAAACGGCGCGGTGCGTTTAAATAAAAAGCAGACGCGGCGTCGAGGAGGTTTATGGAGCAGGTTTACCATTTGCCGCCTACTACAGCCAGACGCGGACTTCTTCAGAAACTATTTGTAAAAGTTTCAGCGCTGGTGGTTTCTAATAGGAAGAGAAAGTTTTGTGTTCATAAAAAAAAAGAAAACGATTACCTTTGGAGAAGTTATTCTTGCCTGAATTAGTGACATTCATCAAGCTGCGTTTCTGTCAGCCGCCGGTGCTGCTGTTCTACGCCATAGGAGCCGGAGTTCGCACGAAAGGTGTGGCTGTTCCAAGCGATTCGCAACCGTCGCCAGCTTTGACAATACATTGCTCTGCCGAATGAGCAGCGCCGCAACTCCTAATTCGCAGACAACTTCGCCGCACAGAGCGCCGTCATTTGTGTTTTCCTGCTCGCTGTGCGGCAATGAATTATTGATAACCCACCCAATTTGTATAAAACATTACACTCAGGGCGGCGTCAGTGCACGCGAGGCATGCAGTTCAAGAAGAAACGTATTTTTGATCGCTTCTCCCAACACCCCGCGTAGGCAAATGCGTTCATGTAAATCCAAAACGAAAACGAAACTGCCTGCAATCCATAGCTACTTCCACAAGCCATCGTGCGCCAATCCGAATACAGAACTACCCGCACGCCCATTGAGGCGTATGGTCGCAGCGCCAGATTCCTCTCTAGTTGTTATTGTATGAAACTCTACGACTGTCGCTACACTTGGCGCACCGGCAACCTGCGCAACCCGACGCAGCCTGCGTTGTAGGGGTGGTAGCCAGCGCCGCTCCGACAGCCGAGAAATTCTCGGAGTGGCGCTGGCTAGCACCCCTACAACACAGTAAACAGTATTTCAAATGTTTTCGGGGTTTAAGGCGCCGCAGCTAAAATGCGGAAACACTTTGCGCGAGGTTGCGTAAAAGAAATTCCGCCACCTTCCCACGAGGGGAACCCTGGGGTGATGCAAGGCATCTCACGGGGTTCAATTCGCGTTTCCGTTATGTTGGTTACCCAAATGTGGTTGAAGTGTAGTGAACCTTAAATGATGCTCAATCACACGTAGAGTTCCAAGTACGTAAAGACCGTCTTCATCGGAAGATTCAACGGAGTCGTCGTCGTCAAGCGAAGCACGAGCAAAGTCAAGCGGAGACGAGCAACTGTGTCAAGCGAAAGCGCGCGCTTAACTGAACGGGCGCCGAGCGCTCACCGTTTTATATGCGCGCTTGAAGGAGAGGAGACAGCGGAGGAAAGTTGCGCATGCGCACACATGCGCGCACAAGCGCACCGGAGCACATGCGAACGTAGGCGAAGCGCGCCAGCTGTTATGATAATGAGCCGGAGAGAGCGCATAGCGCACAGCTGTCGGAGAGAAGAACGGAGGAGAGTTTGCGCATGCGCAATAAGGAGTGCGGACTACGCCGATCAACGCGGGACAGGCCGAGTGTAAGAGATGCCTTGCATCTAAAAAAAATAAGCCTGCCATTTCGTACAGTTTGTTTTTTTCTTCGAGCCCTGTCTAGTCCAGTAAGCCCCGTAAATGCGAATGCGTCGGGTGGACTGTTCGGACATACAGAATTCAATGGTTTTTTTACACTAACGCTGCACTCAAATTGTTTCTTTTGTTTCAGATAGGGTCACCAATTTTTCCCTTGTCGGTTTTTATGAACGCGTTCTGCGAGTTTTAATGACCAGCCGTTGTTTAACATATTTTTCCAAAGCTTGTTCGTCGGCAAAGAAAAAAACTTCGAAAATCTCGTGAAACAGAATTGAGAATGACTCTGTAGGTCAAACAGGAAATGGTAGCTGCATCTAATGAGCGGCCACCAGTGCCTTTAGCCGAATCGCGCGTGAGAGTTATAGCTCAGGAAGTCTAAAAGCGACATTTCAGTCAGTCGTCTTATACGGCGCCCTTTATCCGGGAACATGGAGCAAGAATATATCCGTGTCCGGGACGAACTTTCGGCGTTTGAGCGAAGGCAAGTCGGCCAGCCCCAAACTGGCATCGATTCGTTTCTCGGGCGCGGGCATCAGGGCGAATTAGACACGCTTAGTCGAGCTTTCTTACGGGAACGAGCACGCGGCTTCGCCGTTGGCAGCGGCCCATTGCTCCTTGGCCATGACGCACGCCAAGTTAATAACTGAGGACTGGCTCCGCTCAGAGGCGGTCGATCGCATTGAGTATAGGTGCGCCATCTTCCTAACCGTGAAGGCTGTGAGTATGGAACTTTTGAAGTAGGCGTTTTTTAAAGCGGAGCTTTGTATGGCTTCGCGAGAGGAAAATCCGGCGGTGCGTGTACTCAGACCGGTACTTCGGCGCAACCCCACGCGCATGCGCTAAACAAACAGACTGGAGAGGTGTTAGAGGTACGGAGAGGAAGATTGGCTGGGGTTATAGAGGACGTCGCTAACCCGCCCATATGCCGTCACTGGTAAAAGGGAACGACGATTCGGAGGAAGGAACCGCTAGGAACAGCTCGGTGCGGCTTAGCCATGGCTAGGTCTGCTGGTATACTCCCCGGAGAATTGCGTCACTAGCGCCGATTTGTCCCCTGGTGCTTCTCAGGCCGAACTGTCAAAACAAAAACAAAAAAAAATACTGATGCTGTTATGGCAACGTTTTTGTTGATGCGCGAGGAGGAAACGCCGTGCTGCTTGTAATCTGCCATGGGTTCAACGAGCGCGACTGTCTTTGCGTGCCGCAAGCGTGAACCAACACCGCTTGCATTTTTCTTTTCAGATTCTGTTGCTGCTGCACATCTTATTTTGGACAGCTTTCTGATTTGCTTGCACTTTCTAGCACGTGCACTAAACATTTGTTTGGAAATCTTCCTCAGTCTATACGCGCGAGCCAGCACATCCTGAAGCGTGACAATTTTGTTTGGCCAAGAAAAAGGAGCGTGCGGGAAATGTGGTTTATTAGCTGATTTTATTAGCAAATTATCGCAAACAAAGACATTCATTACATGCCACAATAGCAAAGAGCTGTGTTCCTCCTATAGTGAGTACAAATGTTCGCATTCTGTGTCGGTTACATCAACGCGTGAGCGAAAAATGGCCAAACAGCCGCCCTCCTGCTGCTCTCTCTAGCCTTTCCCGCTTCGTAGCCTTCCTACGTGCTTTCATGTCCGCCAGCCAGAAAGCTTCTCGGGAACTATGCAACATATAGTTAACAGTTTGTATGGCGTTCTTTAGGCGGCGTTCCTACGCCTTGTTGTTTGCACCATGACTGTCTGTCTTGGTCTGTCGCGTATTAAACCGCCTTTGCCACGGCGGTAGCAAAACCACTTGTGCTACCGCAAGCTGATGCCGGCTTTGCGCGCTTACCTGCTTGGCTCACGTTCCTTTTAATTTCTGAGTGAGGCATCTCCCTCTGTCCCCTCCACATTTCGGCCTTGTTTTGTCCGCGCTGTTCGCACTACCCCCGGTAGGCAGTTTTAAAATTGAGAAGTGTACTGTAGAAGCGACAAGACAGCGTCGCTGGACCCTCAGCTGCTCACCCTTCGGTTTTCTATAACCTCGTGAAATTTACAAGCAAGTGACATTTTTTGGGAAGTAATGGTAGAAGTGAGCGCTTGAACACAGATGTGCACGCAATTTTTTCTTCACTAAGTCCTCCAGAGAGAAAAAAAATACCACTAAAATAATGCCTGTACCATTCGAAAATATCGTTTTTATGTTTGCTGTTTGTCTGCCTGACAATAATTATGTTCTTACACTATTTGACTTCAGCCTCCGTCAGTCATCTTTCGAAAAAAATTAGTAGTGGCTTGGCTCTGCTATGCCAGGATATACGTAGCGTGAGCTAAGGTTCAGCAATACAGTTCAATCCAGTCCAGTCCAGTCCAATCCAGTCAAATTCAGTCTAATCCACTGCAGTTCAGTCCAGTTCAGTCCAGTTCAGTCCAGTCGTGTCCAGTCACTGCTCCTCGCGCATGCTCAGCCCAGCTCTTCACGAGCCACGCAAAGCGGCTATCAAGCGGCTCCGGTGCAGCGTCAGACTTGGCTACTGCGTAATTGAGGCGCACACCTGGGCACGCGCCGGCGCCAGTGCGTCTGCCGCGGCTATGACGAAACACAATGCAACACAATCCACTTTAATCCAATCCAATCCAATCCAATCCAAGCCCAGCCCAGCCCAGCCAAGCCAAGCCAAGCCAAGCCAAGCCAAGCCAATCTAATCTAATGTCCCGCGGGCTTGCGCAGAACGGGCCTTCCCGGCACACGTGAAACTGCTCGACCTCGGCCAGTGTAGCTTACGCTACAAAATGCAGTAGGTATGAAGCGAGCGACACGTTGAACAAGATCCCCAGTGCGCCCCCGAACTAGCGCCCCGTCGCGACTAAGATGTGAGCGAAACGGCTCTTGAAACTCTACGGGCAAGCTGACAGACACACGCAGTAGAAGTGGGTGCAAGCGTTCGCAGCTCGCGAGCAGTGACGTAAGGCGGGACGTCCGCCGGCGCGTGCCACAAAGCGGATAATTGCCTGAACTAAGCGTCCCTACCGCTCCCATTTAAAAGCGGGCAACGCGTTAGTCAATGTTTATACAGGCGGCGTTGGTTACACAAACAAAACAGACATCTTCGTACAATTCATCGTGTACAGAAAATTGCTGAAGAGCTCACCGGGTTCCTTGGCTGTACGCAATAGAATTATACAGAAACGATGTTTCATAATAACACATGTTAGGGAATAATAAGATGATTATTAAGTGCAGATCACCAGCACATTTCGCTCACCATTAACAACCTCTTCTTGTTCCCATTCTTCTAAACTTGCTGGGCCAAAAACATCCTATAGTTAGCGAATCTGCTGCGTATTCAGCCGTACGTCAAAAATGGAAGAAATATCACCATGCATATCAATAAACAACACGTAAAAGCGAAACAAATATTGAGAGGGCCAACAAGGTATAAAATGCGTCCTAGCACAGGTTCAAAAGCGAAGCGCAGCTCAGCCGCCGCGCCGGCAACTCGAGTTTGTAACACGGAATGGAAGTGGTCAGCTGCTACATAAATTATTTGGGGATCTTCTTTCCTGTTAATGAACACTCAAAGGTGGTAATGGCCCTATATAAAATTGGTAGTCGGAAAGCTCTAAAGCCAAACCGGTTCGTCAAAAAGGCATTTCGGCACGTTTGGCAAACATATTTTGCAAGCTTTCCTCTCGTGGAAAAACAGAGCACCAACCACTCACAAAACCGATACCGAAGCGAAATTATCGTCTGCGTGTCCGCTGGCATCAATCGGCTCATAAGAAACTGTCGACAAGTAGCTTCACATGCTTACAACATTACTGAAAAATGCGTTGTACCAAAAAAAAAAAAAAACGAAATTTACTCTAAAGGAACTCCGGAGGATATTTCCGATAGCCGTGCAGCTTTTATGATAAGGATAGCGCTTCCTTCTTCATAGCTTAGACTGAACAAAAAGTGTGCCAACCTGCCGTCCGCTGAGGAGCGGAAAAGTTTCGCTGTATCTATTCCTCCCCGAATTTTCGCACCACACAGCAGCGCAGGACTCAATGTGTCTTTTTCTCAGTTTCTCTAAGATTTTTTGCCAGTTCACGCTCCCCAAAACCACAATTTACAACTTTAAGACATATTACAAAACTTCTACATGTGCATAACGTAAAAGCGGCAGGAGAAGACGAACAGGATCGCAGCAGAAGAGATAAGAGCGAAAGTTCCGCCTGTCGGCCAATCGAATGAAGGCAAAAAATAAATAAATAGGCTGTCAAAAAAAGAGCCAATAGCACATTTTATTTATACTCGTAGTAGCATCACTTTACTTTATTGCTGCGCATGTTGAAAAAATATAGCCATATATGCAAAAGTTGCTAAATTTTCGCTTGGCTACCAGAGTAATGGCGAAACTTTATTTCCAATACTGAAACTAGCCGAAGTGTCCGGCCCCTGGTTTAGCCACAAGGCAGAACAAAAAAATGGCAGATTCTCCACTCCGTGTATAATGTCGAGGGTGCGGAGTACGGGGACTCGAAATGACATCCAAGTTGCGCCCCGAGTGACATCCGATTTGCGCCACGACCATCATTCGATTTGCGCCGTGAGTTGCACATCGATTATTCCCTAAATGAAACTGCAACTCACGGCTGAAATCGAATTTCGCTTGATTTTCTCTTCATTGTGGTGTTGGCGCGGATGGACGTGGACGGACATTGGGAGGTCCTAAGGTACTCCGCATCATTAGTGGCGAAAGACTAAGTAGTTCGACTCTCCGGTAATAACTCACGGTCGTATCCCAATGGGTAAGACGACTGACAGTAACTCTGTCTGCTCTAGGAGACACCAGCCCGATTCTTGCCGGTGCCTCTGTGATTTTTTGCGATTCTACATGCTAGGCTCACGGACGCGGACGGACATTGTACGGTCGTAATGTACTCCGCACCTAGAAGTGGAAAAAAGCTGATATGCCTGAATTGCTGTGTCCGGGGCCCGCTGCGTGAAAAAACAGAGTTTATTTGTTAAATATACGCTACGTGTCACTGTGCCACTCACATGCTGTATTCACGGCAGAGCAGTCTCGCCTCAAGCACTTCAACATGACGCGTGTGGACGAAGGGCTGATAACAGCTACATGCACTTTTTGAGCAATTTTGCTAGCGGAGCGTACTTTTAATTAGTTTCAACCTAAATTAGAGCAGCGGCGTCAGGTTTCGTTACAGCTCCCGTGCGTTACCGCGTCCACGCGGAAACGTTTCGCTGAAGGGCGGCTGATAGAGGAGGCAGTGTGCCCCGCTGCCTCCCGCACCCGTTGTTCCGCCGTGGCGCCGATAACGCCTATCTGCCTCTCTGTTCCACTGGGGGCGATGCCGGCATGACGGCCGCGATGATGTTTCTGCATCGACTAAGTCACCCCGTTCGGGAGTTATTGCCGCGCCGGCGCATCGACCGGGCCCGACACCCGGCGCTCGTTAATTGAATTGCGACCTGCTAAGTGAACTCGGGGGCCGCTGTGTTGCGCGCCCGGCTTTTCGGTACCGGCCGTCGTGACAGCGTGTCTCCTTCCGCACGCCCGTCGTTGGCCCAGGGAACGAACAGTTGAGGGGGGGGGGGGCAGGGGAGGAGCTGGGAAAAAACACTGCCATTGCTGCATTCACGGGGGGCCGGGTGTTGTAGATTGGGGAGCGGCTACAATGAAGGGACCCCTCGCGCCGCGCATCACTGATTAACGCGCCAGCCCATGACCTCAAATGCGCGGCGCTTATTGCGTAGAAAGCAAACGTGCAACCATCTGCGTTCTCGACGAAGCATCCGTTTATTTTTTCCCTCTCTTGCCTGGTATATTTTCAATTTGTGTTCGCGTGTGTGCGTGCGCAATTTTGTTAATTGGTTCGGTCCTACGCGAATTCTGCGGTGTTCCAACGCCCATTCAGCCCCTTCCCCTTCCCCGACCCCCCTTTGGATGTCATCGTGAAAATAACGCTCAATCGCCGTGAGGCATAGTAACGGCTTTTAATCATTGCGTGTAGGGGGAATGTGGGGGTCAAATTCCCCGTTTCTTACCGAGGTCTCTTTCTTGGCCGTTGTGAACCGGGGAGAGCGGTGGTGTTTTCAGCCGCATCAAGGGAGCAGGAAGTATGCTAACGTACGGATTATGCAGGAGTTGATCCGCCTTGTTTCAACGTATCGTGTATATGGGGGAGGACGCTCTTTGCGACGCCACGAGAACCTCGCATTTGCAATGCATATCGCGTGTACGCCAAGCGGCGTCGCGGCCGCGCCATGTTGGAGCTGCGCGAACGCTGGTGAAAGCCGGTTTACGCGCTGCGGGGAACCCGAAGTTACGAAGGGACAACCCTGCTAAGTTATAAGTCGTGGGTGCGATTCTTGAGCGCGGAAACCGTGTATATATAGCTCGTGGAGGCGTAATGTGAAAACATACCGTGTGCATGAGATATCGGAATGTGGTAAAGAGCGACGAGAAAGGGGGGGGGGGGGGGGGGCAGGGGGTGTTAGCCATGCATTACTTTACGCGTCCCCTGTCATACAGCATTAGGCCTCTAAAACTACCAATTTAGTTATGTCGAATTTGTGATTGATTTGATACGATTGATTGATCGTAGGGTTTAACGTGCTGACGCAATGCAGGCGATGAGGTGCGCCGTAGCATAGGGCTCCAGATTAATTTTGATCGCCTGGGGATCTTCACGTGCGCCAAAATCTAGTACACACAGGCGTTTTTACTTTTCGTCTCGATTAGAAAAGAGGCCGCCGCGGCTGCCAATCGAACCCGCATCCTCGTGCTCAGTAGCGCCTCTGAGCCACCGTGGCGGGGGAACTTGTGATTGGCGGTGTCAAGGGAGGGACGGGGAGGTTTTGTTTAGTGACATAAAGAGTGCACCCTCGCTTCAGCCGAAATCACTTTATCCGAAATCTTGCTGTATTGTAAACCTCCTGTGGTACCCACTGCAGTGCGTCCAGACTAAATCATACCCGCTTTAAACGAAGTATCACCTATAACGAACTCCTCCCTCCTCTCTTCTTGTGGCACCCTTTAGGGTATCTAGGCGACATTCCGTTCCAAAATAGCTACAAGCTCGACACTTACCGTGTGCACCTAGGGTCATCTCTTGACTTTCTTGGAGCAATCTTTGCATTCTTGTCATAACTGCTAAAGGAACCCCTCTGTTCGTCCTCTGTCTGTAAGCCTAAGGTGTGTGGACCTGCTCTCTACGGCATGCCAGGAATCAGGCACACTGCGGTTGCGTGAAAGAACTCTTTACTTACATCTTCCAACGCGCTGTCGCCCGTCCGGGCACACACACACACACCATCACCAGAACTCCCAGCGTCCCGAGTCCCGAGTGCCCGCGCGCGGTTCTTCTTCACCACCGCCCGCTCCTCCCCATCGCTGCTTCTGCTCCGTGTCCGCCAGCGCCATCCCTCGGGTGCCGACGTCTCCAGGTCCCGCGGCAGCAAAGCGTGCGCGGGGGAATCTCGGGGGCCATGCGTGGCCGGTGGGTGACCGGCGGCGGAGAGGGCCCGAGGAGAGAGCTCGCGGCGAGGGGCGCCGAAGCGCTCCCCACAGGTGGAATCGTGGGTTTTGGACCGAACGCTTTGGATTCAAGCCCAACAAAGGCCGAAATGTTCACCAAGACTCGTAATTCTCGCTCTCTCTCTCTCTCTCTCTCTCTCTCTGGGCTTCAAATTGATTTCTTTGCCTAATTCCGTGCATTTTTTCGCAAAAAATGATGTGTTTGGGTCATTTAGGTAGGATTAGGGGTTGGGCGCGTCATATCAACACGTTTAATTAAAAGTTTGCATCACAAAATGTCCTGCCCAGAGTACCGGGTGTGTAACGAAATATCGCAGTATCTAGCCAAGCGAAAAAAACTGATTTGGGCGTTTCGTTGCTACATTGACCTGCAGAAGCATTTGACATAAATAATAATGGTCCAGGCTAATCTGGGACTCGCGTTCCACATACTCACGCAGGAAATTAGACAACAGTGGGTAACAGAGGCGCCACTTTCTATAGATTACGGTTTATTTCCTAGGTTATTTGCTCGCTCAGTTCCAAGCTTCCTCATTTACTGTCTTGCTGCCTCAAAATGCGTCCCCGGAGTCTCTCAGGCGCACGGTCATTATCTTTTATTCCGTACACCTTGACACTGCGCACTGCTCGTGTTTCACAGTATAAGTGCAGGTATAATGACGGGGACGCATATCGGACTAGATAACGTCTTACCCGCATCGTTTGGGGTGCCGTGTTTATGGTAGTGTGTTAATACTCTTTACGAGAAATCATGCTCGAATAACAAAAGAATTGACCATCGACAGCAAAGACATAGCGGGGTTACATTATCGCCGTGGTAAAAAGTCTGCAGCTTACCTCCGCCCGAGATTGCGTCGAAAAAATGGCCCAGGTCAAGCACCTATTTATTTATTGATTTATTTGCACATACAACCAATTCAA
Source organism: Haemaphysalis longicornis (assembly GCF_048455015.1). NCBI lineage: Eukaryota > Metazoa > Arthropoda > Arachnida > Ixodida > Ixodidae > Haemaphysalis > Haemaphysalis longicornis. Next base: position 81,740,172 of record NW_027526361.1, read on the forward strand.
TTAGGATTATCGCAGAAGGGCAAAACAGTCGAATACACGAATCTGCTTGTCAAACAGAAGATACTGAACTGAAAATTTTTACAGAACAGACTTGCGTTGTTTAAAGCCGTGCATGCAGCCTGCGAACAGCTAGTGAACATGAACGCATTTCGCATGAGGTAACTGAGTTCGACAACAAAGTTATAAAAACCTATATAAACATTGTAAAATATCAAAAAGGGTAAAAGCCTCGCTACGGTAAGCTCAGGAAGCAGTTCAAAATCGACGCATCCAGCTTGTTTATGTTTGGTTTAAGTGTGTTGCTACTAATTCTAAAAAATATAACTCATCATAAACTGCTAGTGATCGATGAATCAAGGCTGTTCCACTCTTTTGTAGCACGAGGGAAAAATGAGTATTTGAACAAGTGGGAACGGAAGGGGGGTTCAATTAGAGTTAATATTTGCTTGTGACATGTTTCTCGGTCTTCTGAACCTCGTCATCGAGAGCGACAGGAAGGACAATATAATGGCTACAGTGTTTCGCGAAAGTTTGTCTTTGCTTGAAATTTTACAGCCTGCCGTCTAGCTGTATCTACTGGATGGTTGGTTTTAACTTTTTGTTTGCGCTGAACGGCACGCGCTGATAGCCCAACCGGAGCGCAACCGATGGCGATACAGAGGGACCAAGCAGTGGCGAAGCAGACGTAAAACCCTGGCACAGTAACGTGGTCCGCTTGCGACGAAGCGCACGCGCGGATAGTTCAGCCGGCGCTGAGAGATCAAGCGCAGGCAAAGCAGCAGTTTCATTCTCGTCTGGTCACGTGCCACTCGTGCAGTGAGGCTCCGAGCGAGCGAGGCAATAATATGCGCTCCTGCGCTGAAGGTCTCTTGCGACGTGATTAATGACCTTGAAAGATGTAGTGTGCTAGAGCTTTCGCTGTAAAAGTTACAACGGTAGTGCAGCTCAGCAGGTACTCGGTTTACTGCGAGCCTAAGACGAACGTTTCAGGGGAAGGTACTTGCGTGCCTTGCAAACGAACACCCATTCTTCTGGAGCCGGCCCGAAGGCAGAATCGAACCGAAGACGGGCATTGATCGCACCGTCCCCCACTCGTGCACAGCGCTCTGCCGTTCGGCATCAAGTATGGATTGTTTGTCTTCCTTTTCGGCTCCCAATGATGGGAAACGAACAAGGGCAGCTGTTATGATTTACGATGCTACCGCGGCGGCCCCGGACTGGTATTGCTGGCCGTGCGATAGGAACTTATTTGACTCGGCGCTCGCAACGACGCGGTGGCCGATGATTTCGGACGGCGCCTATTACATTTCCGGGGCGTTATAACTTGACTTGTTACTGCGTGATGTCGATATTGCGCTCCGCCTCGCGTGCATTGTTACGACTGAGATTTATCGACGGACTAGTAAGAAAGCAAATCGAACAAAAATTACAGATTATCTTTCGCAAAGTCGCGTAGTGCGTTTCCGGTTTTCTGACACATTAGCGTTGGCGATATGCCCAACTCAATACCAACAGTAGCGGTGAGCGGGCTCCGTTTCAACTTTAGCGCCCCCCATTCAAGTAAATTCGAAGTACGCGCCTCTGTTTGTTATTTTTTATGAGCGGGGATCATCAATCTTTCTAATCTGGTACTACTTGTGCTTGTGAACTATTTTTGTCCTTTTGTACGGTATTGACTAGTGGGCGGGCCGGTTACCTCCCCTGGGAATAGAAATGACACCCCGCGGAGGTGTACGTAGTGCAGTCACCAGTGTTGTTGGGTCACAGGTCACTAGATGGTGACCTGTACTAATTGTTTAGCCAAGGTCCTTTGCCGGTGACCTGCCAGTAATCGAGGACCTATGGCCTGCCATTGACCGCGCGGGTGGTTCACTGGTGGTTCCCTAGTATTTTGTGAATCATAGTGACCGGTGACTAGCCATTGACTTACCAGAAAGGCAGTGACAGATGGCAGGCCCAATATAGTGACCCACCAGTAACTGCGATTCCTAGGGGCGAAGCCCCTGAGGGGCTCGGACTGTCGGCGTCTAATGTCGTCGTCGTAAGCGCCGTCTCATGTATTCACGGTACTAAAAACACCTGGACACTGTTTACTCATCGCGCCAGAACGTAACGCGCGCTAAAAACACCGGGACTCGTTTACGCCTCGCGCTAGAACGTTTCGTCCTTCGAAGACGCGGCACTTTTACAGCAAAGCTGTATATCTCTACCTACCAACGGTTTCATTTTCGTTGGCTAAAACGCCAAGGCACAAAGAATACACCTCTACACTGCATGCTTCGCCGCTCCCCAGGCTTCACGTTAGTGGAGATGGCCAGGGATTTTTTTTTCTGGCTGGTATACCTAGCCCAAGAAAGAGTGTCGTCTTTAAAACGATAACAAAATCGAGAGCACCGGACTGAAACAAGACGCACGAAGGGAGAAAAGAACCGTGGGCTTTAAAGACATTCATAGAATTTAGAGAAGTTGCCCGTCTGATTTATGTTCAGATAAAACAAAAAGATAGCTTTCTCATTCCACGGAGATTCCTCCGTACAGTACTTCGCTGAGGCTCAGATGCTTCTCTCGCAGAAGCAAGAGAGGAATTTCTAAAATCTATGCTCTCTTGTTCCGCAGAGCTCGACAAGACTGCATGGCGGCGTCAAATATTTTCGGTAATGTTCGCCGGACAAATGTCGATGCGTTAATCAAAAACGCCATGACTCAACGTTTTTTCCGTGAGGATACAAGCTCACGCTGCTCTGCTTCCAACAGAAACACGCCTGTCAACTAACGCGGCCTTTTTTCGTTGCTCTCTGTCTCGTCTTACCTTTTCTCTCTCTCCTTTCCCAGCCTGGATTTTCGTGACATTTTCTTGCTTCCGGCGAACAAATTTCGCTCTGGCTCCCAAAGAGGGAGCCGCTTCGGCGTTTCGATAGCGTCGTTTCGGCCCCGGGCTGTGATGAATTGCACCCTTAGTCACGATTGAATGGAAGTTTTATTTAGCGCTCGGGCGGCGCGCTTATTTCCCCAGCGAAGGCTGCTGCGCCGGCCGCTGATTGCTGCCGCTGCTGCCCGTCGCCGCTTCTCGCCCGCTGGCCGTGTTTTGATAGCTTCCAAACGACAACCGGCGGCGGGACGACGACACGGCCTTTCTTTTCTGGCGGCCGTTCTGTTCCCGTCACCGACGTCCGAGACTCGGGGATGAACCCTGCAGCTCGGGCGCAGGGGCAGCATTTCGGGACTTCGACAGATGGATTCACCACGTCTCGTTCTCTTGAACGACGACACCAAAAAACAATAACAAAAAAACTCCGGGTGCAACACGTAAATGTAGGCGAGGAAAAAGGGTCAACGCACGAAATAAATGGGTTGCTGGATTTCTTGTATTTCTCATTTAATGTTGTACTTTCTTTGTTCCTCGGTTGCGGTATAGCCCCGCTCTTTTTCGGCGTTGGATCATTTCATGCGGCTGTTCTTTGATCTCTACTACCCTCTCTCGTTTGCTGTATCACCCACATTCTCACACCCCAGTGAACAGTTCTGGTGTCTCTCAAGCATACACCCATACGCAGGGAATCCCCTGGCTGTAATTCATTGTTGCAATTTTTCGAGGATTATGTACGTTCTGTTTCATTTACTGCCCCTGTCTTTTCACTTCTTCGCGGGTCGAGACAGATAAAAGATACACCAGCGAGGTGTTTGTTTTTTACTTTTGTCAGCTTGTGAATGGTGTAAGAAAGAAGGGAGGGTGGGATAGAGGTAAAGTACGAAAAAAAAACAAACAAAAAACTTGGCCACTGAGGGAAACTTTCCTGCTGGTTCTGGATATGGAATGTAACAGTACACGGAATGGCAGAAAGAAATATATCAAAGATGGAAGGTGGGTCTTTATTTTCTTTTATTTTGTTTAACACTTCTAAGAAGTTGGCGAAACTGAGAAAGGAAATCTTCCCGGTGTTCCTGTCTTTGTGCTTTTCGTCCATTCTTCGCTCTCCTCGGCCCATATAATCCGAAGTCTTGTGTGAAGGAGGATAAGGGTCGAAAAAAAATGTTTTATTTCTGCCGGCATCAGTTTGGTGCTTCAAAGTCTAGGGAAATAATCCAGCGAGGGCACTCACCCACTCTTTTTTGCTGTTTTCTCTCTTTCAAACTTGCTTTCCCGCCTTACCGGAATAAAAACGATAATAAAAGGATTCACCGGCAGCCGCTTGATTTCGTCGTTTTTCTATTTTTCGCGAATATAGATGAACACGGTACAAAGCGTCCCAGAGGTCGTCTTAAAGCCTTTATCGGAAACCTCATCCCTCGTGCGCCCCACGCTTGATATAATTTATTCCTATATGACATAATTTCCTAACCCAACATAATTTGAAACTGATAACGGTTAGATTGTTATTTATTCCTCGGCCTAAATCAGGCTTATAAAAGCTGATGTCAGCGCTCTTTCTGGGATTAGTCTGCACAGCATAACTGAAAAAACAAAAAGGGAGCAGAGAATCTCAGGAGTGAAACGACATCCTGAACGATATGTCGAAACTACAGGGAAATTATGTCGATACTAAGTAGCATAACTAAGCAGAAAAACTAAGCCAGAAATCTAACTCGGAACATTTCGAAACGCTTGGTCGAAAAACAAAGATTACGTGTATGAGCAGCTACACCCTATAACCTTTTAACTCGCCCCGTCCAGTTCTCGCCGGAAATAATTTTTACAAAGTGAGAATATAGATTTGAATTAGAGTAAAGTATGTATATATTTGAATTAGAGTAGAGAATATTAGAATTAATGCAAAAAAAGAGAATTGTAGCAAGCAAAATTCTTTATTTGCAGCGAAAGCAAGGCTATTATAGCCGCCATGTTTAAAATGTGTCAACTGGATCTGTAAACCTGCGTCTTACGCTTTTAGAAGTTAAGGATTAAATTAATATTTCTGGTGAGAGAAAAGGTCAGTTTCTCAGTTCACATCCGTGAGCCGAAGTAGACGGAATATCATACGAATACAGCGTAGATACAATATGTGAACTTACAAGTTGGTAGCTAAGTTCCTAAGCGAAGCGGGAGGATCAAAATCTTTTCGGTGTGGTTTAGAAAGTGCAAAACATCATGCGGTGCAAGAAGAGAACGTCGCTCGGGCAGAAAACGTCACCGGGGACCTTCCTCCCCCGGTCACCGCCCCTCCCCTGAATTACCCTGTGACAAATACCTAAATGAGCTCTCCTTCCCTCCCCCCCTCCCTCTCTCCCTCCCTCCGTCTAACAGCCGCGATCACTGAAACTGAAGCTTTCTTGTAAGATATTCTTTGTTGCCTGAGTGTGGACTTCACCTCGCAGATGGTTTCGAATTCTGTTCGCAGCGGCTTTGATTTTAACCCTTCGCCGTTTGATTTCACGAGAAGAAAGCTACGCGTTCAAATGTCGTCCTCGTTAGACGGAGGGGTGCATGATTTTTCTGGCTAATCTTGCACGTCCTTCGACCCCTCTTGAAATCGAAACTGCTTCTACCGCGTCAAAATGGCGCATTCGGATACACGTCGACTGATGAAGCCAGGGAACGAGGTTCGATTCCCACCACGGAGAGAGCCTTTTGTTTCACTTTACCCACAATCATAATCATACCTATAGAAAGTTGCCTTTCCTGCAGTGCGCTGTTAAGCGACATACGCAATCAGTGTGACATAGAAATGTTCGCTTTCAAAACTGGTGAGTCAAAACCATCGATGACTCAAGGTCAGATGCCTCTCAAAAAATGGCAGCATCTCCACTCCGTGGATGATGGCGAGGGTGCGGAGTACGGGGACTCGAAATGACAACCAAGTTGCGCCACGAGTGACATCCGATTTGCGCCCCGACCTTCATTCGATTTGAGTGGCACCTTGATCATTCCCTAAATGAAACCGCAACTCACGGCTCAAATTGAATTTCGCTTGACTTTCGTTTGATTGTGGTGTGCGCTCGGATGGACGCGGACGGACATTCGGAGGTCGAAAGGTACTCCGCACGGTTACATGCGAGGGAGTAAGCCGTTTGACTCTCGGGTACTAACTCACAGTCATAGCCCATGGGGTAAGACGACTGGCACTAACTCTGTCTACCAGGCCCAGGCTCCAATCTTGGCGGTGCTTGTGTGATTTTGTGCGATTGTAACTGCTTTGCGCACGGACGCGGATGGACATTGTGCGGTCATAAGGTATTCCGCACCTAAAATAAGCCAACTGACAAGCCTTAAGCCTTAATTAAGCTCCTGGTCCTTCGTGCCGACTGAAATTAGAGCCATCTGAAGCAGCATCGATTCCCCTCCGGGTGGCAGCAACCGGCACGGGAACTTCAATCCGGCCAGACATTCGTATGAATCGTGGGTTATTTTTGTTTTTATTTTCTGTTCCATTGTATCCGCCTCCGCTGTCACTGTGTTATTAATCGGCAACGCGCCGTGCACGTTTTCGAAGCTGAAGTGGTGAGCAAGTGTGCAACACGGGCCGGGCATGCACAAGATTTGCTTTCCGGTCAAAAAGAAGAAAAAAAAAAAAAAGAAAACGGTTGCCTCCACGATGGTGGGTGACTCGCACTTTCTTAAACGGGTATTTCAGCGGGCAGAACATTTGCCCTCTAGTAACAGCAGAAGTCGTGCATACGAAGTTTTGAATGTTGGGCGGTTCGGTTAATTTTCATATTTTCTACTGTGACAATTATAGCATCAAAATGCTCTAAAGCATGCAGGAGGAGAACGTACTTCTCACTCGCGTTGCCCGTCAACCGCAGGTTCTGCCTTAACATGTGAGACGACATGAAGGGCGGGCGAAGTTATGCGTGTTGACATTTCTCCCAACAGAAGCGCGTGTTCCCTTTTTTCCGTTGTATAAGGAGACTGGGACAAACTGTTCATTTCTAATACAAATCTTGCACCAGGAAATCTATCACGATTTATTTGAAACCAGACTTTTCTACACACTGAACTATTCCCTTCAGCAACAATATCTAATAGGGTGATCACAACTACCATTGCATCATGTTGTAATAATAAGAACTACCCTTTCAATAACGTAATTTAAGCCCCTCAGGAAAAAAAATGGCCGCGTATCTGCACCTTTCGTTGCAAATGTCGACGAAAGGCGATAGCCTACTGGCGCCCCTGCCAAGTAAATGCCTCCCTTTTCTTTCCCGCTCACTTATCATGCTGTTCCTCTCCCGTCTCGTTCACCCCAAGATAACACGGTAGAGACTTGCTCAAGTCAATTTAAATTTACCGTGTTCCACTGCTCCAAGTCGCGTGACTCAATGCCAGCGCTGACGTACGGCAGTGATGGGCGTGAGTCGAGGTACCCTGCTGCAGCGTTTATAGAACTACGTTGCCCCACTCTACGAGCGTTCCAAGCGGAACGTGGATGCTATCTAGTGGAACCTTTCGTTGCTATTGCCGTTTTATTTGTTAAATGCCGCCAGGAAGTGGCGCGAGCAACAGCCGGCCATGGTTTTCTGCAGATGGTGTATCATTTTGTTGGCTATCCCAAAAACCAAGCATCCAGAATTTTTTAAAAAAGGAACACTGCAACTATCCCTCATGTATTGATTTTCCGCCTTTTATTTGCTTAATGTCTTGTTCTTGTTCAAAAATGCTGACAAGTATGAACATTAACACCGGACTTAGGCGTTTAGATTTGAGTGTGAGTTAATGAGTATATGAGATGCAGCATTTGTTTTGCTTTGCTAGGGTGGCTGCGTTTAAGTAGCTGCGTTTAAATGACTGCGTGTGAGTATCCCAAGAAAGACTATCGTCTTTAAAAAAAAAATCGACCAACAGCGACGCTGTGTTAAAAATGAAGAGGAGCCTGTGCGAAAATATCATCGTAGAATTTCGCTTTTAAGGTGCAAAGTAACCGCACCTGACAGCCCAACCGCGTTGGCCTCACGGGCGAGATATCCGGGCTTTAAGTGTGCGTGAATTTGATTGCAAGGCCCTCCTGGAAAACCCGCAAATCGGGGGTCGCCGGAACATTGATTCCTGCTTGTCAAATCTGCTATTGGGGATTTCGTGATTGCCAGAGCCTCCGTGGGTTTGCTGTAATGCGGATTGGGTGTGGGTGTGTGCATCTTTCCAGATACCCTTTTCCCATCTCTTATCTTATCGTACTTGCGTGCCAGACATCCCGCCGATGCATTAAAATGTCCGTGTCCATTCTTTTGTTACCTTATATAAGGTACCTTCAATTGCCACTTAAGCGAAAGCCTTCGGAACGCATTTAGAAATTTGATGGGAGATCGCCCGTTCTGCTATAACTGGTATGCTGCCCACCGCGGCCGCGGCTTGCGTCGCGTGTACGTGCCACCCGCGACGAGGTGAAGCCAAACTGGTTTTCGGTGTCCTTGGCTATGGCCACCCGCGTGGACATCATCAGGGTCCATTTTGTTGGGCAGTCAGCTAGCAATTAGGCACGCAATGGCCTGGCTCGCACGCGCAGTCAAATCAAGGCGGCACGGCACGCGTTACCTCGGTCAAGCCGGGTATCTACACTTACGTGTTTGCTCTATTACTGCGCGCGGAGGCAGGCAACCCCGTTGTTTTCATCGCCTAATTACGCACAGGTCTCCTCTGGTCTGTTTAATGCCCGCGCGGCACGCACGTGCCATTAACGCGTTCACTGAAGGGAAGGCCCCCAGCAGTGCCGTCAATGCTACTTAGTAGATGTAAATATCGCGAGTAGTTCCTGGGCTGCGTGCTCACATAAGGAACGAACGGAAGATAGTAGTACCCGGTTCAGTTGGAGGTGAAGCGAGTGGTTTCGTGCAGTGCAGTATCAAATTATTTGAGTCGCATTCTTTACCACTTGCTTATGATCTCCCCATCAGAATCCCAGTATGATCGCCTCGAAGCGTTGCATAGGAAAGGCTGAGGATAGCAATCGCAGTTCCTCAGGGAGCGGCAAACGAGAAGGTCATACGGGAGAGCCAGTCTGCTACACTCCGCTTGATGGCGTCACAGAGGTTACTGACGCTGGTAATGCGTCAAGGGGAACCAGTGCTTGAAAAGCAATAATAAGGCGGCTTCGAACAAGTTAGGCCTCTCATGCGCGTACTGCTCATTACGCTCTTTACCGGGAAGCCTCCCATCTAAATGCCACCATGGTCTTACGAGAGCCTTCAGGGTCAGCTACATGTTCCTCACACGAGAGTAAAGCGAAATACGCCAGTGGAAGCAGCCAGATTTTTCGTTTTTGAACATTAGGAGAACTCTTATCCCAATCACCTTGAAAGTTTTACGGATGGCTCAGTCGATCCGCACAGAGGGGTTAGTGCAGCGGCGTATATCATTTCTGACGCCCAGGTTTCCTGGGCAGCACGCCTGGATCATGTGGTGTCCTCCACCGAATCAGAGTGCATTGCCATCGCGGCTGCTTTGAGAAAACTTAGGTCATATAACCCGCTGGAAGTTGTAATTCTGACTGACTCGAAAGCAGCACTACAACTCTTGCAGCATGGGATTACCACAAAAAACGACTGTCAGCGTTCCTTACGGCTTGTGCAAGAACTCAGCAGCAAGGGTTTTAATGTGCAGTTTAAATGGATTCTATCCCATTCTGGCGTCAAGGGCAATGAGACCGCTGATCAAATGGCACGGAGTGCGGTGCAATTTGCACCGATGAATAAAGCCTCCCCCAATCACTGGAAGGACTTCAGGCGAACAGTGGCCGAACATTTCAATTCCTTGGGAAATTCCTATTACCAGCCTTGTATCACAAAGGGACTTACAAGATCGGAGGCAACATTGCTGTACCGCATCCGAACGGGCTCAACGAAGACCACAGCATGGCTATTCAAGGTGGGCTTCGCGCGATCGCCTCTGTGTTTGTCATGTGCAGTGATAGGGGATGTATACCACTGCGTAATGGGTTGCTCAGAGCATGATGTCGAGCAGACGGCAATGCTCTCAGCGATTCGAAAGCTGGCAGCTTCACACAGCACTCTGGACCACAAGGGGACATTGGATGCTGCGCAGAGACGTGTCGCGTCTTTTCCTAAGCTTCCTTCAGGAGACGGAACTGGCAAACTCTTGGTGAAAGGACACTACCATTGGCTAATTAGGAGGAAATTTGGGCTGTTTTGAATTTCAGTTAGTTTCGACAAACCTCTGTGAAATTCGAGGATGTGCCCCACATACAGGTTTCCCTGTATAAGAAAAGCTTCTTTGTTCAGTCTTTTCGCCTAATGGACTACTACTGTGAAGGCCTTTCGAACACTTGCGTTTCACAAACTCATTAAACATTAGAACCGCGAAATAATAGTTGAAGCCTGCAGGCAGAGGCTGAAACTATCAAATTGCAGGAGTCGTTCTTTAGTTTCATCTTTCCTTCGCGCTGCCGAAAGTTCCTGATAGAGCAAACTTTATGGCGTGCCGGCAGCTTTTCGCATTTTTTTTTTCATTCGCAGCGAGTTAGCACCAGCCTCTTGACTAAGCCTTTGGCGCACCGCCTTAACTCGCACACGTTGTGGTCGAAGTCACGCAACTAAGCCTTGAGCACAATATTGGTATAGATCACGCACATTTCTAAGGGAGAATTCACCGCATAGAGGGACAGCTTGCTCTGGAGTAAAGCTCTTGGTATATTTCACGGTGAAAATATCCGACGTATAGTGAGCCACATTACGCCATTTAAGCATTGCTGTTGAGTCTTCAATTATTTCAAATGGCTTAAAATTGAAGCATGCGGACAAATGGGAAACTGCACTTGGACGAAAGTTTTGCTTCACCCCACGAGACTACGCTACCTTCCCCACATGGTATACATCTTGCTCTCACCATGGAGAGCCCTCGAACACACATCCGATGGTCAGGGCTTGTCAGCAGAATGAGAATATGTAAACTATACCAAATCCAAATTTAAAGCTCTTGGAGTGAAAACTGGCCAGTTCTGATCCTGATCAGCAGCTTCAGCTAGTTGCGAGGTAAGGCAAACACGGCATCAAGCATTAATTACCGAGGTCCTGGACTGAGGACTTCACTGAGCACAGCACTCTTTTTTGACTTCGTTAAAACAAATTTCCTCATCCTCTTCGAAGGACACTCGCGTTACTTGTACCGATATAGCTTGCCTTGTGTGTAGGCTACAAGGGATAAAAACGGCTACTTTCATGTCTTTTTCAGCTGAAAAGTCCCGCAAACCACATAAAAATACAACAAAAAGAAAACAAAAATCAGTCTATATTATATTCTGAAGACCAGAATAAAATTAAGTACCTGTAAAATTAGAAATGAGACTGCATACATTTCAGTCAGCCCTAGGTATTTTGTATCATAAAAGGCTTCCGCAATTCTGACTCCATATTTTTGCTTGCTCTGCATGAAAGTAGCAGCGGCTGCCCCGACAATCTTCAGCTCGCACGACACCGAAGGTTGTCAAATTCGTTGGCACTAAAAACGAGGCCCCAAAGTGGGCAGCAACAACTCTTCACGGCCGGACCGAACGACGGGGTTAGCGGCAGCATCGGTCGCTACGATCAAAGGACTCCGCAAACAACTGGTTGTAAAATTGTTCTCGTCCATCAACAGTGCGCACAGGCTCTGCGTTTCTCCAAAAGACCGAACGAAACATTTTGAACCATCGCAGAACCGCCGGGGAACGACCGCATCCATACGGCCATAAACGTGTTCGAAAAAGAAGTATCTGTAAACGGAATAGGAATATTACTGTTCGCTTATCCTTTTTCCTTGAAGAATGGGGGCAGTTTAGGCAGCGTGCCATCAGGCCAATCAAGGAGAAAACACACGCATGCATCTGAGATACGCGTAAAGTAACAATGATAAAATATAGAGGAAAGCGTGATGAGTGCAATCAAGGAGATATTGGAAAAGTACGATCTACGAGATACAGTAGAGACGTCGTGCCTAGTTTCCAATGTGCGGCCCGCACGGCCAACGAGAAAGCGTTTAGCTTCTTCGGAAGCCATTCCGTGCGGGCACGACAGCATACAGAGCGCCGTGGGAGCGATAAGGGTCCGCCGGGAGGTAGCCCTGCCTGCAGCATCCGTTTACGGCTTTTCGTCGAACGATGCTCGCCAGCGTGACTTTTGTGGAGGACGAGAGGAGCCCGCGCGGGGAGCAAATACTAAATCAAGATGGTTTGTCAGACGGCACGAATTTTCATTTTCATTTGAGGCATTACGGAGCATCGGTGGCGTGTGCTGGCAGCCGAAGTTTTGTGGCGTGCTGGTAATAAGTGACGGGGAAGCCACTTATGCTACTTTTGGTTTAAAGGTTACAGAACCGAGGACCTCGTTATGCTTGCAGCTGAACATGGTTAGAAATGAGGGCCTCGTTAAAGTAATACAGAAAAAAAACCGATCAGTCTGGAACACCGAGAAAAGCATAAGTGAAGCGCTCCATTTTGGTATTCTATGATTGGTGTAGTTAACATTTTAAGGTAGCTTGAGAGGATGTCCCGTCTGTCTACTGCTCTTTACATACTGTAGGTGGTCGATTCGCGGCCCGCGGGTTAGAAAGAGGATTTTCTTCACCCCGTGAGTTAAGAGCGGCGCTGGTTACCACCTGCAAGCGTCCGATACAGTTGTGCTTAATATAAATACTCCGGTAAGGGGAGAACACACTCGCCCAGATAGCGGAATTAGTAAGGCATCCGAGATGTAATCGGAAGGTGCGGGTCCGGTACCCAAGGTGGATGCCTGTTTCCCTCCACTATCTTTACTAACAAAAATATTAAAAAATAATAACTTCACAAAACCTGATAGCCAAGCGAGGAAAGTCGAAATCTTCACCGATGAATTCCGTGAATAAATATTGTTCCCTGGTTAACCCGCCTGAATTTTCTGTACAATTCCTTCCTTTCTGCCTTCCTACAGAGTGCTGGCGGTTCTTTCTGGTTTGTCGTTCTTGTGCGTGTGCAGAACTTCGTGCTACTGCAAAATAGTTTTGGCTGTGTAAAGTTCGGGTGTGCGAAGTCTCCGCGCTACGAGGTTTCTTTGCTCTGGCAAACAACGAAATGGAAGGAACGAGTCCTTTCGCAAAGCGTCTTGTTTTTTTGCCACGTTTAGCGGCGTGTTTCCTAGCTGGCAGTTTTACAGCAAAGTTGCATCTCCCAGCTTCGCATAAAATCCAGCTGCCTTCGTCGCCTCGGGCACCAAATGTCCTTATGTATGCCTGCTCTTTGCACATTCCCATGGCCGATGGCCACGCTTCGAGATGTGGGAATGGGGGCGAAGTCACGAATACCACTAGACTAGCGAGACGGCGCCAATTCAAAAATCCGGGTAAGTGCGAGAGCGCTTGACAATCGCCTGGGGTCGGAATAAGAAATATTGCGAATCGACATCTGCTGTCATCGCTGCAGAGGTAAAAACTAGCCTCTTCGGCATGCCTTCGGGTTGTTTGGTGTTAGAAGGGGATCCGTAAGTTTGGAGTGTTTTTATTCTTAATCTCCACGCAGTACTTGTTTTTTAGATCCTCTTTCTGTAATTGCTGCCTGCGTACGCTTCGAATACATTGTCAGTGTCAGCAGTCAAATTAACAGCAATTTGTCTGTGCTTCTGTGGGCCCACATGGCCGTTCTATCATGGCAATCATTGCAAGCAAGAGAAGAAAAAAAACCTCGCGCTCTCCATCCTAAAGTCATAAAATTCTGAAGAAGGCGGAAATTCTTTGATGTACGCTAGCAGCAACGAGTCTCCGGGGATGCTTAGAACTTTTTAAGAATGGGAAGGCAAAGCCTAGTTGGTCTTTTGTTTATCTGTTGTTGGAAGTTCTTTTAAATCTTCTGCTTATCTGCTGATCTAACCTTTTCCGCCGTGGCGTACGTTCTCAGTCTTCTCCGTGCGCGACTAGAGCCTTGTGCATCGTCACACATGGCCATGTTGAATTAATTTCTCATCCCACGTGAGGACGCATACTAGGCATGTCCAGAACGTTCAACTTCGCCTCACGCATTCCATAAAACGTATAGATTTGAAGTTTTCACCTCGAAACTTGCATGGGTACGGAATCCCAGCACGTACCACGAAGTAGCCCATCTGGAGGAAATTATTCCACAAATCTACACGAGCCTCGCAGGCCAGCCGCAATTGAACACGTAAAACTCCAGCAGAAGTATTTAATATTAGAGATAGAAGGCCGCTTACACGGAGCATGTTCTGTAAAAAAAAAAAAGCATTCAGACGGTATTCCTAGACCAAGTAAGCAAAGAACGTGAAAGTCGAAGTGTGGTACAGACTGACTTCACAGAATCAATATTGTGCAACTTTGAGAAAGAGGCCAAATTTCAATGTGTTTACTTGAAGCCACCCGAAAGTTTTTTTTTTTTGAAGCTTTGGACTATTTTAAGAAAGGAATATTAGGGGACACTTGACAGAAATGAGGCCCTAATTTTTTGCTATCTGTAAATGCATATACCATTTACTGCCCAGTTTCCTGCTCTTGTTTTGGCAAAATGTGAAGTGAATGTGTTCAAGAGGAACAACAGCTGCAGGGTAGGCAATCTGAACAGCCCCGAACCTTTGGAACTAAATTTGATCTTGTGCCTAGCTGCACGCTCCAAAAATGTAATAACACTGCATAACGAGCAAGACGGCCTTCAAACTTACCACGTTACGGGATAACCGTAGTAAAGGAAACCGCCGCAGTTTATTTTATATCTAGCGGCGCCGTAGCTGGCAAGTCAGCTTTTCTTTCTGGGGGGGTCAGGCATGAGTGCAGGCCTGAAGCGGAGTCGGAAATGTGAAGATAAAAAAAAAAATGTCCTGGGACAAAAGTACGGACTCCTCCAAAGGGAATTAAAATTTGCAGAAATAACCCGTCTCGGTAATTAAAGTACTACGCAATCTACCGCTCCGCCTTTTGCACACTATTCGAAGACGTTCATAAACTGGGGAGGACTCGATGCCTTTCCTTACAGCCTTAATTCGGGAATTTCGTTTCCTTACATCTTTCCGTGGCAAATTTTTTTAAGTCTATTTGGGCCGCTGCAGATCCTTGAGAGCCGTTACGATCCCCGGCACTCTTGCACAGCGGCACGCCGGCAAACGCGAACGCTCAAGTGGGCTTCCTCGTGAAACAAAGCCTCTCATATTTGCGGCTTTCACCTTTAAACAGCACGTTTTTTTTTCGACGACAGCATCTCGACTGTGATTGGTCGAACTTTTCGGTGCCACAAGGCGCACCGGTCAGCCCTTTTATCGGCCATCTATATCAGTATTAATAATAATGCGTATGGATAGCTCGTGAAGGATACGCGCATTTCGCACTCTACATTTTTCTACAAGAACACGGACACGCTACATCGGATGTGCCCCACCCGATACCCTGCCACATGGAAATTCTCCCGTAACCTGTGACCCGTGTACCCTTCTCATACACATCACCTTCGGGTGCGCACACAACCCAACCCTCCCACCTTTACCCACTCCCCCCCCCCCTTCCCCCCCTACCTGAGCTGTGGGTGAGCCTGACGATCAGTGCCGGCTTGGATGTGCAGCAACTACTGGTGTCCAGGGCTGAGACGGAATTGTCGTCCCATGGTCTCCTGGACTCAGGGACCACTCCCACATTGTTGCATTGAGGTTTATTGGGGGGGATAGGTGGGTGAAAAGGGTCCGGAACTGTCTGACGTAGGGTGTCGACACCTTATCAGGCCCCGTGGGAGAAGGGAAGAAGACTAAAAGGGATAGGAGAGGGGAAGGGAGGAATAAAGAAGAAGAGAGGAAAAGTTGCCACTGTGACTGGGGCCACTGCGCACGAAACACTTCCCAAACACAGTATCCTGGCGTCATGCTGCGTCCGGGCGATGAATCTCGACGGGAACAGTGGAGCGTACAGGCGACGCTCTGCCGTGAACAGCTGTCCGCGGTGGTCCGAAGTCTGGAGAGCTGGCTGGGTGAACGCCCGAGCAGACGAGCGGGTACTGGCGAGCCGCAGCTTGCGCTCGACGGCCCGACGCAGCAGAGCGCCCGCCACCCGAAAAACGAACACCCATGGCCCGCGACGTGTTGCCGGCAAAATCGCGAACCGCCCCGGCCGCGCAGGAGCGAACGAAAAACACGTCCGCACCCAACGACGGCACAATAGTTTCTCCTACCTCCCCTCCTCCCGGTTGTATAGTAGAAATTTATAATAGGTGTTTCGGCTTCGCTTCAATTGCAACTCATTTCAAGGGCCAAACAAATTATTCATGACAAAACGGGAGATCCACCGAGCTGGCACTGCAAGTGATTTCTTAGAAATTATCGCTTAGGTGCACATTGTAAAAAAGATAAAAGAGGAGATTTATTTGGTATATGGGCTGGCGGTATCCTACTACTATACTAGAACACGACCGAATCAACCGCAACTGCCTTGCTCGAACATGGCAGTATTATACAGGGATGCAATTTCTCGTCAACTAGTGCGTTTTTCCTTCCCCCTACACCGCAGCTTCTGCTAACATGATGCTCTCTTCTCGGTCTTGTGTGACAAAAGCAGTGGTTCTATCAGCCTATTCGCTCACGCACACTGAAGAGAATTCAAAACTATCACGTTTTGCAAAGGACGCGCTGACGGCGAGTATCTGCATTAGGCAAAGCTATGCAGTCGAAAAGGCCCACCGTAACGAATTTCAGTTCGGTTTCGATGCGCCAGAAACGAAGTCAGCGGCTAATAACGCGATAATAACTTTTAGATCTTTTATATTTATCTGTGCTCTGTAGTTAGTCATTTTCTGCGTAATTATCTTGTTTAATTACCCTTTTACCTTTTTTTAATTTTAAATTCCAAACATCCATTTTCAATGTATTTATTTACCCGTTATACCTCGGTGGAACGGGAAGGGTTTCAGTTCACGAGCCCATTTAATAAAGAAGCTACGGAGCGCACATAGCATTTCCGGTCCAATGCATAATAAAGAACGACATCCATTTAAATACTAGGATGCCAGGGCCATGGTTGCTCGCCGTTCCTTTTTAAGGAACAGTTTCATTCAGTTTCTTTGGGATAAGAAAGAAACAACAAAAAAGGGACAACAGGATCGGTGGTGTGCTTCAGCCTCCAAAGAGGCGTGCTGAGTCAGCGGGGCTTCGGTATAAAATGGCACGCTCTATTTGCGGTGTTTTCTTTGCTGCTACTATCCGTGGCCCTTGCGGAGCGCATTGTCGTCTTTGGGTAGTATTGGAGTCACGGACGAGCAATACGGCGACCAGCGCACACTTTGATTTTGCGTCGGGGTCAGGGCGGGCTCCGATGGCTGCACAAGTGAACGAAGAACGGCGAGCATTGATACACGAATTTCTGGTGTACGCACTTTATTGCACCCACAGCAAGTTGTTCGCCCTAGCCCAGCGAAACGAATGGGAGGGATATATACTGGAAGTAGTTGAATCGTGCGTTATTATTATACTTTGAAATTCGCGCTTTTACGTTGGTATAATTCAGGTAAAAAAAGAAATTGAGGAGGGATATTTTGGTACTGTCGACAAGGAGAATGTGGCAAGAAATCAAATTTTTTCGCCAGTTTCGTTAACACTTTCGAAGCCAGCAAGTTTATTCATTCGATAACATCCGTATGACCCATGAGGCGAGGGATATCCACTCTTAACAAGGATTGAACTGCTTGGTTTACCTTTCCCACGAGCCTGGAAAGCCTCCGAGAATGGTTACTTTGTTGTTTCACGTGCCTTTCATGAACAATATAAAACACGTTTTGTTAGTCCTGAAAAAAAAACGGTAGTAAGAAACACATACCTACAGAACAAACCCCACTGTGTTGCGCTACTAAACCACATCTTTCTTTCCGAGCCGCATTTCCCCTTGGCACAGGTGCACGTATTTCAATGTAAAAGCACAACATTAGGACTCCTTTGATGCAGTATTAGGTTGATTACAAGCCTGGCATAAAAGCGTTATCATGAATCTCACTCCCCGGCTGCATTTGTGGTGGCGTATTTGAGAACCTTAGGTGCGACGGGAGGAGCATTCCCAGCCCTTCGTTTCAAACACTACGTTTTTTTCATTCATACACAACGCTTGATCACGTATGGATGGTCAGATGACAATGCGACAGATTTTATTACTCAGGAATTTACGGGTTGTCTTTGTGTCTAGCACTGCGGAACATATTTCTTGTTCTTAAAGGTGCACAGGAGCAAAGCTGTAAAAAGAGAAGCTTGTATCAGCAAACAGCGCTTCTCTGGCGAATCGTGTACGCTAGCGAAATGCAGCCACGGTGATAGGTAAGCATTGAGGTAAATGCTAAGGTGTTAGGGAAAAAGGGCGGCCTCTAAACTCCACAGTGGTTGTGAGTGAACAGCACATTCAAGAATAGTTTACGTGTGTCTCAAGACACTAGGATTCTTTGCAGAAACGTTCATCGTATTGGAATGGTTATTGACAACAATATGTTCGTACAAATCATGTCCTAGAAGCGTAAATCACGCAGAAACCTGTTTATTCTCAATCTGTTTCTCTTCGTGAAGCACCGTTCTCAAAGGTAGAATGAGTGCTTTTTTTACAGTGCTGTTAAAACCTACCCTTGCTGTTGAAGAAAAGATTGTGAGCGGCTCTTGACGAAGCCATCCACTGTAACCGTGTTGCAAAACTTGTCCAACTTCTATAGAACGCTAGACAATTATGCTGCCGTTAAATCTGATAACTGCCCTTCTTCCCAGCACCTTCAAAGAAGTAAACGGAACACTGCCATGGTGGCTTCAAACATCAAGAGAACCACACAATGTCTGACACAAGAATTGTCGCCATTGGAATGTATGGTCCTCTAACAATTCAGATCTGGTCAAGCGTGAGTTTTCTGGAAAGTAGGGGCGTAACAGGTGGCAGGTCGAGCATAACGTTGATGATTTTCTCCCAGCATTGGCACGATAAGATTGTACCGCAGCGCTTCTTTTCCTGTATAGATCCGTTTGGAAGCGTTTCTGTTCGCGCAAGTTTACTCCTAACCCGTCGCTCATCTTCACGTCCGCCCGCATATTTCGGTGACTCTCCTTCTTGGTAGAACACTGAAGCGGTAGTGTGACAAAAAGAGAGAGATAGCGAGAAGACGAAGGGGGCAGCGCTTTCGCGGACGCCCAAAGGCCATGTTTCATCGGCTGAGCCGGGAGGCGACGGTTTGCTGCTCCCGCCCGGACGAGCCGGAGCGTTGCGGCGTTGTTATCCTCGCTTGCGGCTGGCCCCTTTGTTTTGTCGTGGGCGCCTGTTTCAAAGTGCGGCGACCCGCTGTTACAGGCTGCACGTCAGAAGAGGCTCCTTTAGATCGAGTTGCGCGAAGTTGTGCGAGGGGGGGAAAGCGAGGGGGAAAAGTGGCGGGATAAATAGAACCAAGCTTTGAAGTTTGCGCAGGTTCAGTTATTACTGTCGCAGCTTCCGCGGTCATCGGGGAGATGTTGATACGCCTTCATCAGACGCAGAGAAATGAAAAGGTTAAGATACGAAGTGGTGGAGGGCGCGATCGATAACCGCTGTCTTCGGATCCTCCGTCGGGCTTTGGACGTATAGCATCTTGCCTTGGAAGCGCTTCTTCGCTGGGTCGCACTATTTACGCTTGCGTGCCACCGCTGTTAGCTTGTCGGCGAGCGCCTTTGTGAAAAGCTGGGACGCTCAATGCTCTGCCAGTGCCAAAACTTGAGGGGGGTGGACGCGTAGAGCTGTATGTCGGAGGAGGCAGCTTTTGAAGAACTTCATCCCTCTTTCTTCGAGTAAAGGCACGCGGAAAGCTAGGTTGAGTGTGGAATTATATTATACGTGAGTCTGCAGCCCGCATTTACGGCCACAGTCTTGCTGCTACGAGACAGGTGAGATGCAGGGTGAGACGCAATTTTGATGATGCGACGCAAATAAAATCATAGGGATGAATTTTTTCTCTCCCGTGGCCGTTTTAGACGGTACTTTGTGGTTAATTATGATCGCTGAAAAACTTGAAAACAGGGAAGTTGCCTTTTATTCCTTTGTTTTTCCATAATGAGTGTCATATTGCGTGTACACGCCAAAGTAGTGGCTGAGTACAGTTGCCGTCACCTTTGGATATAGGCTGCAGCTCCCGCCGCTGCTTAGTAAGAGCGGAATATTAAGCGGGCATTCATACTATTTTGTTCGAGCGTGTGCTTAACGGGGAATGGAAAGAATTTGTGAGCGATCTTGCACTGTGTAAGCTCGTAATCAGACGTTCTTCAATCGTTCGGAGGGCCACTTAGTTTATTTCTCTGTCCTGGAAGTTAAAAGCGTTTGAGGATCCAAAACTCTAAACATGTAGGCGTTAATAAAATAAAGTAATCCCCTCCGTCTAACAAGGATGATTGTTGAAACGCGAAGCTTTCTTCCGTGCGAATATCAACTGGCGAAGTGCCAAAATCCAAGCCGCTGCAGTCAAAAAAAAAGCGTCAATGATCAAAGTGCAAACTGCCTGAGAGTCAAAGTCCAAACTCAGGCGACAGCAGAGGAATCCCTCACCAAAAGGTCGAGCACCCCACCCCACTCCGCCGCACCCCCACCCACCGTCGTCGCAAGACCATCGCCGTCTGTAGGACTACGGGATGGGGGATTCGAACTTTGTCTTTGTTTGAAGAGAGAATGCATTAAATGTGTAGGTCAAGAAGAGATATTGTGCGCCTTATCCTAAGGTTTTTGGTGGACACACGCTTCAGAGACTCGACTTCCTCCATATATGTTACCTCCTCCAAATTTTTCCATATATGTTACCGACAGCGCACAATTACAACACTCTTTCAGAGCACGAAAGCAACGCGGTCAGTGAAGTGCATGAACGGCTTCTAAAAAAACTAGACCTTCTTACTTGCTTTCACAATACAACCAAGAAGGTTTCACGTAGAACCTTTGTGCCGGCCCTATAGCAATGGCGGTGGGCCTTCGTGGTCGACTTGGAGGCGGTGCGGATGAAGATTCATGGCGCAATTTTCGCCCTCGTAATCTGCTCTGTTCCCGCATTAGCAACTTTCCTTGCAGCGGACGATCCATTTTGGCGGCGTTAATGAGCTATCACTGCCGCCCGTGCACTGCCTACCGCTGATGAGACGTGGACGGCTGCATGGCCGAGTGCATTCGCCGAAGGTATGCTTTATTTTTGCGTGCGGGAAATGCTTAATGGGGCAGGGAAGCTCTTGACCGAGACAGAGGATATCCGAAATCAAGACCAGCCCCGCGTATCGCTTTGTAACTCATGAAGAACGACGCTTCGTAAGAGTGGTTGGGGGCGAAAAAAAAGATGATCGTTTCGCTCAGTCTCTGAACCAAGGACTTTGTCTGGTGTAGTCTGCAAACTTCACATAGAAGGCGACGCTCCTCAGGAACCTTTGCATGGCTGTGTACATTTTCCCTGAAATCTGTAGAACGTCGCAGTGAAAGCCTGTGAGTACGTAGGAGCAATCGTACTTCCTCATAAAAGTTTCTTCTTGCAGCAAAACCTAGAAATCAGCACAGAAAAAGGTAGAGTTCAAGGAAAAATTTCTATAGAATCATGACCAGCGACTATTGATCTAAGGTGAAAATAAAAGATGGCGCTTGCAGGGGATAAAGT
Source organism: Haemaphysalis longicornis (assembly GCF_048455015.1). NCBI lineage: Eukaryota > Metazoa > Arthropoda > Arachnida > Ixodida > Ixodidae > Haemaphysalis > Haemaphysalis longicornis. The sequence continues at coordinate 81,761,663 of NW_027526361.1, forward strand.
ACGGTTACACTCAGGAAAAACGCTTAACCAAGATTTTATTATGTATGAGAAAGGACGATCACCCGATTCTGCTAAATAAACACTTTGGGCACCAGAAGTGCTCGGCCTTCCTGGATAACTATTTCCCAGCTGGTTAATAGTTCTCCACGAACGAATATTCATACCTTTTTGCCGCCCCGTTTTAACCGCATGCACCACTCAGTTGGGTGAGGGGTGGTTTCAGAAATTGAGCTTAGAATAGCCGGTGTGACGCGTGAAGCAAACCGTAATTTTACGTGCCCTAAGTATTAAAGGGCATATCGCCTATCATTGCTGCAAGTATGGAATATTTTATGGAGGTACTTACGTCTCTTCTCGTCATGACCGAATTGTGGACATGATTTTCATTTCGCTTATTTTCTGATCAGAACGCCGTTGCCTCTCCTGGCATCCCGCTCGCAGCCATATGCACCTCGCGTTAGGAAGGGAAAAGATGAAACGACACCATTGCCCCACCAAGAAATCGCCCGCCTCCCCAACAACAAGAAATCCAACAACATTGGGATGCATCTAGCATTGCAGAGCCGTGCTCGTTCCCAGTGTTCTAAACAGCCGCCACTGTCGAGAGGCCTTTCGAACACCAACACATGAACTGTCATCCCCATCCACGCGGCAAATCGACTAACCAAGCAAAAATAAAAATCTCTGCCATCGCGTTTTGCTTTGATGTTTCATGGTAACAAATACTTTGACCCAGTCTTCTAGCCCTCGTTTTTTTTTTTTTATAGCGGCGTCTTCCTAGAATCATTATGCGTGAAGAACTCGGGATATGCTTTCAGCTTTAGCTGCTTCGTGCTCTCTTCTGTTTCTGTCAAGTTTCTTGAACATCCTCGGGGAAAAGCCGTAGTTTGCTGACGCATGCTCACATAGCGTTCGTGTATTTTTTTCGTGCTCTGGTCACCTTACTTCCGATCGATAAACACTGCTGGTGACATGTTTTTTTGGGGCTGCATGTCATTAGAGTTTGTGCTTCAGTGGGTCCTCCCATTACTACGCCTTTTCTTTTCTTTATTTTTTTTTTTGCTGGTATGGGATGGAAAGCAGTGAAGCATGTCTGCAGATCATAGACGGGATAAAGAAGCATAGTTCGAGGCACACATCTCTGGATCGCTTTTTTCTCTGAGCATCGAAATACGAATTCTTCGCTTAAATGGACATAAGACAGCCAAGGCGCAGAGACAAAATTTACGACTTCTACAATTTTGATTTCTGTGACTTCTGTCGTGCCAATCCTGGAAAACGAGTTCCTAAAGAAAGGAAAAATTCGGAGACGATGCTTCGTTCCCGGCATTTTTATTTTAGTTGTTGTGCTTTTTGTTGTTGCGAATGTGACCTCACCTGTTTGCTCATTATGGACACACGTGTCTCATATCGCTGCCCTTTAGCGTGAAACAGATAGAGGAACACGATCGGGATGACGATCCCCAATCCTGGCAAAACGAGACGCTTTACTGTCTGATGGACGCTGCTGAGTCGTCTTAGTTCCGCCACAGTGACCCTCAGACGCACGCATGTATGCATGCATGCAATCGCAGAAGCGCACGCCAACCTGTTCCTCACATACTTTTGCAAGTGCCTCTGGCAACGTCCCCAGCATTGAAATGAGTGAAAGAGATCTCGGTGCTGGCCTGCAGCGTGTTTCGGCGGTCGCTATTGCGAGCCTGCGGCCAGAAGACTCGGCAGCTCCTGCAGGGTGGCGATAACCGTCCTCGGCGGGTGCCGTCGCGTCCTTTGCGCAAAGCCGCCTCACTTTGCTTGGCCTTGGCGTCGCTGATGACTGGACGTGCGCACATTCAAAAACAATACCGGAGAGCAATGGGCCACACAGGCACCATGCCCTGTGGTAAGGTAGAGGAAGGAACTTAATATTTAAACAATTGCATCATCATTTTTCATCGCTTTCATTTGACCCACGCGCCTCCCACGGCAGACTTTGGCAGCAAAATGCGGCTCCGGGGCGACGTCCATTTCTTCCTGCAATATATTCGTGTGACGACAGCCTGGGATCACACAAAAGGCTTGGGAGTACAGTTCCCGAGCTTGTTTACGCTGGAAGGGATGTTCGCAGCCTTTCGGCGAACGAGGATGAGGACGGAATGGATGACAAAATGACAACGCAATGCCAGTTGGCCGCACGACTGCAGAGGCCAGATATGCTTCGACCGTGTCCCAACCCCGCGTCTCTATCTGTGCTGCGTAGCGTATCTTTCGCTGTTACCATTTGTTATTTTTGTCTTTTTTGCAGCGGCCCTCCTTGAATTTCTATTTTAGTTTTTTTATTATTCCGTCCCAAGCCACGTTGGCTCTAGCGTTGTCTTGAAGTAAGCGGCTGCGTAGTCGACGAGGCCACCTATTATGACCAATCACACTCGAGCGACCGTCTTCGAGCCGACTGCCTCGTAATTGTGGGCAGTTATGAACGGCGGTATAGTACGCTGTGGTTTCGTGAGCCTTTTTTGTTGTTTTTTCGCCGGACGTCATGCGCGCCTGGATTGGAGGCGCTGGGTGGTCGTTTCTAGCAGCGTCCAATCGCCGTATTTTCGTTTTCGTTTTGTGTCTTTGGTGTCTTCCACGTGTGCTTCATATTCAAAGCTAAATATTTTTAGCAGCAAACATTTTATGCCGCGTTGTTAAGATAAGACGGTCTAGCTAACTCGTGATTATCATTGTAACTTTTGCCGTCGTTTTCGTCTACACAAAAACTATGAAAAAAAATAAACCATATCGGCAGATTGCAACGTAACTTCCTAACTCGACTCACATACTCGTCATTATTGCCGTAACTATTATCATTGACCTAAGCCAAAAAATAAACCAGCGTAAGTTTGGACTCCTCTTTGTCGGTGCAAAGTAGTCGGCAGCATCGCATACCTTTCGGTGTTTCCTCCTTACATGCTGCGTGGTGGGCTTGTCAAATTTTATGGCGTAACCGTTTACTTCACATTGTCCGAAGTTCATGCGAAACCAGTTTTCTCCAGCGAGTTGATAAGAAAGACAGCAGGTGCGGATGCAGATAGATAAAGGGTGGTTGGAGGGTGCAGAACATGCTTCCCAAACCTCGTTCATCCCGTTCTGCTTCCGCAGCGGTTCCCGATTACGTTAACGACTGTAGAGATGACACAATAACTACAAATGCACACTTATCTCCGTTCCTTCGTATTTCCCCTCTTTGCCTGCCATCTTTTCTTATCTCCTAATCCCACTTTCAAAACATACTGTAACAAATCTTGCACTAAGCCCGGTTAGTCAACACGTCTTCTCTCGCTTTCACATCCTCCTTTTCATCTCTCACCACGTGGTCAGAGAGCTCCAGCTACGTGTTTCTGAATGGGTTCAGCAGACAGTACCCAGGTTGCAGGTGGAATTGGGGCGAGCGCTGAAGTAGTAAGACATCGCTACGTGTTTGTAAAGGAGTGAACATGCTGCGGGAATCTGGGAGGGTCGGATGCATGCGTGGGCATCGGCAGGGGAATCAAAAGGGACACTTGCCCTCCCCCCTCCCCTTAAGCTATCCCTGCGCAATGGCCCCGCCCTATCGCCCTCTTCCTCTCCCCCCACAACACAATAGGTTTGCCCTCGTCAAGACAAAATTCTTCCCACGCTCATGGCTGCATGTGCTGCGTTTTGCAGTTATTGTCAATGTAAGTTACAATAACAAAAAGCTGAACTAAAATCCAGACACATCTTCTGGGATCAAAAAAAAGTTCCTGCGTTTTTGCAGCCGCCTCTTTCCATAATGGCGATTTCCCGTGCAAGCCGGGTGAAAAAATTTCTGATGATGGCACGCTGCAAACGGCCTGCACCAAAAGTATACGCCTTAGTTCTTATATAGCCTGTAAAACTTGACGCAGAATTCCCCCGCTATTACGACTACTTAAAATACAGGATTTCATTAAAAGGACCCCGTAAATAATTTAATTAATGACACTACCCCACATGGTACCAACAAGAACGAGGGTGGCAACAACAAGAAACTCTTGGCGATTCAAGGAAAAACACAGATCGCGGGAATAGTTCAGTTGGAGCTTTAGTGCGTTTTTTGGGACGTCTGTTTTTATTCAGGCATAATTTCTTTGCATGGTTGAAGCCAGGCGCTGCGACCTTCTCTTGGAGCTAGAAGGAAAGAGTAATGATGATCGATCGGTTGCTTTGGTTTCTTTGAAAACATAATGATGGGCTTCGAGATCTTGTTCTTCCTCCGATCGTTTTTCTTTTTCAGTTGCTTCAAATATAATGGCGGTATGCTCAGAAGTTTAAATCTGCTCTTCGCCAGCCTCATTGATGCATGCGTATGAAGAAGAAGCGCACAAAAACGATAAAAAAAGGCTGGTCTTGTTTTATTCCCAAAGCGCTAAAACAAACCTCTTCACATTTGATCGCTATGCGTGCGGCGGCCATTTCTGTGATGGGGGCAAAAAGCGAAAACGCCCGTGGGTTCGAGATTTCGGCGCACGTTAACGATTCCTAGGGTCATAAGGGGGTTCACAGTGGTTCCCAAAACACTGCTCACTTTTTACACTACTGAGTGCTCTAGGCTTCGCATCTGTTCAAAGACAATCAGTTATATCTCCGGTCTTTTGCTAACACAGCATAAAGTGCTACCTGACTGGGGCAGATCTCCAGGGTAGAAATAAAGAATGGTAAATCTACAAAAACCGAAAAATGAATAGACACATGAATGCGAGTAATAATCATGAAATCATCCATTTACCGACAGCAAAGCAAAACGAAAACAAAACGAAGCCGCTTACTGATTTTCAAGAGAGTCATAAGGCGCGGTGGCGAACGCCTTTAGTAGATTTGACGGCACTTTAACCTTACATTTGACGGCACTTCAAACCATTCCTCGAACTCGATCTCACCTTAAAAGTTGATGAGCGCTCGCGTGAGCTTACATTGATATTGCTTAACAGTGTACACCTCACGTCACCCTCAAGGGCAGAACTTTGTTTGCGTTTACAATCTCAAGTTAATACCCTTCTTTCCTAAAATCCTCGATCTACTTTATGCGTGTGAAACACGCAGTTTGATAAAAAAAAACAGGAGGAGAGGTAGCAATTGACAGCGATCACGTAATTGTGTTGATGAGAATTATTGCGGAAATTTTTTCGCACGCCTCTCTGAGCATCTTAGGGGAGGCTCGGTATCGCGTACTTCACAAACTGAATGCCAAGTGAAAGCGGAAACAATCAGTGCATTCACACTGAAACAAAGTGCAGCGTGTTCGGACATCATGCGAGCTCAACTGCAATTTTTTTAGATATTGAATCGGTCGTCCACAGTAAAATCCCGAGGTGGCGTGAGATAACCCACCGCGCCGGATCGGACGGAGGCGGTTCCTCGAGGATTGGTTGGGAGGTCTTCAGAGACACTTAATTCACGTTCAACGAGATTATTCAGACTATAAGCTGGGCAGGCGAATGTTTCCTCTTCCGCACGAGAAACTCTCGAGGCCACAGGCAGCCACGCTCCGAATGTTGCAGACCAGGTCTTATCGTAGTCTATCCACCCCCAGCTTCTACACGGACACTTTGAAGCGGACTGCCCGGATTGTGGCGAACGCAGCATTTTAGATCATATGCTCTGGCGGTGTCCCTCACTTCGGGGCCCTCAACGCATAACCAAGGAAGAGTGGCGCTCCGACGTGGAGAGCCCCGATCTACTACACCAGCTAAGGGCCGTCCAGGGGGCCCACGTCGCGGCGGAGAGGCTCGGCCTTCCCGCCCCCACGTGGGAGCGGCCCGCAGCGCTGCCGCCCTGAACGGCGGCGGTGCTCCTCAGGACCTTCAATGAAGTTAATTGTCTGTGTCTGTCTCAAAAGGTTTGCGCACTGGTCAGCCACCCTTATGGTACTTGTACCCTACCTCATATAGCGAGGATTAAATAATTTGAGCTTGCGAGCTGGGCAATCTCACCAGTTGCGACTTCATTATGTTTTAAAGCACTGAGCACCAAGAAATGGTCTGTAGAAATATTGGTTTCCACGATTCGCACGGGAAGTACATTCAGAGTCACCATTGTGTCGATGGCTGCTGCACCCCAGTTTATACACACACACACTTTGGCGAGCTGTACAAGTTAGCATTGTTTTGAGCCGATTTTATAGGGAGGTGCTTACTTTGCTCTCCAAGAAACTGCCGTTCGTCCATTTACAGGAATTTTTGTTATCTATGCGTGCTCTTAAATGTGACTCGATGGACTCGGTGACTCCGAGTCGAAGGAACAAGGAGTTCGACAAATTTAACACAATGCACTTTGCTATGAAAACATGGATTCAGTTTCTGTGCTTTTCTGCGTTTCTCGCTGCGTCCAACGTAGAAAAACGAACCTTCACAAGATGCGCCACCGGTCGTCACTCTACGGGGTCCAAATTGATATGAATGGCTGCGAACACAGAGACCCTAACCAAGACAGAATGTTCGGCATCGTAACACTGGCAGGTATGGGGTTTGTTGTGGCCTGTGTCCCTCCTTGCGCTTCCACTGTCCCATTGCTCTTGTCCCCGAAGACTGTCTTTATTCTAAACTAGTGTGCAATACAGAATCCTTTCTCGCTGTGTATTCCGCGAGAAAATTTTGGCATCCAAAGACGATGCATGGCTTATAAGGATCGTCCACATGAAGTTTTTCTTTGTCCAAGTTGAGCAAAGCGCAATTCAGCCGATGTGACTTTCCAAAAGCCTTCTCAGTCTAAACTGTTTCATAACGCCTCAAAGCTACTGCTTCATGGGGAAAAGCAGCGGCTGCCCAAATGAAACTCTGGCTCAAGATTCAAAGCACTTCTTGCTCAACGTGAACCCGTCTTTTGTTGGGCCCTGTTTCTGTTGACGTTAGGCCTCGAGAATCGCTATTCCTTTCTGCCTTTCTTAGCTTGCTTCTATATTTTAGGACATTTCCTGATGAAAATGCAAAGTTTGGGGCACTCTATTCAAACCCCCATTACTGTAGTCTGCACTCGGTCAGCCCAGGGCGGTCGCTTGGTAGTTACGAAAGCACAGACGGAGACGTGACACGCGTACCCAACGAGGTGGACGACATCCTATTAGGGAAGGTATAAGATTTATGTTCAAGATTTCTACCGAGCTCTATTTGCTTGTTCAGCGCTCTGACGACAGATATTTTGTCCGCTCCGCGCACGGTTTTGAAAATCTTGCGTGTGCAGAAAATGCGCCCGTATTTGTTCTCTCAGGCAGACTTTCTACCCAGCATGCTGGGATCGTTCAGCTTCTTTCTACTTATTCGATGGGGTCAGCGGAAACTCGCTATCGTACGTCCCGTTTGCGCCAAGCGGGCTAGGCTTTTCAAACAGACCCACACAGCCAGAATTACAACAAAGAGATATTCAGCCTGTGACTGGATCCCGCTTGCATGTTTGCGCGAGCGGCTACGAAGGGTCGGGGAGAAAAAAAAAGAAGGCGGCATTAGAATGCGCACGGCCAAACAATGGCGGCGAAAGGGAAACGAGAGAACACCAGCCAGGCAACAAAGCCCTTTTGTTGCCATTCGTCGCTGGTAAAGATAGCGGAATGTGGGTGCACGAGTTAATCTGCCTCCGGACCTGTCTCGCTATGCCTAGGGGACCGCTGTCACAGATCCCGCCGGGGCCACGCATGCGCGGTACCGACGCTCCGCAGTGAAAATGCCTGCCCTCCCCCCCGCCTCCCCCCCCCCCTTTTTTTTAAACTTAAGTACGCCTTGTGTCGTCTCCTTTTCATTTTTGTATCCCCTCGCAACAGAGACTGGTAGAAAGCCTAGCTGCCCGGTTCTTCTTCCTCTGTTCGTGACAATTAGCTGCCACTTTTAAAAGCTGTTCCCCCGTTTAATCTATTTCTGCTATTACTTGAACCCGGCATGTTTTCTGCCTCTGTATTTATTCCGTCATCGTGACGTTCCTCGCTCTGGAGCTGAATTTTTCGGGCGCTTTTAGAGAGGCGAGAAATACAATAACGAAGCTCGCCGAGACCTCTCCCAGCAGCCATTTCGCTGTTTAGGCTACAGTGAACAAAAAACAGGGGAAAATAGAACAGTGCAAGTGAGCGGGGGATGAAACAGGCGCGGGTTTCGGCTGCAGAGGGGCGAGAGCTAGCGGAGCATTGGCCGTCACGCTGCCGGAGCAATCTGCGACGGGATTTCGCTATTCATCTTCCGGCTTATCTACTCTCACGCAGCCCTGCGTTTTCCCGGAAACGTGTGCTAGGGAAGAAAGGAAAGTTTTGTGGATGAACGCCTCCGGTGGCCAGTTGAGGGGGGGTCTGCCGCGGGATGAAGAAGAGCAAGGAGCCGTCTGTGGAGTCAGTTCCGTCTTCAGAGATGAAGCACAAGAACCGTTGAGCATCAAGTTGCGCTCTCCTTTTTGGAGAGCGCTGCTGGACAAAGTATGCGAAGAGCTCCTGGATGATAGAGAGTAGGGGTGGAGAAACAAAAAACAAAATGAGGTATGAATGGTCCGGGATGGACCATGAATAAATGTAGGGTTGGTTTACGTTTCTTTTCTGTTATTCGGGTCGGTGAAGGCGAGCACCCGCGAATCCAAGCTTTCTTCTCGAGATCGTGCGGCACTGTGGAAATTCTTCCTTGCCTGAGATTGTACGCGGCTTTGAGCGTGTGCAGCAAGTGCACGCACAGTCTTCCTAAGTGGACTCTGCTGGACGTCGAGAGCAAACTTTCTCGTCCTTTCGCTGCTACAAAAGAACGGTGGCCGTCAAGATAACTGTAAGTGGATGGGTGCGAAAATTGCGCGATATCCCGTTCAGACAATGCGATAGTCTAAGTTGGCCCTCGACTTACACAGTCTTTCTTTTTTTCAAGTTGGAATTTTGGTTTTACGTGTCGGAGTCGACCAATGCAATCCGTAGCTCACCGTTACGGCGAGTGTGCAATGGTGGGTAGCTACGGATTCAAACCCCCAGCGATTGTTTAGCGCACCGGGAAACATCCACAACCCGCCGTTATATTGACACAAAGCGTTCACAGGAGCTTTTACATTAGAAAACCGACATAATAGGTTGCAACCTGCGAGCGAAGAACTGGGATTGCTCCTTTGCAAACGGGTGCTAAGTATGTAAAGGTGGAAAACTTTCCAAGAAAATAGCTTTAGTGGCATATTTCGTCCATGTGAGCATTACGCATGGCGTAGGATACCGTGGGCGTATATACGGCAAAGTGCAAGTAATTTCCAAGGATATCAGTGTTACTTTTAACAAAAGTACACATTGAATTGGTTTTCATGCGCACAAAACACCTGCGTATATCTTTTGATAAAATAGACCGGACAGGGGCTATAAAACTGCAAAAATCAAGAGAAAAGACTGCGATGAGCCGCCTCAGAGAACGAATTGACTGCAAAAAAGAAAAAAAAGTACCAGACGTGGCGCGCAGGACTGGAGGGTGACATGGCCAGATTAGCTGAAAAAAAAGGCTCAATTTCCGGTGTCACACCCCAAGCAGGAACCCCGCAGCTGGCGTCCCGGTGGCGTGACCCATGAAACTAGCGCAACCAACTGTACATCGAAGCTCATCATTGGCCGCTTTGGGGGATATTGTTCAACACATTTTGTGCTTGCCTCCTTTTTTTAAGCATGGTCAAGCTCGTGAAAGTTTGTTTTGAGCTTTCTCGCTGAAAAACATCTGCCGTGAGGGCAACTGAACCCGAGACCTCCTGTTCTGGCGAGCGTGGGGTTTTAATAGCTGAGTCACCGGGGAGGAGAGGAGGGGGTGTCATTAGTTTATCAAAACCATTGCCGGAAGGAAAAACGTGCGAGTAATACTTTCAGGTAAGAAGGCCATTACGTATAGTCAGGCCCTAACAAAAATATTTTGAGTTGCGTTGAAATGAATCCGCCATCACTGCAGTGTACGACATATTTGTGTTCACGTCATTTGCTTGCCCTGAGCAACAAGTGCACGTGGTATGGAGATAAGTGCACGTAAACGAACACCTCATTGGATGCTATAAATACGCTGCGCACATGGAATAACAGTGTATAGGAATAAGACCATGAAATTGCGTGAGAGCGTGCTGCTCTAGGCCGGGCATTGTAAGAACACTGCAGAGGTTTTCGGAGTGTGTGGCGGGTGTTAGTTACCGGATGCCTCTGGCGTGCAAACGGCGCGACGTCGGACAGAGTGGTCAGGCCGTCAATGATAGTTTGAGAAAGCACTGAGCCATTGTGACAGCACAGATGGGGGTTGCCCTCCTACGGATCGTCACCGGAGGTTAGGGTGCACGCAAAATTCATGCAGGTGCGCATCTTGTTTAGGTCTTTTAAGGCGAAACTTTCTACCTCTGTCAGCCAAGGGTTCTGTCGCGACCACAGCCGTCAACAGAAAACTCCGGCGAACTACTGGCGCCGCCAGATATGGAACCTGGAACGAATAGACAAACAGAGCGAGAGCCCTTGGTCCTACTCGTTCAGCTACGAGCGCACGCGGAGATGAGGGAGACATACGGTGCACTCACCGAGCACATCTGCGGGTTTACTCTTAGTGTTCTCGCTGAATGCCACGTGGTAGCGACACACAACCTCTTGCGCTGCTTTGCCCTCCGCCCCGCGGCCTGTGTAGCAGCCTTGTACGCCCCTTGCGCATGCGCTAGGAGTTTATAAAAATTAAAGGATGCTCACACCAACGCATGGCATCTCACTGCCCCTGCGTCCCTGCCGCTGATCTCGTCGCCTCCGTCGGCTGCGGCAGAGATGGAGAGGTGAGATTGTTTAACACTGAATTTGAGCTTCCTATAATTTTATACAGCCGCGTGTGTGAATTCAAGGGACGTCGCATGGGTAGTCGTTGAGGGTGTCGTTTACAGCTTCGTTTTCAACCACATTCATGGAGTGAATTGGCGCGCTTTTTCTCTCAAACAATAGGAGGTCTTGATGCCTTTGTAATAAACATGGAGGGCGAGAAATGCGTCAAAGCACCACCTTTGGCACTTTGAACAAAAAAAATAAACTTTTTAGAGACAAGGAGGTGGGGTTGTCTCACACGCGTGATAGGTGACTAATGTGTACGTGTGTCAGTAAAAAAAATGTCCTTGATTGGTTTATTGTAGGGTTTAACGCGCCGAGGCAACGCAGGCGATGAAGCGCGCTGTATGCTGTATGCTGTAAGCTTTGGGTTATTTTGACCACTTGGGGATATTTACCGTGCGGCTCAATCTCGTACACACAAGCGTTTTTGCATCAGAAAAGCGGTCGCCGCGGCCGGAAATCGAACCCGCGTCCTCCTGCTCAGCCGCACAACGCCTTACTGAACCACCGCGGCGGGTAAAGAAACATGTCCTGCATTAGGGGCAGGCACTGTGCTGGTGCTTCAGCGATAAAATGGGGCTAAGAGGCAGTGTGAATATTGCGGATTCTTGTGTTCATGAACGAATGTTTCTCTTTATATGTGTTAATTTGATGTATGTATATGCATGTTTCTCGGTTTCTTATGGCATAAACCAAGTTTAAATCTAGCGTGTGTTTCGTGTTTTCTTTCCTTCGTCCAGTGTCACGTTCGCTAGAAGTATGAGCCCATTATTTTCAACAACTGAGAGCTGTTGCAGATTGGGGTTGCTTTCTTTTTGCGACGTACCCTATGTTAGGCCGGGCTGAATTTTAACACCCCGCTTGCGCAACTGCACCTTTTCGGTGCATGTGGTCCCGCGACTGATGGGCTATTTTGGGGCCGCAGTTGCGTAGCCCTTCAATGTGGACAGCATTCCAGCGATACATGTTTAATGCACCCCATCGCGCCCTCGAAGTGGGTACACGTGGGCGGTAGGAACCACATCGCCATTTTCTTTTCCACCACCCGAAGCGCAACTGTGGCCATTCTTATGGGCAACATGTAGTACCAGTTGCGGCGCCACGCGCAGCGCGATTCGCCCTCTGTCGCACTTACGTCGACAACACGTGCACCGTGTACCAGAAAGAAACCACACAGCCCGCGCGCCTCTCCTCCAGAAAAGTGCTCCTATAAAGTATTGATCGGTGTCGTCATAATAAGAGGCCAGAACGTGAGAAACGATGGCAGTCGCTGCTTAAGCAGCTGTCCTGGGGACATGAGGAAAGTATTAGAAACCGAAAAAAAGTCTTACGAGATGTAGCCATGGAGGGAGAAGAGCACGCCGATTCCCCTACGAGGGCACAGGAAAAGCAATCCTTATTCTGTTGAAACAAGGATGGTGGCGAATACAACGTAAAACAAAAACCGTTACGTGGTGGCGAAATTGCGGACGGTGTTTTAGAAAATTTTGAAGCTTTCATGGTTGGTACGCATAGGTCGTAAACCGAAAAAATGGTGCAACCTGTTTCACGCCTGCTCAAGGCAAAGATCCCTTGTTTTATTGTTACCCTTGGGGCTCGTCTCGCTTCTTTCCTTCCCGGCTCGACTTTGTTTTGAGCCCTCAGTGCTGGTGGGCTTTTTTTACAGCGGAGAAATTTGCATGGCGATGACCGTACATCATGAGGTCACCGGGCACTATTTTATTGTCGGAGTTGTGCATTTCGTCTTTTTGTAAACAAGAGATAGAGGCGGACGTAAACATGTCTTTCTAATCGCAATTGTGTTAGAGTTTTCGCCCAGTTTAACTTGCTGGGAAGTGATTTGATTTCTTACTTTTTTGTAACTTCCTGGCTTGCTTTCTTTTTGTTCTAAAAGCTAAATATTACTTCGCTTCACGCAGTCCGTGCGTCGAGAGAGACGCTCAAAGACTTGTTTGCTATCAGGAAACCGATCTGCTAGTCACATATGTGCTGTGCATTTGCTGTCGATATGAACCTTTTATACGCCTAATATTATTCATAAAAGCACCAACGCAAACGCTTCTGCTGCTAGATGCTGCAACCAAAATCGCATGCGGCAATCAGTTGGAGTGCACTAATAAGCATTTACTTAAGGAAGGAGTTACCAGCACCAGGACAGTTGCAGTTAGCGATGCAAGGTTATACATAGTCCACGCCTACCATTTTTTATAGAAGCCAGGTTAAGATACCAGGTAGAAGCTGGGGACCGCTAACAACATGCACGTTATTCAACAACGAAGAACACTGATTCTGGAGAAGAAGTCTGATTGTCAAAGTAATTGACGTCGTATCAAGGAATGGGTAGTGTTTCTACGTCGGATGTACCGCCTGCTGTTGTACTGGCTAAGCGCGGTCGACCACGCAAATACCCGAGGCCGGAGCACAGGAGGCGAAAAAAGAGTCGAGGAGAGTCGAGCCAAAATACCGAAAGAAAACAACCAGAAAGAGACTCAAATACGCTGTAGCAGATTAGAAGTATTTTATAGGTATCGCCAGGGTAACTCTTGTGAGCATATTGAAACGCATCGCGGAAGTTTTCTAATTCATGAGGCATGTCAGTATTTCATCTTATTAGTTTGGTGGTCAGCATTTAATACGCATTTCGGGATTGTTACTCCCTGAGGAAACAAAATGATGCATCATAAATGAAGGACTCACACTCTATCGGCCTCCTAGCTCTAGTAGCTCTAGTGTACCGCTCCTAATTGACAGACTGGAAAATGCTCTAAATATTTTTAGCTACAGACAAGCAGCCTGTAATAATTACAGGTGACAAATATTGATGTCTATGCCGACAAAAACATGGATTACGCACTACTTCTGCAGTCGTATAGCTTTAATAACCTGATAACTGTGCCCACCGGAATCACAACAAACCTTTTACCATATCTTGTGTCACATGGACGCACTCTTCGCTGGGGTTTATGACAAATTCATGAACGACCATTCCCCCGTGTTGGCTTTGCTTCGCACTTATAAGGCTGTTCCCGGCAACAAGGAACCTACTAGGAATGCGAGGATCAGTTATGCCCAGCTGCGCAGTAAACTTCAAAGCACGCACAAGAAGACGTACGTGTGTATGTATGTATGTATGTATGTATGTATGTATGTATGTATGTATGTATGTATGTATGTATGTATGTATGTATGTATGTATGTATGTATGTATGTATGTATGTATGTATGTATGTATGTATGTATGTATGTATGTATGTATGTATGTATGTATGTATGTATGTATGTATGTATGTATGTATGTATGTATGTATGTATGTATGTATGTATGTATGTATGTATGTATGTATGTATGTATGTATGTATGTATGTATGTATGTATGTATGTATGTATGTATGTATGTATGTATGTATGTATGTATGTATGTATGTATGTATGTATGTATGTATGTATGTATGTATGTATGTATGTATGTATGTATGTATGTATGTATGTATGTATGTATGTATGTATGTATGTATGTATGTATGTATGTATGTATGTATGTATGTATGTATGTATGTATGTATGTATGCATGTATGTATGTATGTATGTATGTATGTATGTATGTATGTATGTGTGTGTGTTTCTATGTATGTATGTATGTACGTACCTACTAACGCACGTGTTCACGCACAAGTATATATTTTTATTTTTTATTTAAAAAAACCTTACAGGCTCCAGGTGGAACATGGGGTAAGGGGGGCTACACAAAAAAAGGCACTTGAGGTCATATAGCCAACACACGGAAAAATGAAATATACACAAGAATATAAGAACGTCAGTATATATTCATTAAGAAAAAAATACTCTGAAAAATTTAAGCATTCAACAAAGAGCAAAATACAAGGAATGAACAAAAAAAGATGCAAAGGCATCGTTATCAAGTATGTTGGAAGCACAAATATGAAACAAATATATTAGGAAAAATGCGCATTTAGTTGTTCATGGAATCTGTCAAGGTTTGATATAGAAGCGATAGCGTCAGGAAGATCATTCCAATGGGATATGGCACGAGGTAGAGCTGATGAATTGAATGAAAGTGTGTTTCCATAGATACGCTTAAAGCTGAATTGATTGCGTAAGCGTGACGACATGCGGGAAGGGGGTTGGATGGGGAGTGGGGATAGGTTATCACTATGAACGTATTTGTGAAACAGACAAAGAAGAGCGACCACGTGACGAATTTGTAATGGTTGTAATGGAATGTCATGGTTTATCTGTGTGATACTTGAATTGCGATTATAGTTGCGAGAAATAAAACGAGCGGCTCCGTTTTGGACGGATTCGAGCAGATTAACTAAGTAATTTTGATGAGGTGACCATGCAGATGATGCGAATTCTAGCTGCGGGCGGACGAATGTGCAGTAGGACAATTTACGCATGGCTGTTGGTGCCATTCGCAGGTTACGCCGCAGGTATCCTAAAGTTTTACTTGCTTTTGCGCAGATTGAAGTAATGTGAGTGGACCAGGAAGGAGTGGAAGTAAGATTGACACCTAGATATTTGTAGGTAGTGGCTCGAGATATTGCTGCGGTATTTATACAGTAAGTGAAATCAGAGTAACCATGCTTACGCGAAAAAGAAATTATTTTGCACTTTGTTGAATATAAGATCATTTGGCAAGTACTGCACGAGGAATATATTTGGTCAATGTCTTTTTGCAACATAATCTGATCCTGGGCAGTGTTGATGACGCGATAAATGATGCAGTCGTCCGCGAAAAGCCGAACGCATGATGAAATGTTATCTGGCAAGTCGTTAATATAAATTAAAAACAGTAATGGCCCAAGAACACTCCCTTCAGGTACCCCAGCTGTGACGTCAGTTATTGTTGAAGAAGAATTGTTAACGATCGTAAACTGTTGGCGAAGCGACAAGAAGTTGCGCAACCATGATAAAGTTAAAGAATCTAGGCGGTGAGCGGATAATTTGGAAATGAGGCGACAATAAGTTACACGATGAAATGCCTTGGAAAAGTCGAGGAATATGCAGTCGATTTGTTGGTAATTATTAAAGTTTAAATGTAACTCGTAGGAAAATTCAAGCAACTGGGTGTCACAAGACAAACCTTTTCGGAAGCCATGCTGATTTTTGTAAAAATACTTATTTTTTTCGAGGTGTCTGAAAATATGGGATGCGATGATGTGCAGCAAATGCATGTTAATGAAATTGGTCGATAGTTCTCTCGTGAGGATCTATTACCATCTTTGAAGATGGGAATGACTTTAGCTATTTTCCAATATATGTTTCGACTCATGCCGTAGGAGCGAGATGAACAATTAAGTCAGCGAGATAATGAAGCTTTGGCACAATCTTTAGCGGGGCATACCGTCACAGTGATAGCAACGACTTTCTTTGTCATAATGCTGGTGGGGTTAACTGCTGTTCCAACAATAGATTATTCCAGTCTGCACCGGGGTGATAAAACAGTGGCTCATGGAGTCGTTTTTTATTATTCTATCGACCGCGCAGGCATCTGTGCGGATTTATTCTATGCCGAAGTGCGATACTCCGTCTTTCTTGAAATAGCGATGCTTTTCTCATCTGGCTAGATTTTTTCACAGCGAAATCCTCCCATGAAAAGCGAGTTCCGGCGGCGATTCCTAGCAAGTTTCCACGGGGAGCTCCTTGCAAGAAAACAAGCAAAAAACCCAAACCAAGGAGCCTCAGCCCCGTATCTTGCACGCACGTCATGGGACCGACACCGCCCACTACCTTCCCTTCCCATCACCTTGGCGTACTATGAGGCCTAAGGTGCGCGCATCGATTCAACGCATGCTAGCTAACCAAAAGGCCACCGCCACGTCACCACCACTTTGTTTTTCTGGCTTAATATACTAGGCAGTTGTTCGACTGCATGGTGGTTCTTTTCTTGTTATGTCGTTCATTGAAAACATGCAGAAAGACGAGTGGTGTTCATAGTGCGGTGACGCCGTGCTGAAACCTTTACCCTAGCTTGGGGTTGTTTACCATTCTCGCCCTTTTCAACGTTGGCCAGCGGTACTTGAGCGGCCGCTTTGAGGCGCGCATATTTCAAGCGCACCGACAAACGGTGACTCCCGGACGATGAATAAACGACGAGAGAGAATAAAAGAGAGTGGGGGAGAATAAAAAGAAATAAAAAAGGAAGGGAAGGATTAACCTGACAAAGACGAGGCTGCGCTTATTCATTCATAGTGTGGTTCACTCGTGCGGCAAGCCAGCGTTAGCGTAGACCAGAGTGGTAGGTGATTACGATAAGCCCCCGCAACGCCCCGAAAGTTTACGCCTCCGGGCTTTCAGTCGCCGTTGGCAGCTCAGAAACAAAGCGCGCGTGGATGTGGTAGCCGTGAAAAAGAACCGCAGTTGTGGAAGGTAGCACCTGTATTGAAGCTCGCGACCTCTCCCATAGCTGGTTTACGTTTTTTACGTTTCGGAAGAACTTCCATTGCTTTTGCTATTATCACAGCTACCACTATTACCATAAGTAGGAGCACTAGTGCTATTAGTAATAGTAGGTTTAGTGGTTGCCATTGTTGTACCTGGCACCATCTTGGGTCAAGAGGAATCCGAGTATGCTGACCGAACAATACAAAGAGTAGTCGGGGTTAACTCTTTTGATTTATCTGATTTATGCTCCACTCAAGTTGCAAATAACTGCTCCCAGAACTTGACCTGCGGTGGGCAGCGTCAACCTTTCTTAACACTAAGACAAGCCAGCATGGACCCCGTCGCATACTTTCACACAACTCAGAGAACGGAGTAAAATACCCTCGCGAAGGTGTTATACATGAAGTACCAACCATGTCTTCCGTGAACGGGAATAAAAGCGACCATCAATCAAGTTCATTCACAATACAGGAAACAGCCGCACACATGAAAAAAACACTGAGTTGTGAAATCTTTCCATATATCCCACCGCAGTGGCTCAGTGGCTAGGGCTTTCTGCTGCTGAGCAGGAGTACGTCGGTTCGATTCTGGCCGCGGTGTCGGCTTTGCAGGTGGCGGTGGAAAGCTAAAACGCCCGTGTGTCGAGATTTTAGTGCACATAAAAGTATTTCCGTGGTTGAAATTAATCCGAAGCCTTTAAAACGCCGCGCCCAGATGTAGCTTCGGGGGGCTAGACCCTACACCCTTGTCAAAAATGCGGTTGATCCATCTTTTATAGGAATCGGTAAAACCCGAAAGTGAAATGTGCCTTAACAGTAGCAATTGAAGGTTTATAGTGCATCGATACGAACTTGATCATCGCTATTTATATTTGGTTGGTTTGGCGCCATAGAAGCATCAACATTGGACATTGGATTATACGCGCCTGAGCATTGCGTAAAGCCGGTTGAAACTCCAGGCGCTCACAAACCGTGCGAACGAAACCCAACGGGTTGTCAGCGAATCGTTTGTAGAAGTCATGGTCCGCTACAGCGAAAGGGCCATAATTTGCAGGCCGGCACCAGTCTTGTTTCCGGTACTTCGTGCTTCCTTGTACTTCGGCAATGGTGCGACCACTTCGGTCCGCCTCCGTGGCGTGTACGGCAGACGCTTGCGTTGCGACGAACTCAGCTTGTGGAACGCGAGAGGCAGAGTTCGCAGCTTGCACCGTGAATGCGTGAACGCGTTCCGCTTCATGCTGGCGTGTCTATCGTCGCACGAAAGCAGTCCGGAGAGCGACATCCACCTGTCGGAGTCGTTGCCTTTTTGCCTTAATGCCACAGTTGTCTTACACGGGGTCGCGGTGGAGGAATAAAGCAAATAAACACCGCAGATTACGCTGTTATAAGCTGCCCTATCGAAGCGCCAACTATCGGCGCTCATTAGCGTTATGAGGCGCTACTTCGCTTCACCTCTCCTAGACGGCAGCATGTTACAGGGGAGGATATAAGGCGCATTCGCAGAGCTGTGGAGGCTTGAGTTAATGCAATTGAGCCCATTAGAATAAAAAAAGTTCATAATCCAGTTGGCAAAGCGTTTCGCACCTACTGTTGCGGCCAGTGTGATCGTGGGCTCGAATCCTACAGTCGCCTTGTCAATGGAACTTTGGCGATGTCATTTCCGTCACGGGTATGACGTCAGTGAGGTCTTGCTGCACCCCGTAATAAAATACCTTCGTGTTAAAACAAACATTTGTATTTAAGCGTTAATAACCAATTGTTCGCCTAAAAGAAAGCTTTCTCTAAGTCCCAAAATTAATGAGTATGCTCTGGATACTTAATACCCTTTTACAATGTTTGTGCATTAGCTGACGTTTAACAGGTAGTGCTGAATACCACCGTTACGACATTATCGCGATGCACACAACTAGATCGAGCGATCATGAAGAATTCATTGAATATATTGTTGCATATACTTTCTCGGTGAAATTTATGGCTTATCGCTTTGTATTGATAGGTGTCATGCCAAAGTAAAAGCCAGAACGTGTTGAGGGAGCTCAATTGTGCTTTGTCCTAAAAGGAAATAGTTTGTGAATATCTGTGGTTGCTTCAAAGTCCTTACATTTTAGAAATGTAAAACCGCGAACAAACTCTCGATTACTTAAGACATTATTGTTTGAGCGTCCTTGCCGTATTTGGAGCAACCAGTAGCCTGTCTGGCCGCAACAAATTTATACAGGCGAGCCCGTTTATAACGAACACAACGGGAAACCGAAATCACTTAGTTATATCCGCTTTTCGCTATATCTGGACAGAAAATCTATGTAGACCAATGGTAACGGGAAATGAAGATTTGTTCGTTATAGCCGCTATTTCGTTAAAACCGGGTTCGCTATAAGTGGGCTATACTGTATAACAACAAAAAAAAACAGTGAAGTAGTACCCTCTAGCCCATTGCAAAACCATTATTTCCCACGCTTCAATGTGCTGCTCTTCATGAGACTCGCTAGAATTTGGAAAGGCTCTCAGCAAGGGAAACTGCCATGGGTCGAGTCAAAAAGTATAATGCTTAATAATGCTGATTCAGTAGATTTACCTTGCCGAAACCCATACTGATATTCGGTTATTAGGTTGTGCTTACAAAGATGCTGAGTAATTCTAGTATTTGAAACTTGCGCTGCTATTTTGGAAAAAAGGGGAAGTACTGATATTGGTCTGTAGTTAGAAATACAGTTAAGAGCACCATCTTTATGTAAAACGGAAACCCTAGCAATTTTCATTTTATCCGGAAATATTCCTGTCAACAAAATGGTATTCATTAGGTGGCAAACTACGTCGCATAGCAAATCTGAGACCGCTTTAATTGGAGCCACTTTAATGCCATCGAAACCACACGAAACATTACTTTTAAGGCTGTTAATTATACCAACAATTTCAAGTTGGGTAACCGGGTAAAGAAATAAGGTCTGTGGCAGATTGTGCTCTATACACATTTCAAAATCCTCACGAGTGGTACCCTCCGACACTACAAAAGTCAAAAAGTGGCGGTTGAACTCGTTAGCAAGAGCCTTATCAGTTAATATCTGCCCATCTATTTTAATTTCCTTAGGAGCGGCAGTTCGCGTTTTCCGTAGTAGATCTTTGATCTTTGAATTAAAATAGATGGGCAGATATTAACTGATAAGGCTCTTGCTAACGAGTTCAACCGCCACTTTTTGACTTTTGTAGTGTCGGAGGGTACCACTCGTGAGGATTTTGAAATGTGTATAGAGCACAATCTTGCACAGACCTTATTTCTTTACCCGGGTACCCAACTTGAAATTGTTGGTATAATTAACAGCCTTAAAAGTAATGTTTCGTGTGATTTCGATGGCATTAAAGTGGCCGACAAAGAAAGTGGCCTACCCGGCGGGAATTTTTTCAGCACTTTCTTTCTGACTCAAAAGATTCGTCATCTGTTTCTATGACCCACCACAACTTCCCCTTTGCTTTCCGAGGTTTTCTTGACTGCTAACCCTTATATTTTCTGTCTTATTTTCACCAAGCCCCTCATTTCCCATTTTCTGATTCGCTTTAAATAAATAAACAAATATATATATATATATATATATATATATATATATATATATATATATATATATATATATATATATATATATATTCCAGTAGGGTTTCTTTTCATCATGTCGCAGAACTCGCTTAATTGTTACAGAACTCACCATCTGTAACAATTAAGACATCGGAAGCTGTAACTAAATGTTTGAATGAAGTGAAATCACAACGGCCTAACGACCAATCTAACGGTAGAATGAAAAATGAGGCTCATATCTGCAGAAAACAACGTATTCTGTGGTCCGGATGATTGATACCTTTGAGATAATTTGTCACGCTCTTACCTCTGAGTCATAATGTTTCACGACATAGGCACGCCATTCGTTTCTATCAATCGTGCATATTAATATAATCAAGCATTTGCAATTGTGCTTAAAAATTTTGCCGGGTAACTGAACCGGTTTAGTTAACCCGAGGATACTGAGAAACATGCCTGCTACTTGCTTTGCCCGAACATAAGGGCAGAGATCTCTTCTTGTTCAGTACTGTTCCGCATTTGTTGAACTTAAATATTTGTTTCGAATTGAGAAGTTGTTTTTTCTCCCAACCTTCGGTGATATTAATGAAGCCGACCCAGCGAAACTGTTGCGCCGTCTCTCATTAGGTAATTAGAGATCCCGAGCGCTTCGGTACGATTAATAGGTCCCTTCATTAGTTACTTCCTACGCGGAAGGTATAACTAACGCCCCGGAACAGCGTGAACCAATGCTACACACTTGGCGTGCACTGCAGAGAAGCCCCATTAATTGCTGCTCTGAGACTAGAAACGTTAAGCTTTCAGTCGTAAAAAGAAAATACTGAAACCTAGGAGCGTCATTGGAGGTATTATTTCCGCTGGATGCAGATAGGAGGGCTTGTTATTAATTGTGGCGCTAGGAACGCCTGCACACGAAGGCCAGATGCCCACACTGCGCGTTGCAATGGGCAACACTTGCATTGGTCTGGCAGGGTGGCGACTGTCATGGTGCAGGCTAGCACTGTTGTTTTGTCCTAGTAATGTTGCTGCTTGCATACGGAAAGCTCAAAGTAAGTTAAATGGAGCCCTCTCCGCTTTTGGCAACTTATGTTCGGAACAAACTCAATATTGTTCCCAGTATTGGGGACAACATGCTGGACCATTTAGGCAGGAATAGTTTATATTAAGCAGCAAATTGTCCGTTCATTTGTATGACCAATATGCCGCTTGTGAATAATATATGCGCTCGAATTAGGAGCAGTAGTTTAATTGCGTTCTCATGATGGGAAAATGTAAAGCCACGTTGACTTTTGTTCGGATTAGATCTTAGAAATTCTGGCTCCGATTAGAAATTGTCATACGGGCGCTTTTTTTTTCTGACGGGATAGGCACACTGAGAAACAGTGGCGTCGTATTGTTGTTGGAAAACTGCTATTGCTAAGTATCTGTGCTAATGAGTTAGATTAAAGTCATTATGAGCATAGAGCCATCAAAGCAGGGAAATTTGGCACAATATGTTTCCAAATTCATTCGAGAGCGTGAGTTACAGCTGTATTTGTGATCGTACTCTTACAAGCTCATGTGACGTCCTTGCAATATTTATTACTTGCATCCAAACACAAGTAACATTTATATGAGCGTCACCTTAAACCCTACAACCTTTCCCAATTGCACTTCTTCCCTTGGAGGCAACACACCTGCGCGGACCTGCCCATGTTTCGCAGTTCGCTTGGAGGTCTTAGGCAGCTCCGCGCTGCCTTCTTCTCACAAGCAAAAGAGACTAACCGAGAACAAAAAGCGAGAAGTAACCGGCTTTCTCTCTGGAGAGAAACCCGAGTCGGATTAATGACCGACCGGAAAACGGCCGTACAACAAGGCGGGGCCCTCCTTCACGGTTGCATAATTGCGGCACTCGCGAATACCGCGGAGGCAGCGTACTGGATGCTCGAGGCAGCTTCGCGTCTTTTTGATGCATGGCCAGTCCTCCCTGTGTCTTCCTCCACCAGTGCTGCCCGTGCCCTCCTTGAATCTGCTTTGTAAGGCGGCCCACAACTGCGGGAAGTATTGTTTCCTGACAAATGGCATTCCAAAGCGGACCTTCTTAATGCCGCGGCTTAAGCATTGTTTCCTGAAAAACGGCGTCGCCCCCCGCTGGGAGGGTCTGGGCTTCGAACTGCGACAATTAAATGCGACTGGTACAGCCGCTCGTCAATTCCGCTGAAGTCGCACTGACCAGTCGTAAACACTGATGGCAATCCGTGAAAAAATAACGGAGGGATAATGTGTCAGGGGGGAAAGAGGGTGGGTTCCGCGTAGAAAAGGGTTCGTTTCAGTCAGGGCCGTCCTATTTAGCGGGGCACTGTGGCCACGCTACTAGTTACGATAAGTTACGTCTTATGCGATGTCTGCTGGAGAAATATTTTCTTTAACTCGTTCCTCGCTTCTACCGAAGTCGTTTTTAGCTACGCAAGGTTTTCAAATCAATCAATCAATCAATCAATCAATCAATCAATCAATCAATCAATCAATCAATCAATCAATCAATCAATCAATCAATCAATCAATCAATCAATCAATCAATCAATCAATCAATCAATCAATCAATCAATCAATCAATCAATCAATCAATCAATCAATCCTTCGATCAATCAAAAAATGAAATTATAATTATGTATTTATAACTATTATTAACTAATACTTGTATTGATAAACAATATTTAATTCAATAACAAGCACACGCATAACCGATAGGCTTTTGTGGTAGCGCACGACCCATAAAGAAGACACAAACCCTTTAGATGAAAAGTGTATACAATAAAGTCAACGGAAGAGACCGACGCAAACTGTAATGTGGGGACAGAAAATCATGTTCCTCAACGAGTCAATGACAACAGGTATTCACAAGAGACGAGCGTGTACAATAAAAACAATTGTCCCTAACAAGGTAACATTAGGACGAGAAGTGTAAGACTACATTTTGTGAAAACCGCCAAACCAAGGGCCAACTTCTGTACCATAAAAATAGTTAACGTCTCGTGGAAGAAGACAAAAAGTACACCATACTGTTGTTCTAACAGACGACACAAGACAGATTTTGCTCTACAAATTTCAGAAACGAACCGACTGGGTGAGCGGTTGAACGTTACAGAATCTCCAGAATAGAAGCTGCGGGGGCTCTGCAACCTCAAGAGCAGATAGGGCCTAATTAGAAAAGCTGAAGCTACGAAATGGGGATTTTCGTTAACGCCTCCGGTGGGATCGTTTAGAGGCTTAAACTACTTTATGTTGCCTGTTTAAATTTTTGTATGAATAGTACAGAACAGGCGTGTACAATCAATGAGGATATGTATCAATTCAGACGGAAAAATCAATTGAGCTTTGGCCCTCCAGCAGCGTAACGCGTCAATTATAAGGAAGTAGGAGGAAACAATTACAGAATCGTCTTTTGAATTTGCAGTAACGTACGTATATGGACAATAGGTAGAAATGTTGTTTGCACTCGTTCAATAGCCGCCACGTGAGGTTGCCACGTTCTGTTCCATACAACCGACTCATACTCCAGCAAAAGACAAAAAAGCGAAGCGTAGAACTGAAAAAAGCGTTTTGTTCGATGAACTTGTTTAAACGTACTTCGTACTTGCGTCATCGCCCTTGCCGATCAGCCGTGGTACTCGCAGACAGCGCACCGCGGGAATGTAGTACGTGTGGCCTAGTGCGAATTTGGTACCTTTAAACATAGTTGTGTAGATACATCTCCAAATTTATTTATGTATTATTTATTTCTTTTATTGTTTTTTTTTTTCAGAAATACTTTTGTGTATTAACCAACTTTGCGATATCCGATTGGCTGGGATGCCAAGCAGCATATATAATGCGACGATCTGGCGTGCTAGGCCGAGCCAGCCATCACCGACGGGCGTATTAAGGGTGCACCCCAGCACAATGCGTGTTGTGGCGGGGAAGAACACGTTTGTTAGGAGGCGCTTGTCGCAGCGCTTATAAGTGAGAAAGAAGAAACGCTCGGCCATGGCCGACGATGATCACGCGGGGAGGAAAAAGAGGAAGAAGAGAAGAGGAACCGAGGTGGCATGTCGGAGTCAGAAAGAACGGGATAATCTACGAGTTCTCTGCTGGTTGCGAACCTCCAGAAGACCTCAAGGCCGAGCCCGTCCTCCTCCTGTGCTGTGCTGTCCTGTCCTGTCCCGTACCGTCTTCTGGGATCATGAAGCAGCGTTAGGAAGCAGCTTGGAGTCGCAAGGAACAAGAGGTTCGGGAGTTACCGACTGGACGCCAACGCCCAGGGTACCTCCGCTTAGAGTCACACCTCCTTCATGACCTTCCGGACTGGCAAGGCCTCGGGCGTCGTGCGTCAGCTTCTTGCCTTCAGCGCGTTACCGATGTGAGCACAGCTGGTTATAAGAACGAAACTGATAGCACAGCCCAGGGTGCGGAGTGAAAGCACCGCAAAAAAGTGAAAATGAATCCGACGATCAACGAACCGGCATGAAATCACGGGATCAATTTGGCTGGAAATCGGATGCCTAAGGGAAAATGACAGATTTGGAGATACTTTATTTTAGGAAAGGGAAGTCGTAGATTGTGGCGTAATATTTTTAGCGGTTGTACTCTGTAAAATGGGTGCGGGCTACTAGAGCCGCCTTGAGTTAAGGTCAGTCGTCTAGAGTGTCGAATGTTTTGACACAGTGGTAATTTTGTTGTATGGTATAGTTAAAAGGTGTGTTCGTTGGTTTGGTCCGCGCAATCGTGGTTCTGTTAATGCTTAGGTGATTCTTCTGTGTAACACGCGGTTTAAAATTGGCAAGAAGATTTTGTATTCTTAAGGAGCCTTATTTTTACTTTGTTTGTGTGCTTCTTGAGATGATAATTTATAGACTGCTGGTATGGCCTCGTTAAGTGAACTTGTGGCGGTGATATTACTGATTGACGGTGCAGTTTAGTGCGACAATCAAACACCATCGCCATGAAGTGAACATTTCAGCAGAAGTGTGCTTTCCAAAAACACTTCTCGTGATGCGGGCACATGTGAGGACGCACTTGTGCGCAGCGCTTAGAAGTGAGAAAAAAGAAGCGCTCGGCCGTGGACGACGAGGATCACGTGGGGAAGTAGGAAGAGGAAGAAAACAGAAAGCGAGGTGGCATGTCGGAGGCGGGAAGAACGGGGTAATCGGCGAGTTCTCTGCTGATCGCGAACGTCCAGGAGATGTCAAGGCCGACCCCGTCTTCAGCCTGACCTGTCCTGTCCCGTCCTGTCTTCTGGGCGCATGACGCAGCCTCTACAATAAGCTCGGGAGTCACAAAAAAAACAAGGGGTTCGGGAGTTACCGGCTGGACGCCTACGCCCAGAGTACCTCCGCTTTGAGCCACAGCTCCTTCATAACCTTCGAGACTGGCGAGATCTTGTGCGTCTGCACCGTAGAGCTTTTCGGGGACCAACGAGCGAACAGGCAACAGCGCCGCTTCATCACTTGAAACGGCAGAGCCAACGGCAAGGGCACTGGCTAGCGCACCGCTCCAGAGCTCCGAAGCCATCGACTCCGCACGTGAGCGGGAACTATTTTGAGTGGAGACTTTTTCAAGGGACAATTATTCTAGTGATTAGATTACTGTGTGAGTGATTTGTGTAGTAAGTTATTTCCTCATCTCGACGATACAGTCGGTGTCTGACGTCACATGCTGCGCTTCCTCTCTGCTAATGCACCATAATCTCCTCATCATACAACAACCTGCTTTACAACATTAGTGTTTTGTGAAGCATACAAACCACAGCCCATTTCTTCAGACAAAGTTGGTAACAACGCGAAGCGTTCTCTCATGCAGCCTGAGTCAAAGCCAAAGTAAAAAAATCTACTCTCCTGTAGTCCGCAATCCCAACGGCCCAAGTCCATATCGAAAGTACAACCCTGCTTAAAGGATGTATTTCATCTTCGTCATCCCTAGCCATGTGGGCTCCGAAACTATATTTTGCGCACTAATAGAGGTCCGTTAGGTGTGCAACGACATCCGATTGTAATTTCACGTTGTATATTATAAATTTATCCTTATTATCAGGGTCTCTCAGGGTCTCTAAGGCTTATTCTCAGGGTCTCGAACCGCAAAAGAGAGTTGAGCGAGAGCAATCTCCTTCGGCTCTATCATGCGTTTCTCATCAGCCACATCAATTATGTCGCCTCGGCGCTCGAGTGATCCAAATCTGAGGAGGCCAAAATCAACACTCATGAGTAGGAGCATTAAGCGTGTTCTAGGTTTTTCTGTCAGCACCAGCACGGAAAAGCTCTTGCAACTGGGCATTCACAACACCCTCTAGAAGGTAATAGAGGCTCAACATACGGCCCAGGTGGTGCGCCTCTCATCGTAACGGGGCGGCAGGCACATCATGGAATCAATTGGCTGTTGCCCAATGGCTGTAAATGAACGTAAAGTGTCGATTTCACCGTCCGTAAGGGATACATTTAGGGTAGACCCCTTCCCAAGAAATGTACATCCACAATACAATGTAGGGCGCCGCAAGGCTCGGGCTCGATCTCTATTGAACTCCGTCGCGGGTAGTCCTGAGCTCACGATTTTTGTAGGCGCGGCTCAGTACGGCCGCACGGATTGCTTTGTGCTGGTCTCCGCAGACCACCGGGGCGGGATGATCAACTCTGCCTCGGTCAGGGAGTTCTCCGTGGCGGTGGCCGAGCAGGTCGCCATGGCCTTGGCCATGAAGGACCCGTTGCACCCGAATATCTTTACGGACTCGCGGGCTGCCGTTCGGAAATTTGCCTCGGGATCGATCTCTCGGGAGGCTGCGGCAATCCTGGGTCGTGAGGGGGCCGCTGGACATCACACAGTCAAATGGCTCCCGGCCCATATGGGGACCAACGTCCATCCCGATGTTCCCAACGCCAACGAGTTGGCTCATGACCGTGCGCGAGGCGGTCCAGGCGGTTTCGAGGGGGGGGGGGGGGGGGGGGGAGCCGAGAGCTTCAGAGATCCCCATCTAACATTTCACGAGGTCGTAACTCACTATCGTTTCTCTCGGAGGATCTACCCACCCCCGCATCCAACGCTTACTCGGTGTAATGAGTCGTCGGCCTTGTGAATGCTCCAGACGGGGTCCTTCCCTTCGCGGGGCAGGTTTAGTCATTTTGCGCCACTGTCCGGACTGCGGAGAGGCGTATTGCTCATTACATCACACGCTCTGGCAATGCTCTGCCATACGCGACGCTGTGTTTAAGTACAAAGAGGATTGGAAGAAAGCCCTCAAAAGCGGCGACCCTCTGTCCAAGTCCTGGCCCTCCAGAGGGCCTGCAAAAGGTCGAAGGGCCACGGCCTTCCTGTCCCTACGGGGGAGTGGCCCGCAACTACAACCCCAACGTAGTTCCTCAGGACCAAAAATAAAAGTTCTTTGTCTGTCTGTCTGTCGGTCATGCTGTGGACTATCATCCGGCTGTTGTTTCACGTTTCTGACTCGGCCCACAGCGTTCTTTGTCGATGTGCCACGTTTTTCCTACCTTCCGTCGTTGTTTTGGCGTGCCGAATGCGCAGGCTCGTCCCGAGAATGGCTCCCTGATTGCTTTTCTTCGCCCCTCGGGCATCGGACACAATGGAGTGCGAGGGAGAGGGCGATGGGTATGGAGCCAGAGAGGAGGAATCCTCGGCGTGATAGCGTCCATTCTTCGTGCGCGCACCTAATGGAAGGCCCGGCCTGGGAGAGCATAACAATGGGTCCCCCCGGTCGCCACCCAGGTAGAATGCCTGCTCATTCCGTCAACCGAGGGACACAAGTGACTCCATCCTTTTGTTGGCGTTAAGCGGCCGCGACAAAATAATGTACGCAGACCACCAAGCAGTGGAAACACTAGATTTGGGAAAGAACCAAGGAATATTCGCCAGGCTTAAAGGCTGGCGTGGTCAGGGAGTGTTGGCCCAGAGCAGGGGATAGCTGAGGGACACTGTTTGACCTCCGTGCCTTTGTTTCATGCAGCGCCTTGAAGCGCACGAAACAGGGTGTGAGTAGGCCGACGGTATAAATCGTCAAACTTAACAGAATTGTTGCCACTTTTGCTGTGTTTGGAAGCTTGGCCGTTTTACTCGGTACCTAGAAACTGAAATTCTTGCAATAATTTCTTTAAATCTAAAAATTATGTGGGTTAACCTTTTAGAGCTACGTGTAATTACGATACATTCGGTAAAGCTTTGGAAAGGGCGGCGTGCGCTGGCAAGTACTTTAGCACGCAGTCTGCGTTCTGTCGTGGAAGTCTGTTGCATTAGTACAACTGGTTTTTTGTATCATGGTGAACTCACACCTGGTGCATTTCTCTCTGAAGCCAGGCCTTTTTCCCAAAATAAAATTGGAGCTTAAAAAAACTGCTGTAGCTTCCACGTGTAATGCAAGACTGTAGAAACAGCGGAGCTAGCGGAGCCTCTCCCTTCGTCGGAGACCATGCTTTTGCACCTTAAATGGATCTACTAACTTACAGCTGAAGGTTCTTCATTACCCGCAAGCCGGTATCGTTCTGTCCGCAGCCTTTCACATCTCTCTAGAAGCGGCGGCAACCGGCTTCGCGAACTCGGCGTCTGTGCTCCCCACTTCAGACGCGAGCGCAAGTGAACTGGCGAGTAAGGACACTTGAGAGATCACACCACAAACGCTGGGCAGAGTGTTCTTGAAGGTTGAACTGACCGACGCCGCACGCTCCTCACGAGGCGCACGCTCACGTGCTCTCTCTCTGTATTTTTTGATATTTTGTTTTTATAGCTGCTGACGTGGCACACACCCACGCGCAAGCTGGGCCGACGCCGGGTGCTCCTCGTGAAGCACTCCTCATGCGCACTCTGCATTTTTTGGTATTTTGTTCTGCTAATGTATGTTATTGACGACGATGTCATCCTGCTTCGCTTGAAATCGTAAGTACAGCTTAGGGGATGTTTGCACGAAACTCTGGATCCAATATCTCGCCACTGGCATATTTCAATCCTTTATGAATAAAAGAGATTTAATTTAGGGCGTTCACAGGAATCTATTCTTTGTGGATGATACAGTTCAGACCGCCCTAATTAAAACTCTGTGAAGCCATACATTCATTAGCTGTGACAAAGGTGTCTTTTCTACGGATATCTGCATTCATCCCATGCAGCTGGTGGACGAATCTATATTTCATGTCGCTAGTAGCCGTGGTCATGGTGCTGCACCCGTTTTCTAGCGGCCAATAGCACGCTTGGTGCAATAAATTGGCTTTCAACATGCAAGAGAGGAGATAACACTGTAGAAGAACTCGGAGGTTGTCGGATGCAACTCTTAACAAGACGGCAAGACTTAATCACCGAATGTCATTTTGAGTCAGCCCAAACCCCATGCAAGCGACCTCATGCAAGTGGATAACGGCGAACGCGGGGTCTGTATTAAGTTTACGGTGATACGTCTTTCACCATCCCTACGGGAATGAGCAGAGTTGTTACTGTATGAACCGTAAACCTTGAACGAAGCTCAGTGCGGAGTTTATGCTTGTTCGTGTTGAAATTTTACTGAATGTCATGATAGCTCTCAGTCCGTGCCATGCAGTTATAGGAAGGAATACTACCACACTAGCCTCTCTAGACCGGGTCCCCAAATTATCTGATGCTGAGGACACTGCGATGGTTCGCAGTTTTCATGCTGGCTGCTTCTCTGATGTAAATGTAATAGGTGAACGAAAATACTCATCTGTGGCGCCTTTCCAGCCCACGCTAGAGAAATTCAGGTGCTCCAAAACAATTCACAGCACTGCCTTACAGCATGCTTCATTAGCCAGTTACAGCGGTTTGTTTACAAAGGCCTATACAATAACTGTAGCAACATTGCTGTGCAAGAAAACGGGAGCTTACAGAATTTATCTTATGACGCCAAACGGTTTGGCAGAAGTGTAGCTTTCTCGGAGAAAGAGATGTTTCGTAACTGCGCTGTCAGTTCCTGATACGTAGATGCACTGCTAGCGGCCGAGGCGTCAACACTTGTGTCGTTTATAGGTGCTTGTAAACGTCCGACCTAAAGCAATTTAAAATGCTGTTTCATCGATATGGCGTAAAGTACTTGTCTGGACAGCGCTTTTCCTCTGATTTCTACAGCGAAAGAAGAAAAAAAAGGATGTAGAAGAAATGCAGAAATTTTAACCTGGCGAGAGCCGAGTTTGCTATCCTCGAGTTTGCTATCGGGTTTGAAAATGGCCAGAAAAAGAGAGAAAGCAAAGAATAAGAAAAGTTGGAGCAGACTGGTATGCCAAGCAATGAAGAACTAAACGTCTAAGTTCAGTGATTGTCACAGGAGTCTTTCGGTCTATAATCTGTCAATGGAAATATTACAACCAAACCAGCGTCTGTCCATAGGACGACGTAGAATTAAAATTTTCGTCTCCAAAGCTGATGTAAAATTCTCGGTAGCTCTGAATCTGGTGTAGGCATCTTAAAAAAATTACAACAAATTAGCCACAAGGATTACTCTAATATGGGTGACGTCTAATGGGTGACGTCATGTTACAATAGCATATAAGAGCTGTTGTTCTATTTATTAAATTTTATTTGGAAGTGGTACTTCGTTTGTCTTGTTCATTCCTTTTCTAGTGTCCGCGCATTTGCGCTCCTTTAAAACTTTTGTTATGATCTAATATTTCACCGAATTTCGTATACTTGTCTTGAATAGTTAGCTCAAAATAAAGTTTCAAATGTTACAGAATTACCGTCTGTTGTCAATACGTTACCACACACACAAGAAACTATGGTTACAAACAAGTGGCTCCAACTATTGTTTTATCAAAACTACAAGGAAAACATTTAAATGAAAATCGGCCGCTAGGACGGCTTTAGCATTACGAAAAGTTTCATCTGCTTCCAAGTTACTTTCCTGACAGTGAGATATTTTGCAGGATTCCCCTCTTCACCAATACAGCTTCGCTGGCCTTCATGCTTACAGCACTGGGAACCGGAGTTTTTCCTGTAAAGTTCCAAGTTCCTGCTCCAAGTTTTTCCTGTAAAAAGCACGTACTTGAGGAAAGGTACCAGTATTCTGTGCCTAGTACGGTCACTTTTACTCCTCCAAGTACGGCTCTGAGTAAGATTACTCATGGTGTCGGGGGTGCTGCATGAAACTGCGAGCCTCAGCCACGAGCGTGAGGGCAGGAGAGTAGCCGAAAGGTTGCGGAAGGAATGGGGAGAGAGAGAGGGCCAAATGCTGGTCTCGTGTTCTGCTTTCCACGACGCTCTCATTAGAGCCTCGATGTTTTCCTCGCGCGAACCAAAGCACCGGAGGTGGCGGCGCATACATAATCCAGCGAGCAATACCGCGACGCCTGACCGGGGTCCTTTCTCATTGCCCCCTGCTGACCACCCCGACGAGAGGAAGAGAGCGAAGGGGAAAGGAGGGGAAGTGTGTTGATGCTCTGGTGAACGAAGCCGGAATTAAGGAAACAAGCATCCCGCGTGGCCTGGGCTGCGCCCTTGCATTGCAAGCGAGAAGCAAGAAATCAAATTAGGTCCACCGAAGTATGAAAACTATATAATTTCTTTTTAATGCTTGGGTTCTTATACAGGACAGCAATGTATTCAAGTTTTGTCTTCTTGTGTGTGTGCCCAGCTTTGCTCCTCCGTAATTCTTTTACTTCTTTCTTTCACCAAAGGGAAGAAAACAGAGGTACTTTCACGCGACGTAACTCGTCCGTGTGCTTGGAGGGAGGATAAACTACGGGTGCTATTACAGAGCCCGAACCGGAAGTGCTCCTGGAATCTGTAAATGCTCAGAGCAGGAAGACACTTGCACAGCAAGCTCACGACAAACACCTATGCCAGGGCCACACGATCCGCTATCAAGATATTGGCCGAGAGCTATTCTGTTTCTAGAATTTTTATTTATTTATTGTAAGTACCCACATCGCCCATTGAGCATTGTTGTGTGGTGTTGCAGAAGATTAAAAAAAGGCAAATTATAACCAAACAACAATTACACAAAGCAGCCTACAACATAAATCTAAACACTTACAGCACAGCATTGTTAGGGACACAGAGAACACAGAATTACAACAAAAACAGTAATACATAGCATAAATAACACCAGCAACCAAAGAAAGTAAAAACACGTTGAATATAACATGATAACTTTGGGGGTTATTTTATCAACTCAAAATTCTTTTTCAATGGATAATTAGGAAATTGAATTTGAGAATACTGGAATGCTCAGGGCGTTCCCGTTGTTAAGTGTTTGAAAAAAAAAAGAGTATTTAGGTACTTACAATCAGCATTTATATTCCCTAATTTTATATATATGATCTTGTCGTTGGAACCTACAATTAGGCGTCTTTAACGTTGAGTCTTAACGTCGTATATATTATGAAGAAATTTCAGTTGTTCAACTTTCCGGCGCGCACCGAGTGTTTCCCATCCCAAGGCCCGTGTAATTTCCAAACCTCTTTATTCCAAAATCATATTTGCTTGTAACAAACCTCGCAACCATTTTTTTTGCACCGTGTCCAACTTCTCGCACAGGATATTAGTGATAGTGTTCCAAGCAACCCAACCACACTCTCGCATTGGTCGCACATTTGCAATATACAAGGCTAATTTGAGTGTCTGAGGCCTGTCTCTGACATTTATTTAAAAAAAATGAATTAGGCTTCGAAGCCTTGGCTGTAATTATATTTATTTGTCTGGTCCAATCTAATTTTGCTGCGAGTGTTGCCCCACGATGCCTAACTTGGTTTACCTTTTCTACTGCTCGAGAATGTAAGTAATAATGCCTGGATACAACCTTCTTTTTGTTAGTAAATTGTACATGAAAACATTTCGTTAGGTTTAAACTCGTCAGCCACTGAGCACACCAAGACAAATCTTATCGAGGTCAGACTGCAATAGCGTGGTGTCAGCACAGTTGACGGGGCAATACAAAATACAAGCATCTGCATAGAGTCTCACTGTACATTTCAGACCCAGAGGAAAATCATTGATAAAAATCAGATAAAGAAGAGGCCCCAAAACAGACTTCCGAGGCACCACGGACAGTACATCAGCTAGTGATGAAGACGCGGTCGCTTAGATAATCCTTGATGGAATTTATGAGTGGTGTAGGAATTCCAAGAAATGACAACTTACGCAGCAAAAGACTGTAAGGAACGACATCAAAGGTTTTTGAAATCCAAAAATACAGCGTCTAATTGTACGTCCTGGTCGAATGATGAAGCAATGTCAGGTGCTAATGACACCCTCGTCCGAATAACACTAGCTTTTAGACAGTAATGCGTGTCTGAATAGCGCTGTGTAGATCTTTTTGAGAACCTACGACACGCGTAACATCACTGGTGTATTTTTTCTACCAATTGGCACACAACTGAGTAAAAAGATGAAATAAGCCAACTTGTTGCGTCATTAGATTAGAAGCACTGCAATTTTTGTGAGGTCAATACGGAGTTCCTTATATTGCTTTTTGAAGGAATTTAGTTTCTGGGCTAATAACACTGCCCGCGTCATAGTCCCCTGCTTTTCAACACTGTTCTATTCCGGTCTACATCAAGTGAGGGGTGAAAGGCCGCGGCCCACAAAACTTGCCCTCCGACTCCTCCGTCGCCCGCTATTAATTAAGCTGCGTACCAACGTTTAGCGAATGGTGAGGCTGGTCATAGAACAAGATGCAACTAACCGGCTACATATAGGTTGCAAGCTTGCTTCGTACAGCCTCTTAATCGAAATCCCCGCAACCGTTCTTATTTTTTGCTACGCCCGTTTC
Organism: Haemaphysalis longicornis; assembly: GCF_048455015.1. NCBI lineage: Eukaryota > Metazoa > Arthropoda > Arachnida > Ixodida > Ixodidae > Haemaphysalis > Haemaphysalis longicornis. The sequence continues at coordinate 81,796,149 of NW_027526361.1, forward strand.
AACGATGCTCCCTACACCTAGCTAGTTCTCTAAATCATTCGCCGGCTCTCGAAGCCACGAGAGAACAGATTTACATGGGCTGAGCGCCTTTAACTTACCCGGCAAGCGTTGAACAAGATTTGAAGAAAAAAAAAATCAGGAGAGAGTCCTCGTCCTTCTCCCATAAAGCATTGACCGTTCTTGCGCTGTTTACAGTTCACTTCACTCGAACACTAAAGAGGGCGGGCGGCAACCCAACCATGAAATCTAAAATGGCAGCAGAGATAACGTCAGACACAGAAGCATCGCTTACGAAGGAACGATAGCGCAGCGTCGTCTCTGCGACAGGAGATTACACCAAAGGATGTCGCAGCTCATCCTGGTGCCAACGCTTGCGGCAGTGACCTTTCATAGCTTCAACTTTCTCTTTTTACTGTCCTCTGAGTTGTCAGCGTCTTCCAGGCGTAGGCTAAAAAGGTGTCACTGATTGGTTCTTTCGTTCACGTTTTGCATAACAGAGAAAGCCATCGTAACTGAAACTACAACCCATTGCCGACAATTTGGGCGCATTTCTTCGTTTCGACGAGCTCGGGGTAGAAGCACGATATGTTACTTACTCGAGATCGCATCAACCTTGAACTTGCTTCGCAGGGGTTATTCTCATTTTAAAGTAAAAGCGTCAGGCAAATAATACACACATTATAAGAACGCAGGGGGGCTCCTTCAATTGAAATTTGAAGTCTCATAAGGGGCGCTTTAATGTTTTTTATTCCCAATAGAGTTTTCAGTTGGCCAATTTTAACTCCGGAGATAGAACGCAAGATTATAGTGGAAGAATATTCGCTGAAAGAGTGCCGCATTTTTAGCGTTGTAAGAGTGCCAAGTAGCACGTTTAAAAAACAAAACAAAAAAATGATCAAAGAACCAGCCAAACAAATGTAAATAAATAAATAAAAAATAAATAAATAAATAAATAAATAAATAAATAAATAAATAAATAAATAAATAAATAAATAAATAAATAAATAAATAAAACTATCGTCAATTGTTGTTTTTTTCGCATGAAGAGCTCGCTTACGTCCGTTACTGTTATTGCGAATTAGCCAATTATTTGCAGTACAAATGAGTGCGGAAATCGCGGAATGAAATGATGCGACCTAAATGTCCATAAAAAAATTTCGTCAGAAATAAACAGAAGTGTTATTTGCGCAGAAAAGTATCGCTGCAGCATGCTCACAGTGGCGTCGCAATGCCACCACGTGACTGGCAACTGAGGTTTTGCGGAAAAAAACCATTGTTACACACACAAAATAAAAAAACAAGTTCTACCAGTTCTCCTACTTAACCCCCGAAGGGAACTTCCATCTAATGTTGAAGCGCATAAAAGGAGACGTATTAGGAAAGAAATGTGCCGAAGGAAACACTTAAAGGTCCTTTGTTTTGGTCTGACACTACTCAAACCACTCTTTATGTAGGGGCGGCTGAGTTGCTTAGAAACTCAAAAATCCGCACTCCAATAGATTCAACTTTCTCGTTTGCAGGTTTCCTACCCGGGCCCCGATAACAATGTAGCCGTGCTCTTCGTAGCGTACGTGCTGGGGAATCATTCGCGAAGGAAAATGTTGTGTCTGTGGTGCCTCCGAAGTAGAAGCTACACTTACCAGATTTATATTCTGAGAGAGGCGCGAACGCGAACGAAGCTGCAGGCACGGGGAAAAACGAGGACAGCATTGAAATGGCCCACAAATTTCGTTCAGAGACACGCAGAGTGTGTCACAAAGTGACGTGTGGTCAGTATGTGCAACGCACATCGCTTGCCTACGAAATCGACAAAAAAAACTGAAAAAGTATGGGGCAGCGCTCAGAACTTTCTGGGAAGGTCAATGTGGAAGCCTAGTTGGAGCTTCTGTCGATGTGATGTTGATCTGCTGTTGAAGTTCGCGGCCGAGCCCGTCACGGCATGACCTGCCAGACCTCTGGACATCACCTCCCGAAGCTCGATCCTTTCGCTCGCCATCTCCAGAAGCCTGTTGTTCGCCCCTGTCCGCACCTTCACCTTACAAGGTAGCCCGTATTTTGCTGCAGAAGAATATGCTGTTGGGTAAGTTGGCAGTCAGCCCTGGAACACATATCACCGCGAAGAGAGACGAAAGCTAACAAAAAATTTGTCTTCGTCGATTTGATCGATTGTAAGGTTTAACGCGCCGACGCTACACATTCGATGAGGCACGGCGTAGTGGAGAGCTCCGGATGAACTTTGATCACCTGGGTATTTTTACCGTGCGCCGAAATCTCTCTTTTCGCCTGCATCAGAAAAGCGGCCGCCGCGGCCGGCAATCAAACCCGAGTGCTTAGGATCAGCAGCACAACGCCGTAGCCACTGAGCTACCGCGACGGGGTAGCCTTATTCCACGGCGACTTTCATTGTACGTGCTACATCGGCATACCCTCCTTCTGCTCTAGCGTTTCCCTTTCCAGGAGCGTGTCCTAATTTTCGGTGCGATTATGTGCACCTCACCAAGATCTGCTGTACCCTTTGCATCCCATAAATCGTAAAGATGTAGGGGCTTCGCCCTGAAACGAAAACCGGGGATACATACATGTTAGCCATTGCTCCCTCCTCCACTCACCGCCGCGTTAAAAAACGCAGAATAACCAGGCTTTATTCTAACGCCGAATCTTTTAAGGGTTTAAGAGCTTGGCTGATTAGGCTGACTACGAATGTTTTTTGCTCTTCTGTGTTTTAAATTTTTTGTTTGAGCAACGAGCCTGCTTCACGAACTGTAAAGCAGGTACGTTTGGATTCCGCGTTTTAGAATATAACTTTAACTCAGTTTTCTACATTGTCATTTTTCCTTATTTTTTTTTTGTTCGCGATGATGGCCGCGCGGGTAATAAAAAGGAGATGCAAAGAAAGCAGCAAGAAATGAGGTATAGTGAACGGAACCAAATGTGAGAAAAATGGGTAATTTCCGAAAATTCTTCCTCGAATCTCTCTTTCCCTTCTAGCGAACGATGTGGCACTCTGCTTGTAGCTGGGGTTTTCAAGCAACCCCTGAAACAGTTTTTATTTTTTTTTAAGTTTCTTCTCAACATCTCACACAGTTCTAAAATGTGTCCAATAAGAGCTCCAGCTCCTCAGTTAAGACGGCCAAAATGTATTGAAGCGCAATATTACTGCTCCACACACATAAAATAACTTCCAAAAACTCGCTCAAAAGACTTAATTTTCCTTTCCTGCGTTGTGGTGAATTCCGGGCATTCTTAATGGGCCTGCTTGACCCGCCGCGGTAGCTCAGTGGCTAAGGCGTTGCGCTGCTGAGCACGAGGTCGCCGGTTCGATTCCCGGCCGCGGCGGCTGGTTTTCTGATGGAGGCGAAAAGCAAAAACACCCGTGTGTACGAGATTTCGGCGCACGTTAAAGATCCCCAGGTGGTCAAAATTAATCCGGAGCCCTCCACTACGGCACGCCTCATCGCCTGCGTTGCATCGGCGCGTTAAACCTTACAATCAATCAATCAATTAAAGGGCCTGCTTGACGTCACACAAGCAATATCGCCGCTACGTGCCCGTTTCTAGGCCTTTTCATTTTCGGCGATAAAACAACTCCATAGCAAAGTTAAAAAAAATCAACCAAACGAGCACATAGCCTTCCGCTGGCGCTAGCTCAATATCTCACAGTGCCTTATGGCCCCGAGAAAAAAAGTGAAAACCCTTATCATCACCGCTCCTGATGAACCCTTGAAATCTCATCGGCCAGCTTTACCCCGCATACATGACGGAAGCCGGCGTAGCGTTGTGAGAAGGTAAATTTTGCATAAAACATGGAGACCTTTACAAGTAAGAGTCATTGTTAAGTTAAATCGAGTGCTCTAATAAATAATTTTATATTGTATAATTTTAATTATTTTTCCCGAGCAAATAATACCTGTCTGTGGCGTAAGGAACGAGACGAGTTTTAGGCCAAGAAACTTGCTAGTGGTGCTAGCACAAGCCGCACATTTATTTATCGAAGTGGGTACGTAGGTTAACTAGTTGCCCCTCTTTTTATGTCCGCAAGTTGTAGTAGTTCCAAAATTAACCAAAACGCGAATGCAGATCTCCGTTTTATCACTGCTTATTGCGACGGGGAGTGAATTTGAAAATAAATTAGCTTGTAACAGTATACCGCCGGCGCCCTCAAAGCGTTAGTCGAAAGTCCATCAGTGTAGATATTGTTCGTTGAAGTTTTTTTAAAGGAAAAACCCATTTATATCGTTTCGTAAGCATAGCTCATCGACCCCCTCTTACCATTTTGCCCTTATGGTCGGAGTTCTCCGCATTTTTAATTGAGCTGCATATCTCAACGCTGTCTTTGTACTTATGCTTTTCGGACGTTAAATATCGTTAGCAATCGTTCCTCACTACGTTTTCTTGTGCGACTGTGAGCTTGTTGAACACAAGAAAGAGAAGATTGTGCCAGCAATAAAAGGGGCAGGCAGGACCGAGAAAAAGAACTGCTCTTCAAGATATCTTAATTGCTGGCAGTAAACGGCAGTCCTCTAGAACTGAGCCGTCCAACCACCTTCACCTTTCCTTTAGGCCTTCCGTGCAGCTTTGTCTTATTTATCTGCCTTTTGTCTTCTTATTGCGCAGTTCTTTTGGGATCCATGTTTCCCTTAGTCGGGACAATTGTACACGTTTGTGCCTACACGAAGGAGGGGCCAGCCGCTGCACTCGAAAGTCGAAGCACGTTTCGGGGTAACGGCTTTGGAATGTACGGAATGTTATCGCTCTCGTCGTCGTCTCTACTCCACATCCTGTAGGTGCTGGCCTCTCGCTTGTCGGCGTGACAAGGACGATCCTCATCGGCGCAGATTCGCCTGTTGGCAATTCAAACGAGGTTTGGATGTCGTGGCCGGACTTCGGGCCCCACTATCTCACCCCGCGCTTTTACCTCCGGTTTCTTCATTATTTGTGTCCGCAAGCTGGCTTTTGTTTATGTCTCTATCTTCCGCTTCTTACCAGGTTTCCTTTTTTTTTCTTTTGATGCGGCGTCTTTTATGTCGGTTCTGCCCTCTCCTCTCATACCCAGTATCTTATCGCCGAGATCGCCCGGAATCTCTCCAGCTTCGCGATTCATGCGCTTTTCTTGGTTCTCTTTCGGATACGAGAGCAGGAATTTCCATACGTAAGTACGTGTGTGTACTCAGTACATAGGGGTAGAATTACAGGAACCACGTCAGAAAGGCCCGCGCTACTAACCCGAAAGACAGCTCCTCCCCGAGCTTCTAATCGTCTATTCGCGTGGCTGCCGCTCGCTGTGATTTTACTGCCTGTGCCATTCCCAGCGGCGTCAATAACAGGAATGACCTGGACAATCGCGCGCCTGTGAGTGCTTTTTTGTTGATTTCTTTTTTCTGCCGATGATGCCGCGTCGTGGGAATCTGTGGCGTTAGCCTTCGTATGTATCTACGTGCACACTCTGGAGATAACTTTCGACGTCCTGTCATTGCTTACACTACTTGATAGCTTTCATTATCATTTTAACACGAAAGTGTTCTACTCCGGGATACACGAAGATTCAGTGACTGATGTCACATCCTTCACGAAGCAAGCGGCCTGTAAAGGGTGCACCCCTGCACACAGGGTCTTCTTGCGGGGAAGCAACCTTTAGTACTAAAGAGTACCTTATACTTGGGGTTGTTCGTTTTCGGGTTTTATATTTTAACGCATTAGTATTTTATGTCTGGATACACCAACATTCACTGACGTCATATGCGTCACAGAAATGACGACAGCACACCTTTGCCGAAGCGACCCGCCAGCAGGACGTCGCTCGCTAAGCGCACCCACAAGACAGCCGCCGACCCGAAAATCATGCTCAGCTGCAGATTTCGCTGCATATTTCACTGTGGTGATTTACCGATTCCTATTACCGGGGAATCAACCACAGTTTTGTGTGTGTGTGTGTGTGTGTGTGTGGTCGCAGACTCACTTTTTTTGGGCGCAGACTTGGTTGGAACGGGTTTCAGTTTCATAGCTGTAACGGCTTCTACATGTTGTTTTTGATTGTAGACGTTTCTTCTACACTATGAGACATCGCCATGCGATGGACGTGTGTCCTTCGTGCCTATGCTTCGGTGTAGTTCGGGGTCGCGAAAGCCACGCCATTTTTGAGGTGTCGTAACGTACACAGAATTGCACAGAAAATCAGAGTGCGTAGCGAGAAAGAGAAACGGCAGTTCCACGGGAGGGTTCTGAGAAGAGGCTGCTGAATGCGCGTGGAGGGACGGGCCGCTGCCGCACGTGCAGGACGAGCAGCTCTGAGAGGTGCAAGTAGCAATAGGGTGAACAGGAGGCGGCTGGCGAACGTTGAGGGGCTTGGTCAAGAAGTGAAGGGCACGGCCTGAAAGCTCAATAGAAAGTTTAAGAGAAGAATACCAGTAGGTGCAAGTAGGCGTTTGAGTTCATATTATTACCCTGGTATTCTCGGTCCTTCCTCCACTCGGGCCTCTAGAGGAGGAGATCTTTCCAATCAGTTTCCCCGTGCATAAGCAGTGCAGAATCCTCCCCTCAGCCGAGTGGAAGGAGCAAATGGAGTGGAGGAGGGACTCAGAATACGGCCCTCAAAAATATCATACCGTTCATACAGAATCCATACCCCTTTCGGGCAGCTTGTACAGCCATTGCGTTCAAAACTGCTTGCTGGAAACCATATTCCACTTTTTCTATGAAATGTGAGGCTAACTTAGGGTGTTTGATATTGAGCAATGCCCTAGCGCCGATGATAGCAGGGGGTCAACGTCTTCTCGGAAAAAGCGAACGATGCAAGACATTCAACATACTTACTATGCCGCCACTTCTCTTTACCACGGAATTGAGCTTGTTGCGTGTAGCCACCCCGAATGTCTAGACTCGGATCTATTGGTTACAACAGGTTCTATCGCTTGGGTGCATTTTTCACTTATTTTACAGCTAGAAACGGACAGTGGAAATCCAAAAGAAAGTAGTAAAACATTCGATGGAGCAAAAGTAGTCTAGCAGCTTGCAAATAACCAGACTTAGATGAATGATGAACTGAAATTCTTGCTGAGCAGAGTAAAATTTTGTTTTCATTTTACCGTTAAAGCTTACGACCTTGTACAGAAGAGGCTCGATATATGGTGGTAATCGGTGATAATCGGTAGACGTATTTTCTGTATGAAACCATTTCTGTAAGCTCGTCTTTGAGCTTAGTAAAAGTAAAGGAGGGTTTGAGGGGGAAAAGAAAGCAATATCTAGATATAATAACTTCCTTTTATAGCACTCCGACGTGGAAAGAGCAGGACAAGATAAATGGAGCAAACATTTTACTCAAAACATTATGCATCCTTCCAGAAAAGGGGGCTCTGGACCAACGGTAAGGATTGAGCTGGACATGGGACGTTTATTGCATACTAGTGTTATCGATGTTTATTTTCGTACTGTTCTCGTCCCGCTCTTATGGTGTAAAAAAGAACCGTCTTCATTTCTGCTAAACATATGACTTCACTTACTCACTGGTCCTATTTGATGTCAAGTGCTCGTCCATCGATCCTCGCGCAAATGTGCTTTTATGTGCTCCGTGGCATTGACCCGACTGAAGGATACGTGCGGTCTGTTGTTTGCTTTCAAGCTCGCCTGATATAGCTCTTCCTTCTTTCATTCGCACTTCTGGGAGAATTTGACCGAAGCGGCAGCAATCATTCTTGTTTGAATTCAAACAATGGCGACAGGCAATGGATCAAGTTACTTCAGCCGGCGGATTGTCACGAAACATGTGGAAACACATTAGACAGCACCATGATGCTTTGACCTCTTGTCTTGGTAAGTGGAACAGTGGAATGACTGGCCAACAAGAAGTTAACTGTGTTGACTCCTCTTATTCGAATATTTATTCCCGCCACAGTGCATTGTATGCTCACACACGTGAAATTGGTGACTGTAGGGCTTAACGCGCCGACGCAACGCAGGCGCCGAGGCACGCCGTAGTGGAGGGCTCCTGATTAATTTTGAACACCTGGGGATCTTTAACGTTCGCCGAAATCTCGTAAACACGGGCGTTTTTGTTTTTCGCCTCCATCAGAAAAGCGGCCGCCACGGCCGGAAATCGATCTCACGTCCTGGTGCCCACCAGCACAACGCCTTAGCCGCTGAGCCACCGCGGCGGGTATACACGTGAAATTCTCTATTTAGTTAACACATTAAAAGGAACACGTGGAACGGGCCTTCACCACCATGTCTTTAGAGTTCTAGGGCTAAGCGGCTTGCAAACAGAATAGCGTGTACCTAAGGGGAAATTTGATGACTTGGTTTTGGCGTTTTCGTGCGCTGCTAGCTCCTAGCAGCTTTGCATAGACTCATTTAAATCCATTTTTGTGAAGATGGGATTAAACGCATTAGTTGGTTGATTGTAGAATGTTTAAGAGACGGTATCGTGGAAATGGTGAAAGCCGGTTATATATTTGCAGTCATGAAAAGTCGCCAAATGGTCCTGGTGATGGTTGAGGCGAAGGTTAAGGTCCTGGCTGGTTAAAAAACGCAAATGCTGACGATGCTGCCGTCAGACTGCTAAATCGCTGCTACACAAAAAGTGAAGGAAGGATAAAAAAAACTTTATTGACACAAGTACGGCGACTGGGACTTTATGTCGGGCAGGTCGGAAGGGTTCTATCTTCACATATGCAAATGGACCCCGCTGATGAGGACGAAATATCACAATATTCAGGCGAAGACTAGCTTGACCGCAGTTGCGGTGGGGGGCGAGGCTGCTGGAGCCAGTGTTGCGGTCACATGATGTTGTTGGTATTACGACAGTTAAGTTCGCCTTGTAGTACAGTGGACATGTCCAGAGAAGGAACCCGATGGTTGATGTGGTTTCTGTGGTGTAGTCGAGTACGGTCTGGAGTGGTTTGAGCTTTCGGGTGGTGCAGGTGGCCCGTAGCTACTTCTTTGGACTGTATGTTTGCCGAATGTGAAGATGTGAAGGATGTCTAAAACGAGCGAGTCAAAGTTAGCAGTGGTGAAACTGGACGGGAGCGGGCAGGAATAACTTCGCTCGCAAATGTGCGTGTCATGTAGTTGCGGGAGTTAACGCGGGGTCCTGTTACCCGACCTACCTCATTCATATTCCCTTGTAGACATCTTGATGCAGGCGAAAATGGAGTTTTCATAGGGCGTACCTCTTGGTTATCTGTGAGAATGGTTGTATGGGTGCATGAAGGGTCCGTTGCATACTCCTGTTGTAGGCGGTATGGAACGAGGGGACTAGGGCCGCCAGGTCTGCGGTATATGACGGTGAGTCCCGAGTGGTATCAGTGTAAACGGCCACTCCCAGAAAAAAAAAGAAGTATTCAGAAGCAGCTGTGCCCAAAACCAAGGCATGATGGCCCTCCCCACCAGAGGGAAAAAATCGTTGTTAGCCGAAACATTCTGCCTCCAGCCGGAGCCACTCATGGGCGAGCTATACAAGTGACTACTGTACTCCTTGGAGCGCCGCCCAAGACCCACACGATCGGTCACGTGCCGGAAAGAGACAGTTTAAGCATTACGTTGTATCCGCAAGGCTGGTGTGTTCTCTCGAAAGTAATTAGACGTCTTGTCTTACAAACCAAATGTAGTAAATTCTGGAGGCAGGAATGCCGTTATATTCGCGTGCTCCGGTATAAATTGGAGCGCGTGGGCTTAAGCACCGCACCACAGAACGATCAAATGTGTGAGTTGGCGAACGTGGTGGCCAGCATGCGATTAGAGCAAAAAAAAAAAAAGAATCTGCAGTAGAACCAAATCCCATGGCGTGCATTTGCGGTGTTGCCGCTTCGTATATTTTGTTTCCTTTTTTACTACAACCACATGCTTTGCGTCGTCATTCGCGACATTCGCACATTTGGTCGGTCTGATTGGTCGTGTGGAGCGTGGTGGAGAAGCCCGTCTGTGAGGAATTCTTTCAGTGGGATTTAGGCATAAAACTTGAGAAATTGTCCTTCTGTTTCGGGAGCGTGCTTGAACCTTCTCGCGTGCTCGTTTAAGTTTTTATTCTGACGAATTAATTAGCGCTTGACGTTGTGGTGAAGCCCCCAGCCTGGTGCATTCCGCGGAAGGAGCGTGTCTCGAAATAGTTGGTCGCTAGGGCATTCGATTAGCCGCCGCTGTGATTGCTTTGAAAAACCGAGTTTTTGGCACTGCCGGAAACATTCGCTAACGAGGAACCAGGAGAGGCAAGAAATGGGAAGACAAGAAGTTCCACAAAAAGATGGCGGCGCTCGTGCTGGGCGTACGCTTACTGGGGGCTATGTGGGTGTGGCGGCTGCCATTGATTGTGCCAAATCTGGCACCCGCTAGATTGCGAAGCACTTTCGTTCTCGAGAATGAAAGGAAAAGAGAGATCCGCGGGCTCCTTAACCAGAGTTGCGGTAGCGGCTATTCCGGTTACGATGGAGGCAGAACCGTTGCTTACGACCAGTCAGCGCACCTGAAATTATCCGCACTCCTTTGCAGCATGCCCTTATAAGTACCACCTGCTCTCGAAGAAACAAATCAGCCTGTCGGAAGACTGCAGGGCCCGTAGAAACGAAACGAAAAATGAAGCAAATCGTCACAATGACTCTGGAAGTTCTATGAAAAGAATTGCATTGAGTTGAAGTGCGAACCGCAATTATTTCCGTTCTTTCATTTTTACGGTGTCATTTTTTTACAGTGAATCGGTCTGTGGCTTGTATCTGAAAACTTTTGCGTCTGCGGATAGATTCGCGTCTACAAAGAATTATCTGTCTTGCAGCAAGGGTAACCTTCTGGGGAATGCTTTGTACCTCTCAGTCTAATACGGGTGTCTTGAAGAAACAAAAACACATAAATTGGCCGCTATGACGATTCGATTACTACGCCTAGTTCCAATTACTTGCCATACTAGTTAGGAGCCGTAGGTGCGTATTGAATATGTCCTGGCCTAGCATTCCCGGGCCACTCAGTCCGGTTCTCATTCAGTCCCAAACTTTGCAAATGTTTCTTTTTAACTCATTCACTTCACTTTTATTATCTTCGAGACATCGGCCATTTTATTTATATTTTTTATTTATTCAGGCACCCCTAAAGGCGCTCCTTAGGAGGGTATTACATAGGGGGAGCATGCGCATACATCGAACATAACATAAATGAGTGTTAACAGAATGACAAATTACAAACGTAGCACAAAAATACAAGCATTAAGAACTTTTTAAACACATAACTGCAAAAACATACAACTACAAGGCAAGCACATCACAACAAAAAATTTAAAAAATAATAATGATAAAAAGGTCAATATACACAGGCAAGAACAGAACTAGGTCACTTCATTTTTTTAAAAAAGTCTTGAAATTTTGTTAGGTTAGTTTCTGTGGCAATGTGCTGTGGTAGGTTTTTACATTCTATTATTGGGCGTGGAATGAATGAGTGTGCGAATGCAAATGAATGGCAAGTGATGGCTTAACTTTACAAGAATGGTCGCGCCGTGGAAGTGTAACACTGGGTGAGTGAAAAAAGTCGTCACGAAGGCGCTCATAGTGATAAAGTTTATGAAAAAGTGTTAGGCGAGCGTGTCGGCGGCGAAGTGATAATGAAACCAACTAGGCACGATTTTTCAGCGCTGTGGCGCTTGCGTATGGTGAATAATCAGAAAAAATAAAGCGAACAGCACGGTATTGCAGGGATTCAATATCACGTATAATGTATTCTTGACTTGGATCGCAGATGGCAGATGCGTATTCAATTTTAGGGCGAATGAGAGTGAGGTATGCAAGTTTTTTAATGTTTGATGGTGCCTGCTTTAGGTTGTGCTTTATTACGCCTAGTGTACGATTGGCAGATGTGAGTATTTGATTAATATGGTTATGCCATGTTACATTTGATTGAAAATTCACCCCAAGGTATTTGTAAGTAGAAACCAGTTTAAGTGGATTGTTGTTCAGGAAGTATGTAGTTGAAATTCTAGTTGAGGAACGGGTAAATGACATGCACTTTGTTTTAGAAAGGTTAAGAGTCACTAGCCAAACAGAACACCATGCGTTTAATGTGTCAATATCAGCCTGAAGAGCCTGGCGGTCGGTGTCACTTGAAATGTTACGATATATTACGCAGTCATTGGCGAAGAACCTTACTCTAGATGTTAGGCTGTTAGGTACGTCATTAATATAAACTAGAAAGAGCAAAGGGCCAAGCACACTGCCCTGGGGCACCCCAGACGTTACCTGTACGAAAGACGAATTTGAGCTGTTAATGGATGTAAACTGAGTTCGGGAGGATAGACAGTCTGTTGTTCATGCAAGAACATTAGTATGAATGTTAAGACGTCTTAGTTTGAATAAAAGTCGATGGTGAGGAACACGGTCAAAGGCTTTAGAAAAATCTTGAAAAATGGCGTCGACCTGATTACTAACGTCAAGAGTTGAGTGTAAGTCGCGAGTAAAACCGGCGAGCAGTGTGTCATATGAGTAACCCCTGCGAAAACCACGCTGATATTTGTAAATAATGTGTTTTTTAAGGTATGGAATGACTTTGGACTGCATGATGTGTTCGAACCATTTACAGATCACATTAGTTAAAGAAATGGGTCGGTAGTTTACCGGTGATGTGAGGTCGCCTGATTTGAAAAAATGGAACAGCTTTAGCAATACGCCAGTCATCAGGAATTGAACCATGAAATAATGACTGTCAAAAAAGTTCGGTTAAAATCACAGACATGCTGCAAGATATATTTTTTAGAAGCTTGTTGTTGAACCCAAAGTTATCGGATGCCGAGGAAGTCTTTAATTCGTTTAATAGTAAGTAAATACCTTTCTTCTTTCTTCAATCATTATTTCTGGCATAGGACTACCTGCTGATATATTTAATGTTAAAGCAGGGGAAGGAGAGGCATCTTCCCGAGTAAAAACTGAGGCGAAGGCGTTGTTTAAGAGCTGTGAACACTGAGATTCAGGAATTGTTGCGCCATTTGAACCACTAACGATGATATCAGGATTGTTTCTTGGATTAATGTTGCACGATTTGCCGCTGCGTCCCATACATAAACAGTGTCATTCCCCATCAGCTTGTTGAGCACGAGGCGCAAGCGGTCTCCTTCTTTTTTGATCGCTCTGGAAAACTGAAGTAGCTTGCAACGTTTTTCGCGCACAGCCTGAGAAAGATCGCGTGAAATACTGAAAGTTGTATTTTTAAGTATTACCCCTGTACTTAGAATAGTTTCGAAATCTTTTTCATTGTAAAACTTAGTGATAATGGGACGCGTTGTTTCAGCTGACAATCACCCAAGTCTCTGAGCCCTGACAATTGAAGCCGCTGTGACGCCAAGCTTGTTTGAGAAAAATTCACGAACATGTGTTTCCGAGGATTCCCATGATTCCGATTGGTCGGTGTCCACGATGCCGAAAAACAGGACATTGGACCTTCGCGAACGGTTTTCGAAATTGTCAATTTTTTCCTGCACAGAGGCTAAATTTGCATCGTGGCCAGCGACGGTTTCAGTTGAAGCAGCCACAACGAACTTGGCCTCCAGTTCTTTGACTCGTTTAGTCAATGCTTCTAAGTCGTTCTTTATATCGATATGAATTAGCAACTCTTTGTTGACTGCTTCTAGAAGGCTCGCGTTGTTGGCTGCAAGGCGTAGAACAGTACAGAAAACAAAGTCCAGTTTATATTCTTGTGCTTTAGTCATTGGTACTGGGTTTGCTTCTACAACACCGCCAAGTAGCAGTAAGCGCCAAACATACAAGGCAGATGAACGGATACGCTTCAAACGATCGGGGGGACCACGACACCTCAACAAGACTGAGACATTATTGTCTCAGTCTTGTTGCGGTCTTGTTGCAAAGATAAGTTTTGCTGCTACAGACACTAAACGGAACTTCTCGTGCTTAATGGGTCGTTTAATTCTTTTGAATTTATAATGTCAGCCAGCGTGCGAAAATAGTATGAGTTATGCTGCGTATTGCTAGGCTCAGATGTAAAAATAAGGAAAATAATACGACTCTGTAACCATCCGAACAACGGAAATATTTGACGTCCCCCGAACCAGAGTATCATAATATTTCATTATTGTATGTTCCTCTTTCATTTAACAATTACTTTACCTGTGTACTTGGGAAAAACTTTTGCTTGGAACTGGGCGTGTCTGTTCATTGTTCGATCACCAAAAAAGAAAGTCAGCCGGACTCAAAACGTTTGCTACACCGATACATGCTTATGCCATTAGGAGTAATGTAAGCACGAAACGCTCTCCCTACTATGAGAGATTGGCTTTTCTCGTACCCGTCTTTCTTGCGTTTCTTGCTTTCTCGGGCAATCACCATAGCAACGGGCTCATTTGCTTCGCTCCCTCAGTGCATCTCATGCCCTGTCCTTATTTATTCAATTTTAAGCAAGCACGGATTCCTAGGAGCCCTTCCGTTGCTATTCTCGTGAACCGAGTTCAATCTTCTCCACTGGAAGTCGAAGAAACGCACACTCAGTGAAACGTGGAGGGGGGCCGAGGGGTCTCTGCCATCTGCAAACAGAAAACCCAGTTTCGTCTTACGTCGGAGGCGAGTAAACAAAAGTAACCTCGTTCCCAGAATCTCGCTCCAAAGGCGCAAACATTGGCGGATAACGTCCGGTGGGTCGTTCCTGATTGGAGCTCGGATAGGCTTCGGACGAAGTGAAATGTACTCTCGACGTAGACAAGGCAGCCCGGTTTGTATTGTATCTTCCCCCTCTTTCCCGTTTGCTGTTCGCCGAGATGAAGAGAAAAGGCACGTATCACAGAGCCTTCCCCCTGTACGACCATCGTCTGCCTAATAAAAGAAAGAGGACAGCACTGGATCAGGCACGAATATATTTGTCGCCGGAGTCGCCACGTGGCTTTCTCGCTTATTTGCTCAAAAAGTTGCTTGACCTCGTTTCGTGCGCCCCCTCGCCAAATCCACCACTCGGATGGCCGCGCCCATCTAAAGCGCAGGTTTATTTCATTGTGGCTACTTCGCTCTTCTCTACAGGTTTTTTTTTTCTGGCTCTTGCATCTCTGTCGGTTTCTGTTTCTTACCTCGAATGTCTGCACAGCCAGCTTTGCGTGAGCTTCACTTATTGTTGCTGTGTTTTCTTTGGCTTTCATGGTCGCTGACTGACGTGCCCTGAAACGCGGGGAAAGGACGCTGCTGAATATCGCACGCCTCAGCAGTGAAAACGGGGCGTTGAAGGGACAGCGAAGGTGACGTTGAAAGGAAATAATAAAAAAAAACACATAACGCCACCGAATGACGCTGCAGAAAATACGTGTCCCTGTGACAAAAGCAATGAATTATATATTCAGGTCTCCGTAGTTGTCCGGTCTCCGTACACGGGGCACATAGGGGCTCCCACGCCGGGCACTCCTTCGAGGATTGGTCCTGGACGCTGGAGAGTTTTGGGCGACCATCCGCGTGCGGCGCTGCTGCATTCTTCTTGTTTGTTTGTGCGTTTGTTTTTGTTGGCAGCACTCACGAGCGCGTATGTGTAGGCGCCAATGCGCGCTCAAGCCTTTTCCGGTGCCGCATTGTCGCTGCCCACCATTCACCGGTCGAGTTTCCCCAAAAAGCGTCAACCGACTGGAACGAATGGACACTCGTCGAAGGAGGCAACCTGAATGGGCGTTGTGTCAGCCCCTTGTCAGCGGCATTTTTCCTTGGCCGGTGATCTTGAGGGCGCTCGAGATAAGTTGGTCGTGTAAAAATGTGCAGGCGCTTCTCGAAAAGAGCGCTGCTTGCTGTTGAGAACCAATTCGTGTTGCCACGGCGTCTTGTACTTGGAAATACAAACTGAATAAATAATGTGCTCACGCCTACGCCCCCTTCATCTCTCCCCCCTTCAAGAACAGAGAAAGAAAGTACACCTTTTCCTCCCCAACTCTTTTTTTTTCGAATTTATTGTCGGATTTGAAAGACCTAAAACAGCATTGTTTTGTTTTTTATTCCCCTGTTTGGCTGCATAGCCTATATCTATTGACCGAGGAAAGTGGTTTACGCAAAATAATCTTTTTTTCTTTCTTTCTATTTTGCTTATTCATTTTATCGTGTACCTTCTTGTATTCTCTTTTTATGCTGTTTATCTCAAGTGGAAGCCATCTTAGACCACTCCAGTTTTGTACGCAAGACATTATTCCGTCTGTATATTTTTCTTGCCACTATGAAACATGCGATATAACCATTCGCGTGCAACGCCCTAATGATATACGATTACACTTTGTGTGTGCGTGTGCGTGTGCGTGTGCGTGTGCGTGTGTGTGTGTGTGTATGTGTGTGTGCGTGCGTGCGTGCGTGCCGGCCTGCGTGCGTGTGCTGGCGCGCGTGCGTTTGCGTGTGCGTGTGCTTCCGCGAGTTTGCTTGTGTTTGCGTACGTTTGCGTGTGTTTGCACGTGTTTGCGTGCGCTTGTGTGCGTTGGCGAGTGTGCACATGTGTGTGTGCGTGTGTGTATGCGTGTTGGAATTTTTTTCTGTGTTACCAACGCTGTACCTCCATTACATTACTTGTGAGGCGTGTTCATCGTACCTTGCTTGCATTTTGTTCCGAGCGCCAGCTAGCGACAGCGACGGTAACTTCAAGCCACGGTATACGGGACATGCTTCAAACGTGGTTAGGCGCCCCGCCAGCGACGGGCTGTCCCACTCCAGAGTGCATTCATAACGCCTTTCACGAGTTGCACACTTATGGGCGTTTCAATCCCGTTCGACGGCCCGCCAGCCACGGCTTCCTCAAGGAACGACATGGCTCGCGAATATCGGAACAATAAAAGAACCAAAACCAAAACGCCGATGTAATCTACATGCTTCCAAAGTGATCGAGAACCCTGCACCACTGGGTGCCGCCTAGGTGAGGTGCCCCTTCTGCATGGAAATCGCACGCAAACATTAATGCAAATGTTGCTGTTGACTCGAGCAACATAACAATTACGGGGTTATAGAGTGGTCGCTGTCAGTTACACTGGTTACATTACGGACTCAGCACGTACCCACGCACGAGTGCAGAAAAATATATCGTTCAGAGGGAGCCAAAGACAACAATATAAGGTCGATGGTCAAAACATACCTAGTCTAGTTGGGTAAGACGCCCGGGTCATGAATAAACATGACATCTCCAAAGTGATAGCGGATTAAGGATTACAAAGTTGTTTCAAATATGAAACGTCTTTTTGAATGCCCCGCCATTTTATTTTGCATCCTCCAATTTTTATACGACACTCAACAAGCTTTTTTTTTATTTAACACCATCCGTGTTATTCGGCACCCTGTTATTCCTCCGTATAATTGCATTATACGTCACTACGAAACAAATCGTGCAAGGGTATGGTTCAATAATATTTAACGTAATTTCTGTGTATAACAGAGGCCCTCAAGTAGGTTCAGCTAGTGCTTGAGCAAGCAGGTTTTCGAGCAGCATAGTTCGGGCAATATTGCCCCTTAAGGACTTCATTACTGCAGTTAATCATTACGTAGTTATCGTGAACCAAGAAAACATATATTTATGTTTTTCTTTCCCCGCCCTTCTTATTGCTATGGTAGGTACAGCTCACCCTTCGTGGTATGGTGATGTGTTAGGATTTAGCCTTCCGCACGGGAGCAAGAGAGTTTGGTTTAAAGACATGGTTAAACAATATGGCGGAATTTATTGAAAATATGCTTCAGGACTTTTTACAGTGTCGTGCGGAACTTGATCTTGCTAAGTCACGTAAACGAGCGATATCTATTTCTTAGCAACGTCGTCGAAACAGTTTGGAGCAATATTTCCTGTGTTTCCTGTTCAGAATAATTTTCAGTACTACAGAAAACACCACCGTTCGGCTCAGCTCCGCTTCAAGGTAAAATGATGGTTTTCTCCCCTACGCCGATGCTTTTTGCCCCAGAATGTACTGCAAAGCAGAGGCAACGCCGCAAGTTCTGAGGTCTTCGACGTTGTTTTGTAGCTTGAACTAACCGCCAGTGTGTTCTGCGTCGATTGAACTCAGATTTACACCGTAGATTAAGTGGCAGTCGCAGGCGCATCAGTGTAAATATTTTGTGGTTTGGCGTTCCCTTCTTAAACCGCGTGATTAGATACGTGCCATTTGTACTTTAACATATTTTTCTGCCATCGTAGAAACGTTTTTTACTTTAAGCGCAATTCGGCATATCATGCAGTTTTATATGTGGCCGAATGTCTGACCTCCGGAATTCCGGTTGGAGCGTACTTCATTTCTATTAACACGAAAGTGAGTGTTTTATTCCCGGATACACCAAGATTTCACTCACGTCCTATCCGTCACGGAAGCGACGCCAGTACAAAAACACAGGCGCCCTGTAAAGGGTGCACCCCTGCACTTAGGGTCTTCTGGCGAGGAAGCAACCTTTATACTAAAGAGTAGGTTATACTTAAGGATGTCTGTTTTGGTGTTTTTATTTGTAACACGAAAGTGTTTTATGCTGGGATGCACCGAGATTTCACTGACGTCATATCCGTCACGGAAATGGCGCAAGTGCACTTTTCCGAAGCGACCCGCCAGCAGGACGTCGCTCACCAAGCACATCCTCAAAACTCTCTCTCTCTCTCTCTCTCTCTCTCTCTCTCTCTCTCTCTCTCTCTCTCAGATTTACCTTTTTGAAGCCGGTTTCTTTATGCCGGAAGAGTAGCGGAAAACTTTTAACCATCTGGCAATGCTAATAAGGTTATCTAACCAGTAATGCTGAAGAGTCTGTGCATGGAGGCCCTTAATCAACTGGTTTATCATGTAGGGCGTGATTTGTTGCGTTATCTTTTACGTATACGAACGGCTCGGCAGGGAATTAAAAATGCAATCTGTTATGAATGCTATCACTTCCAAATAGAGTCGTATGACTTAAAACTGTGGATCGGGCGATTACATTTCATTTCATTTATTCAAGACAATCGTCATTACAAGTTTGTCTTGGGTGGCGTGGCTATATGCAGAATTAACGTCTGACGGGGCCACGATTGAAGAAAAACAATGACTAACTAAGCAATAAAGTGAAGCTGGCTGATCTCTTTGTTCTCATAACGGCGGGAACACAGAAATCACCGGAACCAGTGCCTGGTAGCGGTAATACTGTCTATACCCTTGCCTTTACTCTTAGTTGTCTACGCCACCTCCGTCCTTCCCTCTCTCTCTAGGACAGCTTAATGGTCTCCAGTCTGATGTTCCGCAGCGCCAATCATCCGGTGTAATCGAAATTCGATCTGTTGATTCATGGAAGTGCCCTTAGTGCGGTTTGTGGCTTCATCGTACATCAATTACGGTGAGCCGAAGCGAAGATTGGTTGCAACCAGATCCCCGTTCTTTGGAAGCACAGACCTTCTTAACGCAGCGGGGCGGCTCTCATCATAGCTTTTAGATCTGACGTGTTCGTCGCGGTCATGCTTGTGTGCCGCCTTGCGTCAAAAAAAAAAAAAAATACAACAGCGGATCATCAATTCCCGGTCGCTGAACTTTTGTGTAAGGCTTCTTTCGAGCTTGCAACATCGGAACCGCCCTTTGGACAAGCAGAAACGAGCCGGATTCTGAGATATCGCGAGAAAAGAGGCAAAGGCCAATAAGTGAAAGGTATTTAGCAACCTTCGCTTTATAAGTGAGCACATTGGCTTTACAAGTGCACTTTTTCTTAGATGCTCCTTGTTTGAATCTCTCTCTCTCTCTCTCTATCTCTCTCTCTCTCTCTCTCTCTCTCTCTCTCTCTCTCTTTGTGTGTGTGTGCGCGCGTGTGCGTGCGTGTGTGTGAGAGAGAGAGAGATTTCGTGCGTTCGTGTAAGAGTCAGTTAGTGGACACCGCAACCATGAATTACCTGTGGGTTTGGAGAAAGCAAAAACGTTGGTGTGTCGACATTTTGGTGCTCGTTAAAGATCCAGAAGGGGTGAAAATTAATTCTGATCCCTATATTACACCACTACTCGTAGACGATGTGCACCTTCAGTGTTTCAAACCCCATAATTCCTCTTGTCAGCCTAAAATTATGTCTCCCGCAGTTACACAAGCGTAGCACAGGCTGTTTTCATGTTCTTCCTTATCGTTATTCTGTTCTCAACTGATCAGTGCTGCCTCATTTATGGAAGTAAGACTAAAATGTCCTCGTAATTCCATGATGAAGTGTATACGGATTGCTATGCTATCTTAAGAATGAAAATACAGGTTAGCTTTGGCGTCTAATAGCAGTTTGGAGCTGTGATAGTGGGCTTGTCTCGTCTAATGGCAGTCTCACTTTCTACTTGCAGGTATCTCCGTCAGGGCATTCTTCTAGTTTCTGCGCTGGCTATATAGGTAAGTGTCATATTCTTGAATATCATAGCGCATAGACGTGAAATGCCATGTTCGCGGCCCTGTACTGTAGTGACTTAAAAAAAGGTATTCTTTTTTCTTGGCCACTATTAATTTCATTGTCTTGCTGCTTTCCCTAGAGGTCCCGAGAGCACGCGTTTCAATGTTGTAAGCAGCGCCAGTTCCCCAATCTTTACAAAGAACATCAGCATACACTGTTAGTAAAGAACTCTGCGGTGGGGCCCATAAATACCTGTGAATGGTTATGTTGACCCGTGGTTGCAGTATGAGTCGACAAAAAAGGAATTGGGGCATTGGGCATAGCACCATGCTTTCCACTTCTTTTTCTCCTCGTGTCACTGTCTTAGAAGAAAAGATTTGTTGGCCTTCAATTGAACCCACCTCACGAATGTTCACCTGCGAGAATCAGGGCTGTCTCTTAACCTTGTTCCATTTGTACACGAGGCGCAAAAGCCGCACACCAGTGGACTTGTACACACACCGTTTTATGCCTCTAACGAGTGCAATAGGCGTATTTAGGATTCAAGTACAGCGCAATGGACGGGACTGGAAAAAAACGTCTTATTATCGGAACTCTAAAAGCTTGATCGTAGGGCTAAAGATAAGAAATATTGAATAAATCTGCAGAGATATAAAATAATGTTAAGCAGTTATGCAGGCATGCGGAAGTGGTCGATGAATACAACTGCTTCGGAGAAACTGTCAGTGGTGGTGAAAACCGTTAGATGTAAAAATTCGTCGTCGAAATGGGGTTGGCTGGTTTGCATTTGGCGAGAACTTCTTAATAATGCACAATAAAGTACTTTCGTCACTCGAAAGAACTGTGTACAAAACAGCGCGCATTGCCTGGCATATCATACGGGGAAGAAAATTGTCGCGTTAGTAAGTGCGTTGATGTAAAAAATTTGTGAGCCCAACCAGGGTAAGAACAAAGAATGATTGAACTGGCGCATATTAACAAGAAACGAGCGTCAACATCTTAAAAAGTTAACAAGTTAACAAAGCCTTTAAAAATAGCCACTTAACAAATTGCTAACAAAGTTAAGAAGTCCGCGAACTCCTGTGGAAGACATACCAGCTCCAACTGGAAGAAAGAAGAGGAGTTGGGCTGGGCATCTAGTACGAACAACTTACAAAGACCAACCAAGGTAATTGAGCGGCTACCAAGAGATGGCATTAGAGGGAGGGGAAGGCCGCAGGGACGAATCAAAAAAGTGCGGCCGCAGAGAATGAACTCGGTCGTCGCATTGAAGCAATAATTCCAGGTCGACCTCCGTCCTAAGATGACGACAGATAGGATGACGAAGACTATGATGAACACGACGACGACGACGGTGATAATATACTGATTATAATGATGTTAGGCGCACTGCAAAACTGTGGTCAATAAAAGCGGAACCCAACGACGGCGCTGATTGGGCACTCATATTTTTTTCTTGCTGTGTTTCGCAAGTGGCAGCGGTGTCCTTGCCGCAGTCCGCTCTGCTGTCACGGGCACCAACACGTAGTTTTCACTTAACAAAGTCGGTGGCAGTGGCAAATTAGAATAAATAACTAAAAAAAGAAAAAAAATTATGCGGCGCCTCACTAGCGCCTAGCACAACACAAAAACGGACATGGGTGAAAGGCCACCGTTGCCGTCAACATGAGTGACAATTTTGTTCTGCTTAAGTTCTGCTTAAGAAAAATTAAGTCAGCCATTCAACACAAACATAAAAATAGATTTGCATGTGATAGCACCATGTCTAAGTGACCAAGGGTCTTGAATAGGGCTTTCAGGAGATGGTTCGCACGTATAATGAAGAGGTGAGATCCGTCCATGGTTCACCGCATTATCGTCATCGTCATCACCATCACCCTCAGCCACGGTCGGACCACTACTGTCAGTTCTCTTTTATTGCGAGCATACCTTTTGCGACACACAGGTCACAGCCACTCGTTAAGCCGAAGCATATGTCTTCATGCACATGGTACTGCAGACTAATCAATCACATGAGTGGGATTCACTGTGGATGTTCTGCAGAAATCCAGAAATTTTGAGAAAGTCAGACGCATCAGGTTAACATTTCTAAAACTATACACTGTGGTAGATGTATTACGCATACACCCACGCGTTGATTAAGGTAAAACTTTCGGTTACGTAGTCACCGCCGTGACTATTAATGGTATCGATCCACCGCACCCTCAATTTATCAACCAGTATGCAATTCTTGATGCCTGCTGTAATTAAGAAGCTCCCCGCCACCAATCTCTTCAACTTTTCATTAAAAGAGATTGTCCCCACAGGGAACAATTAATCCTGAAGGTCTCAGATGGGAGATTTCAAAATTTACGGTTACTCCGTAGATTATCAAAAGCATGTGGAAATACCCACGCAAATCTTGATTTGTGGCATCGTCACGTTGGGGAATGCCACGGAACCGGTATAAGCAACTACCCTCTTCCGCAGAATGCCCCGAAGTCGGCGAGAGTGATTGTCGTCAAGGAGGCGTTCCAAAGCGTACCGGCACCGAGTATCTCACACAGGCCACAGGCGTCGTGGCGTGTATGAAGTGATTGCCGCTAAGTTCCTGCAATTTAAGTTGCGCATACACCGCGCATGCCTTCGCGGTAACCCACTCGACAGTGTAGCACCCGTACGGGGCCGCCCAAAAAAATATGTCGTGTGCCGTCATTTCCGACCCTTATCTAAACGGCGCTTCTCAAGGGGTAATTTCCATTCCCTGTTTCGGCTCCGTCTCCGCCTTTTTTCTTTTGTGCATCTCTATCTGCTTCCCATCTGTACTATACAGTTCCCAGCCGCGGCGGCCGCTTTTCTGATGGAGGCGAAAAGCAAAAACGCCCGTGTGTACGAGATTTCGGCGCACGTTAAAGATCCCCAGGTGGTCAAAATTAATCCGGAGCCCTCCACTACGGCGCGCCTCATCGCCTGTGTTGCGTCGGCGCGTTAAAACTCTACAATCGTGTACTGTACAGTTTTTATTCCACGTCTGGTTGCATAGGGGACCACGTGCTGACTTGCTTGTTCGCTTTGTCCAGGCATGACAAACCTAGGGCTGTATGATGTGTTTCTATTGAAGGATTTATTAATCTGTTTTCTAGAGCAAACTGCCGCGTAGCGAAGGGTTTGGCTAGGTTCACAGTAACAGCAAATACTTCCGAAACTAAAAATTTTGTCTTTGCACCTTTGCGAAGCGCTTCGCGGTTTCTTTCGGATTTGTTTCTTTACGTACACCGGCACCCCGCCATTGCTCATTTCATACCTTGAGCATGCGTCATCTTATCTCTTGATTTCCTCGCCAATGCGGCGCGTCGTCGCGTGAACATCGGCGAGAGTTCAGGGAGTATGAAATTTTGTTCTCTACTGTGCTTGAAAGCACAGCGATACGCTGAGTATTCTGGAAATTTTAGTTCCTGCGCTCTTCAGTAATTGTTCTCGTTCACTTTTTTGCAAAATGTAGTACACTAAAAAGGGTGCGAAGCCCAGCATTTTCTCAGGACAGCTGTGGCATCTCCGCTATCTATTACTTAGTTACGGGTGCATAAATAAGTAATGTCACCAAGATTTTTGAAATAGGTATTTTATATTTTTGTTAGTGTAATTAGGCGACACAGGATACGCAAAACTTCATGAAATTTAGTTGTGAAGTTCACGCTTGTTCACTTCATCCTACAACAAGTGAAACTTCTCGCGGCTGGAATAGAATAGACTGAAATAGAACAGGAATGTATTTCACGTTCTTTACGAGTCATGACGGGGCGAGAGAAAAAGCTGCTGGGGACAGCTTAACGAGCTCTGGCCCCGTACTCAGTGCCAATCAAGATTAAGTGCCATAAGAAGGTCTAATAGCATATTTCTTTGGGTATGCTGCTAACAGCCAGTGAGGTGATATTGTAAAGTCGAGGTGCAAAAGCCTTGTTTTAATTCTTATTCCGCCGAAACATCCTTCATCTCTAGTTAGCATAGGGCGGCAGGCTCACTCGGAAGTGCACACACCACCCAATGACCACTCACAAGTTACTAGGGACAGAGCATCAACATTGTTTAGTGCTGGAGAGTGCGAATGAGTGTGTGTGTCACTCACCACCCACCATTTGCTAGTATGAGTGTATTCACCACTCACCACTCGCGAGTGTAAGCTCCACTCACCGTGAGTGGTGAGGGGGGCTCGTGAGTGGTACCGTCCTCGCGTGAGTGGTACCAGCTGACACGGATCACGGCTGATCACTGAAGCTCACACTCTATACTTTTCTAAAAAAGGGCATTGCTTCTCAGCAAGATAATATAAACACGTTTAGTGCAAATCATGGAAATAAATAAAATACACGGGTTCGAGGAAAAATCCTTAACAAATAGTTCCTGGAGAATTATTTTTTAAAATATGCGCAAAAATAAGCGTCGCAAGACAATCATCAGAAGAATACTGGCGCTGTATAGACGAAAATGTTGTTAGAGGTATTCAAGAACAATAAATCAATAAAACGTGATTGACGAACCATTCTTAATACATAAATGCAGAATAAATTGTTTCCAAGAAATTGAGTTCATTTATGATTATGCAACATGAAAATAATAAGAACAACGACAAACCTGTGATATATTTCGACTGTTATTTTTGTTGTTTTTTAAGTCAATCATCGACAGGCCAGAATGTCATTTTGAACCGAAATTTCCCTGCAGGGAACGTCGTTTCCCGTGCTCTTCTGTGTGCTATGTCCGCCTACCAAACGTCAGTGTAAAAAACGCCCAATGAATGCGTTTATTCAATTCCTTACGTTTGGTAGATTTTGGATTCCGTTATATTTTATTGTATCGCTTTATTCAACTATAGTTTTCAAATGTTTAATTTGAGAAAACGGTGGTAGTGGAGCCATATTTTTACAGCGATGGTGTATATCGGTCGTTCGTATGCATTTCTTATTGTCGTGGCCTTTCAGCAGGAACGTTTGGCAGCATACGCTTTCCGGCAAACCGAAATTTCGCCGAATCCCGACACATGAGCGTTCTGGTTTCTTGCTGCCATAAGAAAACAGCCGCGGCGCTCGGGCCTACATCGGCGTCTTTCGGATAAGCAGCACAACGCCTAAGCCATTAAAGTACTGCAGCGGGTTGACTACTAAAACTAATTAACAAGATTCATTTACATTTATTCTTCTTCTTTAACGATTTAAAGTATCCCATTTATGTATGTAACACCCTGTATATCCCCAAATAGCCGTGTCAGTACTTCGTAAGTTTTTTTAACGGCAGTACAACCTTCTGTATCTTTTGCGATTCGAAAACCTGTTACTGCGCCCGGAAATGTCTCTCATAAACTCTCACCGAAGCTTCAACATATACAGATGCATGAAACATAAACCTCGTGGATGGGAGTCTGGAGTCTGCTTTATCTGACCACATAGCAGCGCTCACACAAAAAGACTAAATAGCAACGTGATAACAGCCCAATGTGGTGTGACATATGTGGAGAAAGCTGCTGTTATGCAGCTTGACTAAACCCTCCTTCCTACAGAGATAACGTTAGCAATAACGCTGGTGACACCAGGACATGGCGAAGTTGGCATTTGAGTGCAACGTCATTGCGCCAAGCGAGCGCGACTCGCGGAAGCCTCGTTTTTGATGTGCAGACGCCTGATCCCTACCTGTGCCTTCGTTTGAAGGCCTGCTCTTTTCTTACCATCACCGCTTTGAGAACGGACGCGCTCCTGTACGACGGCTTCTAATAAGGGGTTAGCCTTTCTTCGGCTACCAAACCAGAACATTTTGCTCTGTCTGTCTGTCCGTCTTCCCGAGTGAGTTGGTGTGTTAAGTGTGATTGGTGAGCGTGAGCACGTGCGAGTGCCAGTGAGGAGGGCGAGTGTTCACCGGTAGCGAGAGTTATTGTGAGTTGTGAGGTGAGTAATGAGGGTGGGTGGGAGTAGTGAGGGCGAGTGGTGGGCGTCAGCACGCGGGAGTGCTTAAGGTAAAACATATTTTTTCAGTCAGCGCGAGGGGGGGGCGACCATTGTTTTCGAGGTATGACTTAGAAAATGAGAATAGAAGGAGGATCATTGTGATGGCGTGGGCGCCTAAGTTTGCACCATAAAGTTTTGCTCTCATTTCCCATCTCAGAAACGGAGGAGGTGGGCGGGAAGCCGTGTTCCTCTTTATTACTGTCGCATGCTTGCTTAATTTCGCACGCTATCGTGGTTTAAGAATTACCGACGCAAAGCTAGCCAGGATAGCTTATAATGTGCAGGCTACCCCATTTATTAGCCTCTAGTACCAAGAAAAATGGCAATAAAAATCACTAAAGGGCGCTAATTTTCTACAGGAGGCACTACAAGCACCACCTCCACTTCCATCGAGAGCTTGCGATTTGCTACGCTTCTCCTTTCTTTTCTCATCATTTCTCCTCTGGAGGTTCCTTTCCTGCTCACCCCTTCCCTCTCTCAAGCACGCACATACAGGACCACACACACCAATGCATCCGCCCACCCACCCGCACACACATCCTAGGTCTTTAAGGAAGGCGAAGGATTTCGGGCCTTATTACGTTTGCGTGCTACAACGGGCTGGGCGGGAGCGGCTCTTGCGATGCGGCAGCCACGCGAGGTTTTTTTATCGTACGGCCGGCGATAAAAGACTGCCACAATGTTCTCGCCTGGAAGCGGAACTGGCGGGAGTCTACAAATGGTCCGGATAGTGTAGCTGCACCGCTCCGGCAGATCGCCATACCCGGGTGTCCGGGTAGGGCGATCTGCGAAATAGAAGCGGTGCGCGCGACTACGGTCGGCGAGTATTTTTCAGTGCGAGCCTACGTGATCGGACTGCCTCGTAGGCGCAACTCATTCCTCTTCGCGCAATTTGTGCGTGACTCCCTCTACCAGCACACCGGGATGCGCAAACGGCCCCGTAGAGAACTCATTGCGCAACATTTGGGCCAATCACGAATGGAGAAAAGGCTCGGGATGCCTGTGATTAACTAGAAGCTCGTGCTTCAAGTAGAGCATTTCTGTGCTTGAAGAGGCTTGGATTCTTTCCGCCACCCTAATGGGTTCACGTGGACAGTCTGCATGACGTTGTAGAGTAGTTGGATCGTACCCATTACTGCCCAGTGAGTGAATCATGCCTAGTTTGTTTTATTTTTGTCCTAAGCCTTTCCGGTGCTGCTAGTCAGCACAAATTCTATAGTAATGCAGCAGTCAGAGAGCGCCCGCGTGATATTTGTTCCGACGAAAAAAAATATCGCCTCAGTTTCAGTTCTAGCAATGTCACTAGCCAAAACGGACAAAATTGGCGAGTCTAAAACTCCTTGTTAGTCCGACTAAGCATGATATCACGAGACTTTAGGTTGGTTTCGCTGAACCTCAGACAGACAGAAATATACTACTATCACCACTTCTACAACAAAACACTACTGGAAGTGCCATAGCTCCGCTTCTGTTTGCGCCTCCGGCTTTGGTAGTTCCTGGCGTTGGTGTTTTCCATTCTTGATTTGGGGAGGCAACCGAACAAGCGGAGCGGCGTTCGTTCGGCAGAAGGTAGTAACGCAAAGATCACGATTTGGAGTCTTGCCGCCGATAGAAGTTGAAGATATCAATGTTCGTTCTTCCATGATGCTGAGAAAAAATATTTTGAGGTAGTCAGTCGGCTTAGTGAACTTTTGAAATATAGCGCAAAATTAGTCTCAGCGCAGAACTTTATAGATTTCTTGTTTGTTTTTTGCTCCTGGTGACATGAAGCACTACCGATGCCATAAATCACCATGTGCCTGTATGAATAGCTGTGGAGTGCATAAGAAGCGGTATTACTACTTGTGAAATGGCGGGGCGTGACCCCTGGCCGTAGAGGCAGTATTCAGGGTTGAAGCGCAGACCAAAATGCACCCGCGTGTAAAAGATTGGTACAAACAATAATAAACCACGGCGGTTTAAATTTATTTCTGTCCCCACAACACAGCATGCACCATAGCACAGAGGGTACAAGTGCGAGTTTGGCGTCTTAGTTTCCAACTCCGACCATTTGCCTAGCAACCATGTAGTGAAACCCTCGCTAACGTTATAATATTTAGCTCTTAGCCTGTTTCAATTCAATAATAATAAAACAAAGGTCATCCGCGTCTCCCTAGATTCGATCGGTTTGGTAGGCGACCACGAGAACATACATCATGGAGCTGAAAATTGTTTACAGCAAACATAGAAACGTTTCCAAGAACAAGAAAAGTTGGTTTGCACGCTCTTTGCTCAGACTACTTTCTAGTTCACTTGCTGCAGCGGCGGTACTTAAGAGTTCCTTTAGAGCATAATATTTGCGGACGAAGAAGTGTGTGTACACTTTTAAAATGATCAACATTAGAAACGTGCGTACAGAAAAAGTGTGGAAACGTTCTGAAAATTCAAAATCACCTAGCCGACTCGATACAGCAGCCGACCTGGAGAATCGCTTTTGGAGTCCCACCTTTGAAAAAGTATCGGCGAAGAAAGAGAATAGAATGCGTTAGTGAGGTTTAACGCATTATGCTATTAAACTGGCGTCGTCAGCGTACAGAACCTGAACGCAATAAAAGGACTCTCCATCACTATCCCCAAAGGGTTTTAAGAGTAGGTAAACAGGTGCAGCTCCTGTCAGTATAGCTGATTTTTCCTTAGAAGAAAAAATCTTGTGTTTATTTTTTCTATTTCGGGTGTCCGAGAATACAGGCAAGCAGATGGATTTTGTTTCGAAGTAATATGGTCGTATTCGAGAGTGCACTTACGCTCACGGTCGTAAAAACTGGCGTGGGAGACGTTAAACAAAGTCATATTTATTGCCGGAGATGGAGGCGACACGGACCACCGCGGTTAAAGCGTTGAAGGCGCGCGTTAGGACTTTGACATTACGACGAGTAACCGCGGGATTTTGAGCTTTATAACTCGATAACGTTAGAGCTTTATACCCCACGTGCGTCGTGTTGATTTGTGTATGCGTTTTTTTCGTTACAACTTTCTGTTCTTCCTTGGGATAAAAGAAAGGTCTAGGTTATTGTCAAAGCTCAACCATGCAAAAGAAGCAGTTTGGCAACGAACTTTGAACGACCGGCTTTAACTGGCTTTAACAGTTTTTCCTCAAGGATCGCTTTATGAATAAAGACGAATTTTATCCATTCTTAACTTAGCAGTTCGGCCTTGCTGCTACCGGCCAGGAGCATACCCTGAAGGAGTGGTTCAACAACTCACCAGATTATTTGCCGCTCACACCGCTTGATACTTGATGGTTGCAGTTACGCGCCTGGGATGCTCTTCGAAGACCGGGTGGTCCTTCCCGAAGTATCGGCGGCGGCGCGTTCACGGCCGGCGCTGGCTGTCCTCAGTTGCCGTCGCCGGTGCTCTTTTGAGGGCCTGTGCGTGAAGGCAGGCGCCGTCCACAGCGGCTCCCACGGCTCGGCCCCTGTGGCGATAGACCGGTGCCACAGATGACCTCCTAAGACCCGGGAGTCATTGCAGAAGGCCCAAGCGTGGCACGGTCACGTCCGTGGCTCGTTCTCCGGGAGAAGGGGGGAGGGGGGGGGGGGGGGGGCGAGGCGTTGCACGCGAAAAACACAATACCCAAAAGGCAGCACCCAAAGCATCCACGCAAAAAAATGTTCCTCGTTTCATCAAGATCTGCGCAGAATAGAAAGGCTTCCCTTTATCAACTTATTCGTCGAACACCACGCGCCTTAGTTCCCGCAAAGATAGAATTCAAACTTCGGTTTATCCGTTTTTTTATTCTGGAGCGCGTCGCGAAGTGTCAGTGTCTCTACATATATCTCTGATTTTATTGTTGGAGCAGGAGGGCGCAATTTAGTCGCCAAGGGTAAGGTCGCACAATCAAGAAAACGTAACAGTGTAACACTAAGGGAAGTAGAGGGTTGCACGATTACTTGAGGTACAGGTGAAGGCTTGCGATGCACTTCCTAGATAGCTCCTCGCAAACGAAGATACCTCATTACAGGTTTCAGACGCAGCTTAGTGGTGGAGCATCCCCCTCGTTATCATAATTGGCGCCGCGGACGCAGGAACCGGAAATTTAGAAGGACCCTTGCACTGAGGTACTGCTTGAAACGCCAACTCAAAAGCGGCAATAGAGCGCAGTCATCAAAGCAGGCACGAAACTTAAGAAGCAGCAGTAGCAGCAGCCAGGTTAAGAAGGTCTTTGGCTGAGGTTACACCAAATTTATAATAATTATCACGTAGGCCGGAGCTTTCTCATTACCCGAACTGAAGGAACGTTAAACACTGTTCGTAGGCTGGACTAGCCGTTATACTTCCACCGCGCATAAGGAATACACCTACACTGGGTGCATAAGAGAAGTATTTGTTTATTTTGATGCCTCTTAACCATATACGTGTAATTAAAGACTATCAAAACAGGACTGGATGTGGACAAACTATTTCTCAGTAGCAGTTCCTGTACAGGAGGCTATAGATAAGCATTTTTGTGCATGGTTTACTGTACGCCACGAAAAAAGCATTACTTGGATTGTATTTGATTGGATTGGCCACACTGGCCGAGGCTGAGCAGTTTCGCGTATCTCCTGGAGAGCCGTGCTGCGCAAGCGCGAAGATTGGATTGGATTTGATTGGATGTGGATTAGATGATAAGCAGCAGTAAGCATGATAACCAGCTAATCCTAGACAACCAGGAAAGCTAAGAATACGCAGCTTAACCTTTTCTCACGTTATGTATATCCCGGCATAGCCGCTTGTCTTTCTAAGCCTCTGGGTTACGCCGCGGCGAAGATACCGTGACAGGCTACACCGTAATGCCGTGGCGATAAGCTTGGTTCCAGCGAAGATTGGATTGGATTTGATTGGATGTGGATTAGATGATAAGCAGCAGTAAGCATGATAACCAGCTAATCCTAGACAACCAGGAAAGCTAAGAATACGCAGCTTAACCTTTTCTCACGCTATGTATATCTCGGCATAGCCGCTTGTCTTTCTAAGCCTCTGGGTTACGCCGCGGCGAAGATACCGTGACAGGCTACACCGTAATGCCGTGGCGATAAGCTTGGTTCCAGCGAGCGAGGTAGGACGACAAAGCGAGAACCTAAAGTTCTCTTCACTTAAAATTTAGATCTGATTCCCGCTCGACCCTCAGCAATGAAAGGTGTCATGGAAACCCAACGTACAGGGCCGTCCACTTTAGGTGCGAACACGGCGCAGCGTGGCCGCGCTCCGCGGAGCGCCAGCGCACAGGTAGGGAATGCGCATCGAAGCTAAGCGGAGCAGACGCATAGGGGCCTGCTGTATGCGCCTGCTAGCAGAATATAACACACGAATGTAACACCCGTAATCCCAGTAATTGGCATAGCGCTCTCCTGTCATGTTGTCGGCGGTAAAACGCGTCAGACATGCCTTCCAGCACGGCTTCCAGTTGTAACGACCACTAGCCGAAAAGTAATTGTAGCAGCGACGCTTGAACTCGATGCCCTTTTACCCCACATTTTTAGCTTGCCTGGCTTGTGCCTGTATCGTAAGGGGCGTGTTTGCACCAGGCCAACCGTCGGCTGAATCGGGAGTGTACCCGCAAGCAGTCTGTGCTTATGGCAACACCATGCCCAACGAGAATTCGCCTGGGAGTCACTGTCTGTCGGCAGGGGTTCTGCGAACTCACTCGTGGAGCAATGAACATTACAGCGCAAAAATGGTGAATTCAAGGGACCCTGCAACGCTTGTTTCAACTCTTTTTGAAATCTTAAATGCTTGTAGAACGTAGTCACCCAACATACCCAGTACTTAGATTAGGGGGTCGCGAAGTACCTCAGCCTAAAATTACCGCCTTATGCTCATCAGATGACTTGGAGACTCGTTCAAAAAATTTTTCTCTCTTTCCCGGTCTTGACGTTCTTCGACGGCCCGAATTACGTCACTGAGGCCATGTGGCGCCTGTTGGTGGTTTCCTTCAGCTGCAGCAAGGAAAGATTTTCGATTACAACTTTAAAAATAAAGCCACAAAAACAAAGCAGAAACGGAAAGCTATCTGGTGCGAGGAGCAAATCACGGAGTGCCGTTCCATGCTGGCCATAACTGTAGCTTTCGCAGGGCTTCCAGAGGCAAAGGAAAGAGTGAAAGCGTTTATCGAAAGTGTAGCAGGGTATTTAAGTATAGGCAACATCGCCCAAAAAGAAATCAACTTAATTAAAAATGCACGCATGATTACACTACTCCCGAATGCGAAATTCTGGAACAATGCGATCTGCAGTCTTCTTGCTCACGGCTGAGGGGTGAATTCGTCCTGTCGTGATAGAAGCGAGTGGCAGCTACAGGGAAACGGCCTCGCTCTGGTGTGGAGCTCCAATAAATGGGGCATAAGAGGATGGCAATGACGGGTTTTCAAGCATAGATGTCTAAATGTTCTCGAGTGGTTGTGAGCTCCCTGGCGCCACCACCATTCCGTGTGGGCTAAGGGTCGGTTGACGCTTTGGCGGCTTGTTTTCTCACTCACGCGTCGTTGGAGGTACAGACATTCTCAGCCATCGGCGCGCTCGCTCTGTTGCTCGTTTTCTGGTTGGATCACTCAATCTGAATGTTCATTCTAATAATTCACGCCCATCAAGGCTTTCTTACAGGTCGCTGTCTTTTTTATCGTAGAATTCGACGCATGTCTCGCCCCGTCGAGAATGTTACCCGTACGCAAAGCCGCACGTGATGAAGTCCCCTCAACTGTTTTTTCCTCTGTTGTAGATACTGGCCTGCTAGCGCATTGGTGAAAGTCAGAAAGCAGAAAAGCTTGCCATTTCGTTTTGCAGCTACACGGTTTTCTCATTTTCGCACTTATTTCGCTGGTATGCGCGTTGTTGAGAAGGGTCAAGTCGCCGTAGGCAGCCCACACACTCTGTATTCTCGTCAATCTCGGGAAATGGGGACTTCAGCGTGAAATATTTCGTGCGCCGCATTCCTGGGTGACTTTACCTTCCTTTCCACGACGTGTCACCGGCTTGCCTGTAAAGGATGCACCCCAGAACAAAGCATCTTTTGGCGGTGAAGCAAACGCTAACGTTAATTCTCCCTACTCGCGCCCGTAATAATTGAGCTGCTAGAATTCGGTGTATCCGCACTCCAGGTGTTTTTCCATTTAAAGATCTAGGAATCCTTTTACAGGGATGCTTGAGCCTGAATAGCTAGTAATTATTCCAAGTGAAAAAGGACGGCAATTACCGGAAATAAATTCTGCCGCCAATTTCCTGGATAAGTATATCGTGACAATCGAACAGAACAGCGCAATGGCGAAGAGGCGGCAGTAGGGTAACGACCCTTTATTTTTCTTGTCTGCGTTAAGAGGAAAGAAAAATATTTTCCGTGAATTTCTTATTTTCGAAAACGCGGTAGCTTCGCCTATTATTATCAAACGAACGTCGCTTTAAAAAAAACACGAGCTGCCTTACCGCTTTTAAGTGCGAATGCACTTTATAAGCGACCCTGAATTCCGGCGACCGCCGTCCGTCCACATAGCAACAGCTGCGGGTGCGCGCGCTCCTCGTCTTCCTTGGCAACGGGGGGAGATGGGCGCGCGCTGCCTGGCCGCTGACATGGCACATACCCACGTGGGGGATTGGCCAGGAATCTCCTCGTCTTCCTTGGCAACGGGGAGAGATGGGCGCGCGCTGCCTGGCCGCTGACATGGCACATACCCACGTGGGGGATTGGCCAGGAATCGGGCGTGAGAAGGGCTAATGCACCCGCTTAAAGGAGTACTGACACAAAATTTCAAAGCTGAGATCCGCTCTAGCAATCAAGTACAACGACAACACAAATAGGTGTCTGTGAATAAATGCATCTTTCTTTCTTTGTAGTTGTGTGTGTGTGTGTGTGATCTCTCTTTCGCGAACATTACCGAACCGCGCAAATTCAACTCGTGCATTCGCACTTTCACATTCTTCCCCTCAGGGAAATGCAGGGAAATTTTTTTTTACTGTAGTGTTGAAACTCAACTAGTAAGATTCCTTTTTTCCTCACTATAACTCAAAGGAGGGCTGTCTTTGCTGTGGCGGCGTGGTTTCCTCGTAGTAAGAAGGTTTAACGGTCGCTTAACGGTTACGTGCAGTCCTAAACCAGGCTTGAGTTTTTGAGTAGGTTGGAAAAATTTGTGCGGTTGCTCCCGGGTTTTACCGCAAAATTTTAATCTCCGCCAGAAGGGGCGCGTAATTTGGGCCCATATTATGCGTTGTACGCGGCAAATGATTCCTTCTTAAAACGGGCTCCCCGAGAGAGCTCTTCCCCCCACGTAGGTATAATAAGCCGCGTAGTTTCACCGCTATGCTGAACTACGTTGAACGCATGAACGCTTCCGATTACGTCCATTCTTTCTCCATTTTTCTGTGTGTGAATCCTCTTACTCTGCTTCTTAACCATTCTTATGCTCCACCTCACACCACGCATCGGCCGCCAAGCAGGGCACGCACGGTATTGAACCGCGCTAGCTTCGTTCATTCCGAGGTCTGGCTAGGCCCTCCCGTGGCAAATCCCCGACGCCGGGCCCCTCATTTCTTTTCGGACTCTGCCGGTTCCCCATAACTAAGCCGGCGCTGTGAAATGAAGAGCAAGGGGCGCTGAACGCTGACCGAATATTGGCTTTCCGGAGTGATACCCAGCGCCGTCGCGGTGAGACGGGGCCGCCATTTATTACTGTCGACGTAATTTCCGGCGATAATAATTTCCCTTCTCCCGTCTCGTGCTTCTTATCATCGCGCCTGGCTTCGTCTGGCCTCGGGGGAGCGCTTCGCGGGGATGGCCTTGCCGCGTCACCGACGAAACGGGGGATCCATGCTGCTGTGGCGAATCATCGAATGCACGTGTTGCCGGGTCGGCCACATGGCAAAGAGAAGTTGGGGGGTTTTGAAAAGGGATGTGTGAAGGGCTAATGATAAGATTGAATGAAATGAAGAGTGACCTTTGAAACCGGGGGCCCTAAGTGGCTTCATACAAACACTAAGACCTCGGAGTAAGTCGACTCCACTACTCCCACCTACCCACCCCCTAACGACTAATCAGGGCTCATAAATGGGCGAGTGTGACGAAGGAAGAGGTCCGGCGTAGAATTTCAGGGAAAAATTGACTCCACGAGGGGATGTAAAAGTTCGTGCACTCCATGCCATACTTTCCCTCTCGGCATTCTGTTTTTCACTTATATGCTATTCTGGGGCTCTATTTTGTCATACTCGGTAGATTTTGTCGCTCTGATTAGCCGTTCTGAAACGGTGTAGTGAAGCCAACCAACTGCGAATTCCAAGAGTGAAGGGTGCCGCCGCGCAACATTCATCTGTCACTCTATCCTTCCATTGTCGACGTGTTTCCGCTCACCTTATTTTTAACACACGTTAGTCTATGGAAATCCTCCCTCTCTTTCTAATCCTGTGACCTCACAACGCAATATGAATAAAGCCTGTAGCTTGAGGCGACGCGGAGGCATTTGCTCTGTCTTGCACGCAGTGAAGCCTGTCGGGGTGGGTCACGTGACTGCGGCGACTTAAAAGCCCTTTCGGCTGTTCAGATTCGACGAGGGAGCGACTGTGTTATGCTTCAAACGCACCAGTTCCACGAGATAAAGCCCCGCAAGTTCTAATAGTGCCCGATGGAGGCCGCCGAGGCCTTCAATATGCTAATGAACCCTCTTCTGTTCGAGTCGGACTGCGGGCGCTCTTTTGCCCCTTTCAACTTTAGAATTAAAGACGAGCGGCGAGACGGAGCCGGTGGCAGTGCTGGCTGTGCGCTGAGGCAACTGATTATTTTTCTTACGTGGGTGAAGGTTGCTTGCTGTTCTGCGCCGTGCATATTTCGTCCCTTTCTTGTATATTTTTCACAAAAAAGCGGCCACCTGTGGTGACGTCAGGCGCTCGTGGTTTATCAAGCATACGGTGTAGTTTCATGTGTCTTATACACGGATGTTCGGCGATGTAACGGAATGGACTGGGCTGAACACTTTCCCTGTATCTGCTTTTTTTTCTATCGGTATATTTTCATTCTATCACAATTCAACATTTATTTGCACAATGTGAAGCATGCCGGCAACTGCAAACTTTATCAAAGCGGAGAATTTTTTCTGGTCGTTCCG